>NW_022990428.1:0-380843 GCF_902827175.1 Gymnodraco acuticeps
ATTTTCCCCCAGGAGATTTTTAGAAATACTAACATAAACTATGCATTCTGGTACACTCTGAGGAGAAAATAAATAAATCTATTACTACCCGACATATTAATAATATTTTATGCCATTGTTTGTTTTTCACTTTGTTCTGACATCTAGAAGAGTAAAGAGGAGATAGTCTGTGTGACTTACTTTAAATTGTGGGTAAGGGTAGATAGCTCCCATTGTTCTGTGACCTGTCAGTCATCAGACCGGGAGTCATATTTCATTATGTGTTCATTTCTATCTGAAGTTGTAACCATGGATGTATAAAGAAGAGTTCTACCGCAAAGTTATTCTCCGTGGGGACTTCCGGCAACAATCTTGATTCTGATTGGCCAGAAGACTCGAAAAAACATCAGCAAATATATTTTATTGAGAAGATGATCACTATGTGACATAAGTTTTCAAAACCGTTTATGGTCTCCGGTACTACCAGTCCAACGCCGACTGCATGCACAGCGTTAGAAAATCGGGCCTTCAAAATAAAAGTTTGACTTTTCCCCCCCAAAAAAAAATTCCAATTTTTTTTTTCTTCACTCACACATCCGCGACCCACCAGTTGAGAACCACTGCTCTAGGGGGGTCCTCACCTCCTCTAGGGGGGTCTGGGGGCATGCTTAAATATTGAAGTTAAAAGCATCAATCTGATGCACTTTGAGAGCAACATGAAGAGATCTATGGATACATCTCAACACCCAAACGAAACCGAACTATAAACAGATTTACTTTTTCTTTATGGATATTTTATAAATCACTCCCCTTTTTAAGACCGAAATGTCTACATGCATAGCAGAAGATGGCATCTTTTTTACATGAATATTCCAGCCAATCTCTGTTTTGAAACCATGAGCTGCAAAATGAGCGCCTTACCCCACTGTACAGGCGAGTTGGGTACTTTTTTAAATATACCTGGGCAGGCTCTGTTTTGCCGAGGTCCTCTGGCACTTGCGGGCCGCCGTGGGGTGGTGGTGTTTGGGGCAACGAAGACGGCTGCGGCTGCTTTGCCTCCGTGGGCGAGGCGGGCAAAGCCGGCGAGTCGGGCGGGAGGATGTTAGTGTCCACGACAGTGGCCGCGGGTAACGTAATGTCCCAATGATCTGAACTAGGGCTGCACGATATTGAAAAAATGTTACATTGCGGTTTTTTGTTCCCCTGCGATATATATTGCGTTTTTTTTAACCTGTTAAGCCCCAAGGTCCCGGCGGGTACTTTACTTTTTTTTTCACGACACTGTGTCTCAGGGGATCTTAATATTTAAGAACCTATTAATGTGTTATACCAGATTAACGGAAATAATCTCAGCTAACTGACGATACAAACCATTTTTACCAAAACAAAACACAAGTCTCATAAGAAGCATCTAAATGACCCCTGAGCAAAAAATGCTAACGGACTTTGGTACAGAACTCAAGATAAAAGTACCCTTATTACTTATCGTAGCTGCACATACAAGATATCCGATTAAAGATGAGGTTCCACAGATTATTTAGGTATATAGTATCATCACTGAGTCATCCGAACTCGTGACAGGGGAAGCAAACACAGACATCACAACACATACCTTTACGGAGCTTCTAGGGGAGATCGTCTCACCGTAGCTGTCAATCTGATCAAAAGACTTGTTCAATGGCATTAAAACGAGAAAAAACGCGACTGAATCGGTTAATCCATAGGTTTTTAACGTCTCTGTATACAAAAATTATGTCATTTATAATCCATAATTTCATTTTTATGTAAAAATCGCAGAGCAAAAGTTAGCTGCTAATGGTAGCCACAAGAGTGGCTGCTGCTTCCGGTCTTGGCGATGTGGCAGTCTAACACACACACATTACCAAATAAGGAGTGAGTGACGCGTAGCCAAAACCGGAAGCTGCATACACTGGTGACTACCATTACTAGCTAACTTTTGTGCTCCGATTTTTACATAAAAATGGAATTATGGATTATAAACAATTGCTTCAAAGCCACAGATACATTATCAACCTATGGATTAACCGATTCAGCCGCGTTTTTTCTCGTTTGAATGCCATTGAACACGTCTTTTGATCAGATTGACAGCTACGGTGAGACAATCTCCCGTAAAAGGTACGTGTTGTGATGTCTGTGTTTGCTTCCCCTGTCGCGAGATCGGATCGCTGAGATACTATACTTAAATAATCTGTGGAGTCTCAGCTTTAATCAGATATATTGTATGTGCAGTTTCGATAAGTAATAAGGGTATCTTTATTTTGAATTCTGTGCTAAAGTGCATTAGCATTTAAAAAAAAAAAATGAATAAAACCGCACGTCCCTGCGGTGTGAAAATCGCGCATATCGCGGTTATCGCCATGACACGGTATATCGTTCAGCCCTAATCTGAACTGTTATTACCTGCAGTAGATGCAGTGTTACTGCTGGCGATAAGGGCTTGTTGTTTTAACCATTTTATGATGTCCATCATTGACTGCTGTGTAAGCACCTTGCAGATGACGAACGCGCAGCAGCACAGGTCACGCGCACCTGACATAATAACGTTACTTACCGTTTAAATTGACCAAATAAATGCAGCAGACAATGTTATTTAACCACAATTACAATTTATTATTATTAACTATATTCTTATTATTATTATTACTACTATTATTAATATTGTTATTATATATGTAATATTTTTCACTTTTCTTTTCTTTCTTTTTTTCCCACTTTTTTTTTCTTTCAAATGAGGGTGCAATGCACCCCCGTAGAACCGGGCCTGGCAGCGGTGCTAAGGCACGTGGGCCCAGCACAATGTGAGCGCGGAGCGCAGGAACATTTTTAATGCGTGCGAAGTGCGCCCCGCCAATTTGTTTCTGTGTCTGGCAGCACAAGAAAGGCTCTTGAGGCCTAGTACCAGGGCCGGTTCTAGACAATTTGCTGCCCTAGGCGAGATTTTATATATAAAGAATAAATGAAAAATCTCTACAAAGGACAAATACATTACAAAAACAGAAACTTATTGACATAGGTAATATACGTCAAAATGGCTTCAAATGTATTCAGTTATGTATGAACATGTTTTAATTGGGGGGTGCAAGTCACATCCTCTAGGGGGGTCCGGTGGTATGCCCCCCCGGGAAGATTTTTTTTTAACATTTTAAAGTAAAATGCTTCAATCTGGTGCACTTTGAGCACACAATTACTAGAGACCTGATCTAGGGGGTACTGTACAACTCTAAACACCCATATGAAAAAGATCGGTTTACATTTTAATAATCAAATAAGTATGTGAACATAACCAATATCCTACCACAGCCAATAACAAATAAATGTAACTTCTTTTATTTTTGTTGTTCATTTATATCTTATTTTACCTTAACATTTATTTAGTTATGCATATTTTTGTATATCTCCAACTTTAAACTATATTTTTGGTTTACTGTCCTATAGTATACATTGGAATGATTTCAAACCTGTTTTTATTTATCCTAATAATTATAAAGGAGTGTCTTGGAAATATGTGTTTACATAATTTGTAAACTCCCTCGCTCCCACGCTCGCACTTTGGCTGTGAGCTGCGGGCGCCTGATAAGTATGGGATTAGTTTTGTTTCATAAAGATAAAGCAACGATTTCTCAGAATCAAGCAAAACTAAGAGTTTAAGAGAAAAAAAACTGAGTCGAGCAGAATACATTTTATTTCCAAAATAAAACTAAGTTGCAAACAAATCATTTGTGTAATCATGTAAACTATAAGTATTTTTTCTTTGTTTTAACATATATTTTTGTTTTAACTCTTTTGTCTTTATTCTACATGAAAATTTAGCTCTTCAGACCAACATAGTAAGATGTGAGCATGTTCCTAATTGTGTTGGTATGCAACCTAGGTCTGGTCTGTTTTAATAAAGCAAATCTGCCACTTTTATATTGTAGAATTTGTTAAATTAAAGCAGGCTTTAACTGTTTGTCCTAAACATAGCAATGTATGCTTTTGAAATGTAACATGTCTTTGAAAAAATAACAGTATACAGTTTATATTGTGTATCACCTTTAGCTTGAAAATACATAGATGTGTTTTTTTTTATCTATAAAATAAATAAATAGACAGACACTTTATCAATCCCAAATAGGGAAATTATTGTACAGCATCAGTGTGTTCAGGTATTAAAATATTTAAAGTTGGAATAAAGTATAAACTACACAACACAAGTATAATGCACAGCAATCCATAAGATACGTCCGATATGTTCATGAAACTCCCCAGGAGACACCGACACTAACGTGGCCGAGTGGACTCCGGAGTTTGCTGCATGAGTTGCACTGTATGATCTGTGGTGTGGCTGTCACTCAAAAACTGAGTAGCCAATGGGGACGCACCCCTGAAAGTCCCGCCCACCTGGGATGTTTGTGTTAAAATCGAAAACAAAAAATGAGGGAGCGCAAACGAGAAGAGCTGCAGCGAGAGCAAAAGTCTGATCATTGAGAAAGAAGCAAAGAGAACTGCAAACAAAAAGATATGTTAAAACAAAGAAAAATACTTATAGTTTACATGATTACACAAATGATTTGTTTGCAACTTATAGTTTTATTTTTTAAATTAAATGTATTCTGCTTTTTTTTGTCTTAAACTCTTAGTTTTGCTTGATTCTGAGAAAGTGTTGCTTTATCTTTATGAAACAAAACTAATCCCATAGTTAAGCCAACATCCCCCACTTTCATCACTTACAGCGCCCATCGTACAGGGCAAATGAAAAGTATAACCGGGGTGAAAAGGGTGTTACATTTACTTATTTATGAATGTTGTTACATCGAGGCCAAAAATGAGGATGAGCGCCAACAGTCAAAAATGTTTTTTCCCCTCCCAGAGCTACCAGCGCAGCGCCCCCCAGATCTGGCGCCCTAGGCCAGGGGTTCCCAACCTTTTTTCCCAAGAGCCCCCCCAAATGACTCCTGTTGTAAGTTGCGTAACAGCGGCAATTAAAGTTTAAAAGTCTCAAAAATGCTACAACTACTGTCACAAACTGGATGAATGTGAAGTATTTTGTTAGAGGATGAAAGCGTAATTAAGGAGCACTATTGGAGTGACTTTGATGGTTATTCGACTCAGGATTAATTCATTTGGATTCCCGCTGTATGAAGAAATTAAAGGACGGCGCAAGTGGAAACAATTCACAAAGGGATTAAACTGTTTAAAACACATGCTCAAAGTAAGCCGGATTTTGCCGATGTGTTTATGTGGATTCAAAACTTGTAAATAATCTACAAAATGGAGGAAACCGATCTGATTGGAGCAACTGTGACAATCCAACTGAAACCGGCATGGACAATGACTATGTTTTTAAAAATGCGCTTATCCAGAAATGCCTGGTTTGGACACTTTACGGGCAGAAGAAACATTTCTATTAAAGAAAGAATTATACATTTCTGTCTTTTTATGCCTATAATAGCTACTAACTTGAATTTGTATTCAAATTAATCAATTATTTGTTATGTTTTATTGTAATGTAGGGACAAGGCTTTTAGTGACAATCATGTATTGCTTTACAACTATATGTAAAAAAAGTCTAAATATGATATTTGGCCTCAAATCATCTGAGGCCTGGTGCCCCCCCCCCCCCCCCCCCCCAGGTTGGGAACCACTGCCCTAGCAAAAATACACCTTTTTAATTAACATACAGTAACACAAATACTACAAATCCAAATAACAAACAATCAAATTTGTTTTGGGTACCTGGCTGGCGCCCCCTAGCAGCTGCGCTGCGCCGCCGCTATTTGTATATAGGGGAAACACTGCATGGTATTGTAAGTGCAGAGTTGAGTGTAACGCGTTACTGTAATAATATTACTTTTGTCGGTAACTGAGTAGTGTAACGCGCTACTTTTATAATTCAGTAATCACACTACAGTTACTAACATTGCCCCGACACGCGTTACTTCGTTACTTACTAAAATCAGTCATAATCACACTGACAGACAAGAGGTATGGAGGTATGCCCATTACTTTGAGTTTGTCCGAAGAATAGACAGGAATGTGACGGTGAGGTGCAAACTGTGTCCAGGCCAGAAGCTGTTATCCACTGCTGTAAACACCACGTCAAACCTCAACAAACACCTGCAAACATGCTAAGGTGAAGCTAACGCACACGCTATTTGTTGTTTGTTTATATCACGTAGTCTGTTCTTCTTCTCTGTTTTCCGGTTGTTGCCCGTTTTGAATGACGAATACACACTACCGCCGCCTGCTGGTCAGTGGCGCCTCCAGAAATCTTTCATAGGGGTGGCCAAATGGGGCCACTGAAAATCTTGGGGTGGCCCACCAAAACCAAGAATGTAATTGTTGTAAAGGTATAGACTAGATTAAAACAATGGCAAAGAGAATCACCTACTGATATACTTTGGTTTCTTATACTATTCATCTGAAGTGAATATAATACGGATAGTTAACATTTGACTTCAAACGACATTTAAAAGAACCTTGTTTTGTGTTATGTATACATGTGTTGGTGATTTATTGTTTTGTTTTTTATATGCTAGTTGTTCTTTCCTTTTTAAAAAGACAAATACAGCTTAATTTAAATAAGTTCCTTTATTGTAAGGCACAACATGTTCAGCATTCTCAACACATACAATACACAACAGCAACACAACATGTTCTTCAGTTATATTATGTCTCTAGGTTATAAATTGTTTTAGACTGAACAAAGCTGTTTGTGTCACACTGGGATCAAAGATGATTGACATGACTTTATTAAATCAAGTTTTAAAACATGACTATTTTATTTCAACAGGACCCAAAAAAAAACATAAAATGGTACTGATTGAACTGATGATACTGTGATTGAACACAAAAACACCATCTATTATTGACCTTTTATAGCAAATGAAAAACATTATAAATGATACAAAACACCACCTTTTAGTATTAGACAGAAAATAGGTGACGAGACATATTTCAAGATTAGTCCACTGTGGTGAGAGTAATACATATAGCTTGTATTCCATTTGTTTTGAAAATGTATATTTATACTTTATAAACAAACTGGTTACCCTTTTTTTAAATAGCATACAGAATATTATGAAAACAAACTTGACTAATGGTTGGCTCATAACCTCAGAACACATAAGAGGAAAAACTGCATAGATTCTCGTTTCATTTTGAAGGAGCTGCAGACCTAAAGTGTGTAGAAGACTTAAATGATTAAAAAGGTCACAATCACATTAATAAAACTGTATTTAGGTTTTAGTTTCACTTTTACAAAACAGAGTTCCACATGTACTTTCTAGCATGTATGGCCATCTCCTCACTAGCCCTATATGCTGCTCCCCTGCCAGCTCTGTCTCTCCTTTACTCATCTTCTTCTTAAAATAAGAAGAGATGTCTGTTGACTTTCTCTTCATTTTCTGCAAATTGACATTACACACAGCAGTGATTAATAGTAGCCTACGCATTACACCAGCCCAGCATACCGACATCAGCTAACGTTAGCTTAGCAAGCTAAATTAACGCTAACTAGGATAGCTGCCAAAGTGTGTTTACAGACGAATTATACCTGAAGTCAAGCCAGCCTTTACTGAGCCCCGAGCCTGTTTTCCAGGTCCTCCAGCGTTTTTCTCGTTTTAATGCCATTGAACACACATTTTGATCAGAATAACAACTAAAGGTTAGCATATCTCCGTTTTTTGCTACCTAAAGCTAACACACTAAAGCCTAAGTGTTGTGGGGCTTAACAGGCAACAAACGTATACGACTTACCTTCTAGAAGTCTGGTGGATTTGTCAAGTCAGTAGAAAGAAACGTTTTGCTGCAACCTGCTGCTGTCTGTGCGAATCTCAGAGTGGTGCGCACGAGTATCAGAGTGGGGCGCGCGAGTATCAGAGTGGTGCGCGCGAGTATCAGAGTGGTGCGCCGAGTATCAGAGTGTTACCATGGTAGCAGAGGGAGAGGGAGGGGCTGCAGTATGAGTGTTGGAAGCTCAAATCAAGCGACTCGCTGGCTGTGTATTTGTTGTTAAATATCAGATAAACTACTACGCATACGTGACTGGCGAGGCGGTGTGTGTGGTGGGGGGGCCAGTGGGGGGGGCCAACAAATATATCAGGATGGCCATGGCCCCCCCTGCCCCCCCCTGCTGGCGCCACTGCTGCTGGTAAGGAGTTATTGCCACTCACGCATGCGCAGTTCCTACGTGCTCGGCGAGTAAAGTAACGAGTAAAGTAACAAGTTACTTTATGTAGCGAGTAACGAGGTAGTGTAATATATTACATTTTTTTAGTAATGACCCCATCTCTGTGTAAGTGTATCATGTAGTGTTGGATTCACAGTCTGGTTCCGCTCTTGATTCGGTCTCGCCCTGCCTTGGCCTTGGTCTCGACCTCTTCAAGTCTTGGTCTTGTTTTGGTCTTGCTACTCTTCAGTCTTGGTAATGTCTCGGATAAGGTTGTCTCGACTACAACACTACTTGTAACTGAATCTCTGTGGTAGGAGTTTTGATTCACTTCTGCTCTCCTGCTTTTATTACATCACTTCCTACATAATGATTTTACCCATTTCCTCTAGCTGTTTCAAAATAAAATCTTTCCATTAGAGAAACAGTTGGAGTCTTTTAATGCGAAGCAGCTCGAGGAAATTAATAATTATGGTCGCACAGTTAGAAGAGCAGTGTTATTTTTCAATAGAAAAATTATCGACAAAATATGTATTTTCATTGCTGTTAGCCAGAGTTGCATGCTTGAACCTGTCAGAGTTAAATGGTCACGGTTGCTCATGGCTTGCTACAAGTTATCACACTTCTTTCTTTAAAACAATATATGATATGAATTGATGTTTCAAATGTTTTTTCTTTTCTTTCTTGTGTGTGTAGATATGGCTGCTGCAAGCTACCTGGCACCTGAAGATCAGTTTCTCTGCTCCATCTGTTTGGACTTGTTCACTGATCCAGTCACTTTACCATGTGGACACAACTTCTGTAAAGACTGCATCACTGAACACTGGGATACAAGTGACAGGTGCCAGTGTCCCATGTGTAAAAAAGGGTTCAACACAAGACCTGAGCTGCACGTTAACACTTTCATCTCTGAGATGGTCGCTCAGTTCAGACAGTCGGCTCAACAGGAAGCCAGCAGCAGCAGCTCAGGGCAACAAGTCTTCAAACCAGGAGAAGTTCCCTGTGACGTCTGCACTGAAACCAAACTGAAGGCCCTGAAGTCCTGCCTGGTGTGTCTGACCTCCTACTGTGAGACTCACCTGGAGCCTCATCTGAAAATGTCAGGTCTGAAAAGGCATCAGCTGATCAACCCTGTGGAGAACCTGGAAGACAGGATGTGTTCTAAGCACGATAAACCTCTGGAGCTGTTCTGTAGGACCGACCACACATGTGTCTGTAGGCTCTGCACTGTTTCAGACCACAAGATGCATGATGTGGTTCCTCTGAAAGAAGGATATGAAAGAAAGAAGGCCGGGTTGTGGAAGACAGAGGCTGAAACTCAGCAGATGATCCAGAAGAGACAACTGAAGATTGAGGAGATCAAACACTCAGTGGACCTCAGTGAGAAAGACGCAGACAGAGAGATAGCAGAAGGAGTTCAGGTCTTCACTGCTCTGAAGGAGTCTGTTGAGAGAAACCTGAATGAGTTAATCCAAACAATAGTAGACAAGCAGAACATGAGAATGAAACAGGCTGAAGACTTCATCAAACAGCTGGAACAGGAAATCTCTCAGCTGAAGAAGAGAAGTGCAAAAGTTGAGCATCTCTCACGGTCTGAAGACCCCCTCCATTTTCTCCAGGGTGTCCAGTCCCTAAACATCCAACACCCATCACTCACCAAGGACTGGACAAAGGTCAGCATCCCTCCATTATCATATGAAGGGACTGTGGTGAGAGCTGTGGTTCAGCTGGAGGAGACACTCAGCCAAGAGATGAAGGAGCTCATTGAAGCTGATGTGAGGAGGGTCCAGTGGTACGCAGTGGATGTGACTCTTGATCATGATACAGCACATCCCCGTCTCATCCTGTCGCGTAATGGAAAACAAGTCAGTGATGGTGAAGTGAGAAAGAATCTCCCAGACAACCCGGAGAGATTTTCTGATTGGAATTGTGTTTTAGGAAATCAGAGTTTCTCTTCAGGCAGATTTTACTTTGAAGTTCAAGTTAAAGGAAAGACTGAATGGTATTTAGGAGTGGCCAGAAGGTCGATCAACAGGAAGGGAGCGATCACACTGAGCCCAGAAAATGGTTGCTGGACTATACATTTGATAAATGGAAATGAGTACAAAGCTTCTGATGCTCCGTCAGTCTGTCTTTCTCTGAAGTCTCGGCCTCAGAAGGTGGGGGTGTTTGTGGATTATAAGAAGGGTCTGGTCTCCTTTTATGACGTAGATGCTGCAGCTCTTATCTACTCCTTTACTCGCTGCTCCTTCACTGAGAAACTCTACCCATTCTTCAGTCCTGGACTTCAATATGGCCGTAAAAACTCTGCACCTCTGATCATCACGCCTGTCAACTAATCACTCATCTTATTTCATGTGTTGATTTGTTTTTATTCAAGGGAACAAACTTCGATATTTAGAGTCAACACTGTATCATTTATCACATTTTCTACAAAATAAGTTTACTGTGGTGACTGATTATCATATGGTTTAGATTCTGTATACAACACATAAGTGGACTCAACAATCCAATAATTATCTCTTCAACACTTTATCGTAAAACATATGGAGAATATCTATGAACGTTTGATAATGCAAAAGTTGTTTCTAATGACACCAAATTTGTCAAGCTATAGTTATAGTTGATAATAACATTAAATGTTTTATATTGAATTTTGTCATAAAGCTTTGTTAAAGAGAAAGGCTTATTGCATGCCTCTATTATAGTAAATCAAATGTGTGTAATAGTTTTACTGCTAGAAAAATGAAAATAAATCCTCATTTGTTAAAAATTGTTTGGTTAATAACTGTTAACTTGTATATTTACATTCCAGGTTTTATATTGATTACTGGTAAAATGGCTTACGAATCAAAGACATCTGTAAATATGTGATTTTGAGTTAAGAAAATGTTTAAATAAACTGCATGTTGAACACAAGGTCTGAGAAAACACTGAACAGGAAAGCCTGGTTTACACATCATTTGTATTTCATGACACATTTCCTGAGGCTAATTCACAATTAAAAAAATATAAGTTGATGTCTTTGTGTAAATGTTTGTAGGAAAAAATGTGTGTTTCCACTATCAGTGATTGGATATTGTGCGGCTGTAGAGCAGAACACAGTGGGGCTGATATCAGTGAGATACCATTCACTTTGATGAGTGAAGGCAGTCACTATAACACTAACACTACTCTTTACAAATAAGTAACTAACTACAGAGTTTAGCATTATACGAGTATGTATGGCAACAACTCGTATGGAAACATTTGAATTTATTTAATGATACTCTTTAAGGATATAACAGTTAGACCTACCATTTGCTTCCTCTAGTTTTGCCATATTTTTATAAAACTAGTTTCCCCCTTTGTGATATAAAACGCTGAATCAAAAATGATGTCCTACATTTGTTTGCATGGTGTCAACATATACTTATGTGTGTTTGTTGTGTGTGTGGTAGAAACAACTGGGAGGGTCACATGACTAACGGGGGTTGGCAAAAAGCCAGAATACACCTCTTCCCAGGTTCTCAGTTTTAACTCATCATGCATACAGGAAACCCTCATTTTCTTATACTTTGAAAAAATGCCTTTTCAAATGATTTCCCTCCCAGCACATTTTATAATCACTGAACTCAACAAGAACTCAATGTGAAACGGATTAAATATTTTGTCTTTCATCCAAGATAACAGTCTTGACAAGCACAATTTTAAATAAAAAAATATATATAGTAATTTCAAGGTGACTTGTCTTTGTTGTTTGTGTGACTAATGTGTTCATTGTTATTTCACCTGACAGGAAACAAGTCTTAAAACACAAAAGAAAAACTTGATGGGTTTCCGTATGTCAAGGATCAAAACCAATCTATAAATCAGGCAAGATTTTAAAAAAACATGGCAGATAGCCTTTTATTTTAATTTTTAATTTCAGTGGTTAAAAACTGAGTATATGTTAATGTCAGCAGGATTACATTTTATCTCATTTTAGATTCTAAAAAAACAATAACTGCTGTTTTATTTGTTGCTCAAAGTTATGCATGAAAAATCTCTTCACATTTGTATAAGGCCTTTTGAGCCAGATTTAAAAATAGTCAAGAAATGGTATTGCAAAAATAGTACTGTGGTATTTAATGCAAGTTTAACAGGATAATACCATATTGACCTCAGCACTGCATCCATTGTGTTTTTGTGGTTGTACTACACTGCCCCTTTCACACCAACGCGTTTTCAGCTCCGGCTCGGAGCTGGAGCCTGAAAAGTGCCGGTTTTTCCTGTTCACACCGCAGCGGCGCCGCCTCTTAGCTCCGGAATCCGGTTCACTTCCAGCTCCAAAAAATTGTCGGTCTCGAGGCAAGAGCTTCGGAGCTAAGAGGTGGCGTCGCTTACGTCTCTCTTACGTCGAGGCGTGCAGGAAACTAAACCCACCTCCCCTGAACATGGGTCGACTGTCATGCCTGCCTACAAGCAGTAGTGCTTATAAACACACTTTATAAAGTCAGGCAACACTAACCAGGCTTCGTGTGATTCTGTTTATTTGTACCTTACTTTGACCATCCGTTCACTGTTATTGATCATTGTGGAGAGAGGCAGACGTTTTGTTTTGTATTATAGCAGCTATCGGATGGAATCAATACATGGGCTGCACAGGTTTTCGTGTCCGACTATCACAAGTAGAATCATAATGAAAAATACGCCGGTAAAATGTGCCTGTAGAAAACGGTTTATGCCACAATAGGATAGCAATAGCAACAGCAAGTATGCAGTTTAGCTTCATTGCTAAGCTAACATCACCCATTTTATACCAGAGAAACTTTCACAACAGCGTTGTGATGCCAAACAGCGTCAATTCAGACTGACACACATTCACTTAGGCTAAATGGAACTGGGGATATGTTATGTATCAGCTGCTTGTGTGAGTCGGACAGTGAATACTTTAGAGCGGCCGCTGCAGTGTGAGCTAACCGGGAGCTAACGGGAGAATAAACTCCCGTGGAAGAGCAGCCAGCACTGCAGCGGTCGGTAAATGCCGCAGAAACACATTAATAAACAATGAACCACGGCACTCTGGAGAAAAGCATAAGGTTGGAGAAGTCGTTGTTTAATTTAATCTGGCTTCGTGTGATTAAAAGCAACACGATCATCGACCCGACGCAGTTCCCCGTTGTTGTTGTTGTTGTTGTAGTGAGCGCCGTAATGCCGTTGGGGAGCAAATCAGCGATGTAAATGGTGACGTCATGACGAAGCAGCGGCAGCACCAGTCGGGCTCTGGGCGGTGTGAACAACAGAGCGGGAGCAGAAAAGGGAAACCGGAGCTGAACCAGAAAAGCTCTAGCTCGGAGCTAGAAAGGGAAAAGCGCTGGTGTGAAAGCCGCATTGGTGACTGGTCATTAGGGGCAGCAGGCACAGCCCCACCTAGTGTCAGCAGAAAGTTTTAAAAATAATGATTTAAAAAAAATAATATATATATAAAATATATTTTAAGATCATGTTTAATCATCTGATTCGTCTGTACATTGCTGTTTTAGTCTGTGTTCTTCTAATGAGTGTCTACAGTGTGTGCCTATTGAGCTGTTTAGAGCCATGTGGGACAAAACCCGATCATGCCCCTCCCTCTCACTGTCTAAGTGAACGGTTACTGTAAAAACTATACTGCGCATGCTCAGAGTATTGTCCTATTTAATGTGTGTGGCAAAAAATAATGACCATAGAGTGGCGAAGTCACGCCCATCCAATTCCGGTCCATGGGACCTTATTTCGGAAAAATAATGTATTGAAGTCAATGGAGAAACATTATCCTTCGATCCCATTTGAATTGTGCCATGAATTACACATATGATGTTTGTCAATCTTAAAAAATAATTTCCATGTCAAAAAAGTCACAGTTTGTCGTAAAACTGTTGAAATATAAGACTATGAAAAATACGCAACTAGAAAGACTACAAATCCCTGAGTCGCGTAAGTGATGTCACAATTGTTTTCCTCCACTAAAATAGCTAAAATCAGCGCCATATGGATATAATCTACCTATATGGCGCTGGCTAAAATAAGATAATTTTAACAAGATGCCTGTGTGCTTAGTACCAGGTGGTTATCATACCAGCAATGGGTCTTGCTCGTTCTTTTGCTTCCCGTCTGATGAAAAGACCAGGAGTGACTGGATCAAGTTAGCTACCTAGCTAGTAGCTAGCACGTTAGTTAGCATTATAGCTGTGTCATTTTTATTAGCCTTAATATGAAGTATTATTAAGTAACCCAAAATGTTAAACAGTAAGAGTAGTAGTCATATTTCGTGAACCCTTTGAAGAGTACTGTCATCGGTGTGATCATTCTATAATACACACCGGGGTAGAAATGCTAACGCTAGGGTCGGCGATCGGCGATCTGTTCTACTTGATGCTATCTGCACAAATGGTTGACATTAAACATTAAAAAGACCAGGCAGTTCAGAGAGAATCAAAGGAAGGCAGGCAGGCAGGCAGCTTTGCATGACATTCTTCTGGACGTGTTTCATTGTGGTGATAGTGAGGGTAGTCAATCGTTTTGTTGACAAGACAGTAGTGACGGCCATCTTGGTGACGTGTGTTGTTCTGCGAGACCAGAGATGTAGTTCATTGAGCGTTTCACACAAACAAATGTGTTACTTCACAGTTTTACGACACTTTTTTTTTTTTTTGACTTGCAAAATTATCTTTTAAATTGACAAACATCATATGTGTAATTCGTGGCACAATTCAAACGGGATCGAAAGATAATTGTTCTCTCTCCATTGACTTCAATTCATAATTTTTCCGAAATAAGGTCCCATGGAAGTCCACCGGAAGAGGAGGGACTTTGCCACTCTATAGGAGGGGCAGTGAGCTGCCATACATCATCTCACATAATTCAGAGCTGATTGGCTGTAAGTATGTGTGCCGCGAAAAGTGTGGTGTATGAAGAGCAGGTGAAGAGGAGACGAGAGACGCGTCCTAAAACCAGGAAGTAAGCTGTGCATGGCTTCCCTCCACAAAAAAGCAATGAGATTTCTCCATAGGATTTTAGAAAATGGCTCAAAATAAGATCTGGGAAACGTACCTGTTAGATAAATGCACGTTTTGTTCAGCCGGATAATATCCACGTCTACCCTACTTTTATAATTTTCTAATCATAAATCTATCGATTCGATTTATGATAGACTTTTGAAACTACAAGAATATAAGGAGGACTTTTACAAAAAAGTCATAGAGATGTTTGTCCAGAAGGATAGGCAAATGGACTTCATCTTCAAGTCAAGGTAAGACCGCAATTTTATTGAAAATGGGATCTTACTAAGAGAGAACAATTCAATATGTAAATGATCAAATTACATTTTTTGGGTATCCTTTTGTTGAACTGTCTGTTTAAAATGTATCGAAGCATCAGACAAAAAAAGCTTTTGAAAATAATATAATATTTTGATTTAGGTCAAAATATAATATTTGTAAACTTGAAGAGTCAGTGCCAGTGCCTCACCAGCCATGAACCTCTCTGCAGAAGCTTATATATAGACATCTACGGTTTTTGTGCCCCACCACTTTTGTATATAAAAACGCCACTGACTACACTACAGTAACACACTTCCACCACTTCCTGGTGTTGTGGCGCAGAGTGTCCACTGGATGGAGCACAACACAAAGGAAAGATAATAATGGAGTCACAGTACTGCAAACCAAACACTGATATATGAGGAGACACAGTTTGTGACAAACATGTACAGGATAAACTCTCATGTTGACCAAGGACAAATGATTTGTTTCAATGGTGTAATATGATGTATGATGATGTAATAGTTCAACTATGACCATGCTACCTGCATATTTCTTTTTTCAAGAGATTTTAGTATGAACAGCTTTTGACACACCTCATCCCTCCCATCTGTAAAGGAGAACCTTTGCTTCCTAACTATCAGAGAAAACCTGGTATTTCTCAACACCCATGCAGATCAGAGGGAGGGAACAAACCCAGCTGCATTGAGAGGAGGAGCTACACTGGAAAGAGGAGAGCTTACACATCACACTCAGGAAACGAAAGTTAAGTTAGTCAGAGAGGCAGCCACACTGCACTACAGAAAATACAAACTGAGTTCATCAGATCTTTCTCAACAACACAGCAGACTCTCTGTCAAACACTGGTGAGTACATCTGATTATATTTACACTGTGAACAAGCAGGATTTACACAAAACAGCTCTACTCAGATGAAAGCTGCACCCTTTACGTCAAACTTGTTTTTCTCTAACAATATAACCATATCAATTATATAAAGTCCACTTTAATTCAATTCTATTATTATGGTTTGCTGATCACTTCCTACATATTACTTTTACCCATTTCCTCTAGCTGTTTCAAAATAAAATATTTCCATTAGAGAAACAGTTGGAGTCTTTTAATTTGAAGCAGCTAGAGGAAATGAATTGTAATGGTCACACAGTGAGAAGAGCAGTGTTATTTTTCATTAGAAATGTTTTTGACAAAACCTATATTTTCATAGCTGTTTGCCAGAGTTGCATGCTTGACTCTGTCAGAGTTAAATGGTCACGGTTGCTCATGGCTTGTTACAAGTTATCAAACTTCTTTCTTTAAAACTATATATAATATGAATTGATGATTGATGTTTCAAATGTTTTTTCTTTTCTTTCACATGTGTGTAGATATGGCTGCTGCAAGCTATCTGCCATCTGAAGATCAGTTCCTGTGCTCCATCTGTCTGGATGTGTTCACTGATCCAGTCACCATACCATGTGGACACAACTTCTGCAAAACCTGCATCACTGAACACTGGGATACAAGTGACAAGTACCTGTGTCCCATGTGTAAAAAAGAGTTCAACATAAGACCTGAGCTGCACGTTAACACTTTCATCTCTGAGATGGTCGCTCAGTTCAGACAGTCGGCTCAACAGAAAGCCAGCAGCAGCAGCTCAGAGCAACAAGTCTTCAAACCAGCTGAAGTTCCCTGTGACGTCTGCACTGAAACCAAACTGAAGGCCCTGAAGTCCTGCCTGGTGTGTCTGACCTCCTACTGTGAGACTCACCTGGAGCCTCATCTGACAATGTCAGGTCTGAAAAGACATCAGCTGATCGACCCTGTGGAGAACCTGGAAGACAGGATGTGTCTGAAGCACGATAAACCTCTGGAGCTGTTCTGTAAGACCGACCACACATGTGTCTGCATGCTCTGCACTGTTTCAGACCACAAGATGCATGATGTGGTTCCTCTCAAAGAAGCATATGAAGGGCAGAAGGCAGCGCTGGGAAAGAAAGAGGCTAGAAGTGAGGAAATGATCCAGAAGAGACAACTGAAGATTGAGGAGATCAAACACTCAGTGGACCTCAGTAAGAAAGACGCAGACAGAGAGATAGCAGAAGGAGTTCAAGTCTTCACTGCTCTGAAGGAGTCTGTTGAGAGAAACCTGAATGAGTTAATCCAAACAATAGAAGGGAAGCAGAACATGAGAATGAAACGGGCTGAAGACTTCATCAAAGAGCTGGAACAGGAAATCTCTCAGCTGAAGAAGAGAAGTGCAAAAGTTGAGCATCTCTCACGGTCTGAAGACCACCTCCACGTTCTCCAGGGTGTCCAGTCCCTAAACATCCAACACCCATCACCCACCAAGGACTGGACAAAGGTCAGCATCCCTCCATCATCATATGAAGGGACTGTGGTGAGAGCTGTGGTGAGAGCTGTGGTTCAGCTGGAGGAAACACTCAGCCAAGAGATGAAGAAGCTGCTTGAGGCTGAGCTGAAGAGGGTCCAGAAGTACGCAGTGGATGTGACTCTTGATCATGATACAGCACATCCTGATCTCATCCTGTCGCACAATGGAAAACATGTCTGTGATGGTGAAGTGAGAAAGAATCTACCAAACAACCCAGAGAGATTTTCTTACTGTAATTGTGTTTTAGGAAAGCAGAGTTTCTCTTCAGGCATATTTTACTTTGAGGTTCAAGTTAAAGGAAAGACTGAGTGGGATTTAGGAGTGGCCAGAGAGTCAATCAAGAGGAAGGGTGAGATGACACTGAGCCCTGTAGATGGTTTCTGGACTATACATTTGAGAAATGGAAATAAGTACAATGGCAATGATGATCCGTCAGTCTGTCTCTCTCTGAGGTCTGAGCCTCAGAAGGTGGGGGTGTTTGTGGATTATGAGGAGGGTCTGGTCTCCTTTTATGACGTAGATGCTGCAGCTCTTATCTACTCCTTTACTCGCTGCTCCTTCACTGAGAAACTCTACCCATTCTTCAGTCCTGGACTTCAATATGGCCGTAAAAACTCTGCACCTCTGATCATCACGCCTGTCAACTAATCACTCATCTTATTTCATGTATTGATTTGTTTTTATTCAAGGGAACAAACTTCGATATTTAGAGTCAAAACTGTATCAGGGAGGCCTGTGGTGCAGTGGGTTGTGAGTTGGTATTCGGATCAGGAGGTCACAGGTTCAAACCCCACTGCAGTCAGCATGTCGTTGTGTCCCTGAGACACTTCACCCCAAATTGCTCCTGTGGGGATTGCCCCAGTATTGAGTATGTAAGTCGCTTTGGATAAAAGCGTCTAACAAGTGACATGTAATGTAATGTAATGTAATGTAATTTTCATCACATTTTCTACAAAATAAGTTTACTGTGGTGACTGATTATCATATGGTTTAGATTCTGTATACAACACATAAGTGGATTCATTAATCTACTCAACAATCAAATAATTATCTCTTCAACACTTTATCGTAACACATGGAGAATATCTATATGAACGTTGGATAAAGCTACAGATTTATTGTAACTATAGTTAGAATTGATGATAACATTAAATGTTTTATAATCAATTGTTTTAAAAATTCAATAAAGAGAAAGGCCTTTTAATGCCTCTACTGTGTACTTAATACAATATGTGTAATAGTTATACTGCTAGAAAAAGTCAAATTAAGCTAAATAATATGATAAATCCTCATAACTGTTAACTTGTATATTTACATGCCAGGTGTTATATTGATTACCGGTAAAATGGCTTATCAATCAAAGACATCTATAAATATGTGATTGTGAGTTAAGAAAACAGTCAAATAAACGAGATGCTTGGTCTGAGAAAGCAGGGACTCGAGCACTAAACACTGAACAGGAAGGTCTGGTTTACACATCATCTGTATTTCATGACACATTTCCTGTGGCTAATTCACATTAAATAATATATAAGTTTATGGCTTTTTGTGTGAAGAGCTTGTAGGATGAAATGTTTGTTTCCACTATCAGTGATTGAATATTGTGCGGCTGTAGAGCAGAAAGCAGTGGGGCTGATATCAGTGAGGTTGAATTCACTTTTACGAGTCACAAAGACAAAAACTACTCTTTACAATGAAGTAACTAACTACAGAGTTTAGCATTATACAAGTATTAATGCCAACAACTCATATAAGGAAAAATTAGGTTTGATTTAATTACATTTTTTAAAGATATAACAGTTTGACTTAAGCCCTACCATTTGCTTCCTGTAGTTTTGCCATATTTGTATAAAACTAGTTTCCCCCTTTGTGATATAAAACGCTGAATCAACATGATGTCCTACATTTGTTTGCATTGTGTCAACACACACTTATGTGTGTTTGTTGTGTGTACTGGATGAAATGTGATGAGGGTCACATGACTAACGGGGGTTGGCAAAAAGCCAGAATACACCTCTTCCCAGGTTCTCAGTTTTAACTCATCATGCATACACGAAACCCTCCTTTTCTCATACTTTGAAAAAATGCCTTTTCAAATGATTTCCCTCCCAGCACATTTTTATAATCACTGAACTAAACAAGAACTCAATGTGAATCGGATTAAATATGTTGTCTTTCATCCAAGATAACAATCTTGACAAGTACAATTTTAAATAAAAACATATCTACTAATTTCAAGGTCACTGGTCTTTGTTGTTTGTGTGAGTAATGTGTTCAGTGTTATTTCAGATGACAGGAAACAAGTCTTAAAAACACAAAAAGAAAAGGTTTCCGTATGTCAAGGATCAAAACCAATCTATACATTTGGCAAGATTTTAGAAAACATGGTAAATAGCCTTTTATTTTTTTATTTTTTTCAGTGCTTACAAACTCAGTATATGTATATGTTAAGGTAAGCAGGATTACATGTTATCTAATTTTATAATCTAAACAACAATAACTGCTGTTTTATTTGTTGCTCAAAGTGATGCATGAAAATTCTCCTCACATTTGTAAAAGGCCTTTTGAGCCAGATTTAAAAATAGTCAAGAAATGGTGTTGCATAAATAGTACTGTGGTATTTAATGCAAGTTTAACAGGATACTACCATATAGACCTCAGCACTGCGTTCATTGTGTTTTTGTTGTTTTACTACACTACAGGAAAACACTTCCACCACTTCCTGGGGTTATGGCACAGAGTGTCCACTTGATGGAGCACAACACAAAGGAAAGACAAGCATGGAGTCACTGTACTGTATGTACACCAAACAAACACTGATATATGTGGAGACACAGTTTGTTACACATGTGTCACTACCGAGACGGAGGTCAGCCACTGTCAGCCGGAAGTGGCACATTCGATTACTGTTTGGCTACGACAGCGGAGGACCAAAATGCTTGATCGTCACGTTGTTCAGGGAGACTCAATAGTTCCCCGGAAGTTCGTGGTGGGACATTTGAATGCATGATTACCGGAGATAGAACTACGATTGTTGGTAATAAGTAGTGAATAAAGGTTTTGATTTGCAATATTTATACAACATATCGATGTGTATGTAGTTACATCAATATTTGAAAAAGTTAAATTTGCTAATATTTGAGGATTAAGATAAAATAAGAACTTTATTGATACCAATTTGGGAAATGTTTGCTTTGCAGCAGCAAAAGACACGGCATTGTACATAAGACAGTTAAAAGACTAGAATTAAACAATCGAAAATGTAAACATCTCAAATAGTAAATAAAATAGCAGAAAATATACATAGGCCCTTTCTCATTTAATCAAATCCCCCTCCTCGACTCCTCGACTCCTCGGTCCTCCGGTAGTGACCCGGAAATGAATTTTAGCACGCCATGTTGAATCACATCTAATTTCTCTAAATCAGTGTTTCTCAAACTTTTTCATACCTAGGACCACTTAACCAATAAAAAAACACTCGCGGACCACCTAACTCCACAAATATCCAAAATCACATCGTTTTTCTAGAACAGATTACAAATCGCCTGAAAATGGTACAAACAAGTGGCAACATATGTGATGAAGGTGTTGCGCGGGGCTATATCATGCAATCGAAAGTGAAACTTAAACTCGCTCCATTGCGGAGATATTCCCGCGAGAGTGCGGAAAGCTCTAATTAATTAATTAATTTCAAATGTCAAATGTTAACAATATACTCACGGACCACTAGGGCGCCCTCATGGGCCACCAGTGGTCCGCGGACCACACTTTGAGAAGCACTGCAGTGAGTCTAAATGCACGTCGAGGACCGAGGATCGAGCGTCGAGGAGGCTCTCTGGAGGAGCTATAACCGAGGACTGGCCGTGTCTCAATTCAGGGGTTGTATCCTTCGGGGTACGCAGCCTACGAGGTCCACGGAGGACCCAGCCCACGTAGACCGGGTAGGCTGGACCGAGCGGCCTACGAAATGAGACGGTCTAGCCTACGGAGGGCTTCGTATTTACGTCACGTGATACGCGCTGTTCGGTTGCGCTGCTCCAGCAGCCTGCTAGCAAATTCAACTCAGCTGAAAAGGATCCAGAAACTTTACTTTTACATTTTTTTGGAGATCACCGTCGGCGATGAATTAAAGAGGACCATGGCCAGGTAAATAAGATGAAGCTGTTCCTTTAGCCCCCAGTAATGTTACATTAGTAAGTTAACAAGTAAATTATATATAGGCCTAGCTTATGTAATTTAATCATATTATTTCATATTTAAAATAAGTCTTAATTTTTCTGTACTAATAAAACAATGTTTTTTTAAATGAACAAAAGCACGTTGTATAGATTGATTGTTAACAATATTAGTGTTCTAATCTTAATAGCTGTGATTATAACAGTTTATATTCTCCTTCTTCCCCTAAACCTGCCCAGATGATGTCCCACTGACCCCAGGTCAGCACCTCCAGGTCCAGCAGCACCGTGCCCCCCCCCCCCCCGCTCTGCTGAAATACACAATTAAACATTTTCTATGACCTTTTTTTTGTATTAATTAAATTAAACTGAAGACAGTTGAATGACCCTATTATTCCACTGCTTATGTACACATGTTGTAAATAATGGTTAAAACCTCAGTAAATGAAATAAACAATGTGTTTAACAATTACAATTTAATATTGTATTTTCATCTTATCACAAAGTAGAGGTAAGAATATATCCATCCTCTCTCTGCAGCTTCATGTCTTCTATTATCATAACTTTCATCATTGAGACAGAGGAAATCAATCATGTAACATCACCAGCAGTAACACAAATATCAGCAAAAGTATGTTTATGGAGTTGTTTATTTGTATTATATGTGCAGCAAGTATATAGAAGCAGCTGTTTGGGGAATCAGACAGACTCAAGCTATAATCGTTAAATATCTATTAAAAGAAAGGACACATACAAAATCAAATTCTGAAAGTAAGACACAAGTCTGTAGGACGGCAGTAAGCAGAGGTCTGGGTGGAGGATGCTCCTGTTCGCCGTTTTGCTTTCTCCAGCACCTCGGGGGGTCCAGGTGGATGGCAGCTCTGTCCTGATGAGCCGCTGGGGTTAGGAGTCCTTCTCCAGCAGATCCATTTCTCCAGAATTTTCCTAATTACAGAGAAAAACAAGAGAAAAATAAAAAAGTGAATTAATCATATTAGACACAGGGTTGCAGAAGTATTATTGCAAAATGTAACTCAGCATTTCAGACAAACAATCCCTAAAGGATCATTTAAAATGATGTACTGTTCTGGGTTTTTTTTAACTAAAGAGAAGAAATGACAGTCACACCTGCATCCCTTTGACAGCACAAACTAACATCAAGCTAAAGGCTGCTGTCTATTTGTGATTGTCTTATTATTATGGGATTAGGATAAATTAAATACACTTTAACCTAAATAAAAGATGATCAAATCTGGTGGAAATATTGAAAATAGGCTTCTTTTTTTTTGCTCTACCTCAAAGCAGCATGAGCTGAATAAAGAGGTTGTAATGTTGTCCCAAAGTTTAATAAACAGTAAAACATTGGAACATGTCAGAAAAATAAATAAAGCTAACAGCAGACGTCAGGGTGGCATTTTATAAATCACACCGTACTGTAGGTGTAGGCTATACCGTTCTAAATGTTTTCACTTTGGTCTATGTATGTAATATAAAGTATAACTTATCTATAACAGAGCCAAGATCTCTGTATGACTTTAGTAAACTTCTGAATTGAATAAAAAACAAGTGTAAACAACAGTGCAGTACGTCCAGCTAGCTAGTTAGCGTCACTAACGCCACATATTGATCCGTATTATTTAACGAAAATGTACGTTTTAATGCCCCTTGGGTTTGACATGTGTGACGTTAGTTAATTTAAAGTAAGTTAAAACCCAATACTCACATTTATTAGTGATTCCTCCGCTCGCTGCTGCTTTTAAATCCACTCCGCTGGGGAGACCGGAAGCCATTTCATTTGAAAAAAACTCCCTCTTCCCTGCACGCATTGCACCCTGGGATATGGTAGGCCGCGGAGTGTACATCAGATGTATCCTTCAAATTGGGGAAAAGTAGGCTGCATTCGTGGGCCGCATTCAGAGGAGTCTAGTCTTTTTTTTAAATTGGGACAGCCTTCTTTCGGCGGAAGTGACGTAAGCGGTCTACGAATTCACCCTTCGAAGTATGCAACCCCTTGGTTGCGTTCAGATAATCCAAAAATCAGCTCCTAAATTCTAACCCTATCTCCTATTCCTTGACCTCTGAGTGAAACGTCACGGGGTTAAGGGATAGTGGATAGGAGAATTCAAAAGGACTTAGGAGAAGAGACCGCGGTACTTTAAGAATCCGAATGCACTTTCACTATCCGACGTGTTTATGATGCGCCAGCGGACGTCATGAAGTGCGTCTGCTGCTGTGGGGAAACTATGGAAACTACAGTTTTCTATACAGCGGACTACAACATGGATGTTTAAAAAGAACGAGGGACTCATCTAGAGACTCTGCACCGTGCTCTGATGCTGTTGCTTTATGCTTTATGAACGTGGACAACAGAGAAACATATTCTTCAGGACCAAAGTTGGAATTGAAATAAAAAAGGAAAGTGAAACTTCTGCTCGTCACCCTCTCCCTCCGGGACACATTAATACAAATGATCCCAATACGTATGATTGTATGAACTATGAAAAGATCTTAAAATCAATATAAATGTATTTATTATAAACGTTAGTCCTTAACATCTATAACTGTGTATATCACCATTCAAACATCTTTTAAAAGTTGAACAAACCCCACACAGCTCAGTGAAATGTTGACTTTATTTGATCATTTCAGTAAAAACTAACGTTCATATTTCTCTTTTTGATTATAATACTGATGAACGTTCAAAACAAAGCACTTTGGCAACTTACCACATACGTTTTAAAATGCTTAATAAGCACCGTAACTTTCATGATATCATTTCTCGGTCATAATCGGTTGTTTCCGTGAACGGCCGACTGTTGAGTGACGGCAAATGCTGCGGCTGCAATGCATTGTGGGGCAGCATTTTCTCCTCTCCTTTCGGTTAGGGAGGTCCAGTGGTTCCTAAGCTAAAGGAGGTTATAAAGGAAGTTTGAAACCTCCTTTCCTTTCATTTGGAGAATTGGAACGGCACTTATCATGGCTGCCAGTGACGTACTTCCGGGTCATTTCACTCCGTTAGGAAGGTTCCTAAGCTAAATGGACTATTGGAATGCAACCCTGAATTGAGACACGGCCACTGATGAGTCCTCCACGGCTCCTTCGTGGATGCATTTCCGGGAACAGAGATGTTTCAAAGCGTCGTGACCATGGTCGTGACGCACGGCCGGACTTATCTCAGCCAATGACAGCTCTGCATGCATCCCCTGGATATTATTTTATTAACTGCTCTCTTCGCAACGCGATGTTTACAGAGAGAACAGCTGTGAGGTCCGTGCAGAAAGCAGAGCAGTGTGTAAAATATATATCACTCAGGCCTACATTACTCTCTTTATTTGCTGTAGTTTAGATATCTACAAACAAAGAGTCGATATTTTTCTAAAACCATTTAGTGCTTCACATAATAAAATACACAACGGCTGTAGCCTGATTATATGCTTTAGGAGCTGTCGGTGCGTGTGGTACAGTGTATAGGTGTGTGTTGTACAGTGCTTAGATGCAGCGGACAGACAGGTTTCAGTTGGTTTGGTGTCCTCTGCTTACTTTTAATACTTGTAAATAAAACTTTTGGCCCATAATTTATTTCCCTCATTGAAGCGACCAGAGAGGGGGGGGGGGGTATATATCCAGTCTCTGATAGTGTTACATTATTATGAGAGTGCTCTGTTTGATTCTGAAATGGTATATATATTTATATATATATGTGTGTGTGTGTGTGTGTATGTGTGTGTCCGCATCTGTAGCCTGTTATTGTCTCATTATACCGCACTGTGAATGAATCAAAGTAAATATAGAAGTGGTCATGAACACCTCTGTCCATCAGACAGAGGGCTGCTGTGCCTCCTGTCATCATTAATGGACGTCTCTTTAAAATGACCACGCCTGCTGCTTCCCCTCCTCTCCTCGGCTCCCCTCCTTGACTCCTCCGTTCGCATCTCCTGTGGGCGGGACTAAGTCTCGAGGATAGGAGTCGAGGAGGGGAGTTAGAGAAATGAGAAAGCGCCATAGTGTGAACAGCTATCTTACCTGTTAACATATACATGCTAGGGTAACGTTGCCTTGGTTAAAGAGCCTGTTGTTGTTGTTTATTGCTTTGAATTGTTTAAAACAAATATTATCTTCTTAAACTTGAATGGTAGTCAGGAGCATCACTTCCTAATGTTTGATATATTTAGAGGGAGGGAAGGAAGGTTTCAAAATTCAGATTAGATTCATTTCTACAATTTCTTTAATTCATGGTGGTTTCAGTAATCCCATGGTAATTGAGGACATAAGTAATCTAAATGAGTAATGTTTTCTTTATGACTTTCAGAAAGGACAGGAGACCGACAGGTGCCTATCAATGATTGTCAACTGACAGTAAATACATGGAATTCAATAAACATTGAATAGCATGCATGCAGTTTGTCTGTGCCTTTTCCTCTGTGTTGTTCTGGCATATAGTCTCCCCCATGGTTTGCTGTGCTGCCTGGGGATGCTCCAATCGCTCAGAGAAAGGACTACAAATGTAAGGTTTCCCCACTGACACAGAGAGGAGGAAAGAATGTCTGGCTCAAGTCAGCAGGAGCAATTTAACTATCACAAAAGACAACAACAGCAACAACATATGTGAGGTAATCATATGTTTCACAAAACGAAGACCACACCATTGGGAAGCTTAACGTCTGTTTAATAAAAATAAGGAACAGGGAGAGGCTTGCAAAGCTGTGGGAGTTGAGACTCAGGTGCAGGGTGAGGGTCTCATTGCAGGTCTTCAGGCTCCATTGAATCCCCCTGGGGTTCTTGTGCTGAAAGAGGGAGACAGGAGAAAGGGTTAGATATATCTAGCAACCTATAGGGTGGGAAATTGCTGACCTATTTTAAACGTACCATGTGTTTTTCACTCTCACTTAAGTCCCTCTCCCTTTGCCATCAATCCATAATACAGACAGGTAATAATCAACAGAATCACAAAGACATAATATGACTGCTAAAAACACTCACCCATAAGTTATGTTTTTGTTTACTGTTTAGAAGTCTCAAATATCCACTCTAAATCCATATCAATAGCGATGTATCACACAAATAGCTCTCTTCCTTATTATTGTGTAACGTTAACATTTCATTTATTCTACTCTGTATAATTGTTCTGTAGTTATTGTAGCTAAAACGGCGCTTTTGAGAGATTTTAAATCTCAGATCTGCTCAAGTGAACCTGTTACACAGGTCTCAGTGGGTCACTCAACCCTGCATTACAATATAGGCAGGGCCACTCTGCTGTCGCCCATCAGCTGTAGAGAGTTAACTAATTAGAGGGGCGTGGCCCCACAGCTGTGAGAACTCATCAATCAGGCGTCCATTATAGGTAGCTCTTTCCTGGAGCATCAGCTTCAGCGTCAGACAGCCGAAGACATTGGAGTCCTGCGGGAGTCTCTAAGACTGACAAAGACATTGGAGTCCTGCGGGAGTCACGAGGGAGGCAAAGAGGAGGCAAATCCTACTCTGATTGAGCTAATTACCGCTGGTGTTTTATTTTATTTTCTTTAGTTTTCTAGCCCCTCATGCTATAATCATGTGTATTTTCTCCATTCCTGTTCATGTGTCTTCTCGCAATTATCACTGGCCCTGTGTATCTCCTAATCGCTATAACCGGCCTGCTCTCGTCTATCCCACATGCTCCACTGAGATCCAACATCTAGTTTCAGGGGGCCTGTGGAACTGCCAGTCAGCTGTTCCTAAGGCTGACTTCATCTCTGGCTACGCCTCCCTGCAGACCCTGGATTTCCTTGCTCTCACTGAGACCTGGATTACTCCATTCAACACATCCACCCCAGCAGCTCTCTCCACAGCATATTCCTTCTCCCATATACCCAGACCCACTGTCAGAGGAGGTGGCACTGGTCTCCTGCTCTCTCCCAAATGGAGCTTTTCCCTCTTCAAGCTACCTAACTTCACTCCTTCCACCTTTGAATTCCATGCCGTCACAGTAACCCATCCTATACAATTAACCATTGTTGTTCCTTGGGAGACTTCTTGGAGGAATTAGATCATCTCCTCTCACACAGCCTTGCCCCAGGCCCGGTTCCCCCGGGGACCGGTGCTCGGTGGCTTCACATGATATAACAACACACTCTCACTCCCTAAGCGTCCAGGAGCGTCGTTTGGTCAGTGTCCATGGCGTCCAGTTGTGACGCTCCTAGGCTCCTTCAGCGTCATAAAGGGACGCAAATAGCTTTCAACTGATTGCAATGTATTCCCATCTGCGGCGGGATTTGAAGCTCATGGAAGCACAGCATTCGTTTGTGTCGGCTGCCCTTAAAGGCAATGTGAGCGTCCATTCCCATTGGATAACGGAGAATTGTACACCCGGAAGTAAGTATTCCTCTTACTGTCGATTGATTTTACAGTGATATCTGCACTACTCATCAACTAAAAAACACCAGATCATCCTTGTTAATTACACAACATTGATTGGTTTAAATTGTGTGCAATGCTTTTGTATTTTTCCCCTTCAATTCGGAGAAAAAAATATTTTTTCGGAGTAAAGGATGGCAGAAGACACTACACTACCCGGAATCCCCAGCTATCGTTTGGACTACACCATGTGCTCTGGTTGACAAACCCCGTTTTTTTTCACCATTCATTCCAATGGCTGGCGTCTATGTCACGTGATCTTCAAATTTCTCCCTGCAGAAAAAGAAAACATGGCCGAACTTCGTTTTATTCTCGGTGGAAAATGCCTATTTTAAAGTTAGTTTGGCCATTAAAATGCGTTTTGATGTCATTTGATGCGAGAAATATGAGTTGTTATTTCAGATTATGTGTGCAGTGGATGTACATGATCTTTAGTTTGCTAGTTATTACGAAGATTACTTCAGGAAATCGCGACGTTTTCATTGTTACCAAGGTGGTTGCTAGGGACGCTGCTATCGATATTATTTCTGTTATGTTGTGTAACTGTTTAATGGTGTTATCTTTATTGCTACCCCCTTCCCCGTCAATGTATAGTGTTGGTCCACAGCGCAAACATATTAGTTTAACAAAATCCACGTCTAAAGATAGCCTACGTTATTTTCCCCTGTGCAATTCCAGTCTCACATCTCACAGCACATCGTCATTAACAAATACCGGAAACAGACCGGAAACATTTAAAAAAAAATTAAAATAATACTTTATTCCGAGTGTGCTTGCTTTTCTCTTTGAAAGTCATCACATAACGGCATTGTAATACACGGTTCGGCTGCATTAAATATTACATATCTGCCGTAGTTCTGTATTTATAGAGCCCTGATGAGAAGACTTCTAGATAAACATGAGGAACTGAAAACGTGACGTGGATCATAAATATATCAGCCATTAAACAACATCTTACATTTATTTTCACACAATACGTCTCCTTGCAGTATCAACACTAATTCGGCTGACTTTGATATTTGATCCAATTGGTAGATAGGCTGTATTTACACCATAAAGGTGCACAGCTGATATAAAGGGACACCTAGTGGTTAAAGCATATTATTGAATTTCATTATTTTTTTTATTAGATATTAATAGGATCCCTATAAAGTATATTCATTACTCGTTATTCTCTACTAATAGTTAATTAAAGACTGTATATAATGACTATTTTGCACATCCCTTTCAAGATTTCAAGATTTTCTAAGGTTTATTGACATATCATATAGGCCCACACAACTATGGTGTAGTTATGCATTGAATGAAAAACTTGGGTCGCAGGTTCCTCAATAGTGCATTACAAGACATCTATCAATATTTGTGCATACCTCCAGCAATGTTAACTATGTTGAAGCACTTATTTTAACTGATATTATACATAATGTATTGTACTCTTATAAGATGTATGTAGATAATTCATCTCCGGCCTTGTCAGGTATTGAACAATCAATAAATAAAGAACACAGAATTGTTAAATATAAAACACAGAATTTGTGTGATTATACTAAATGATTTACAAATAAACACCACTGCATATTTACAACTGTTACACATGCTGATGTAACGCAAATGTTCCAACTTGGGATCAATAAAGTATATCTTATCTTAAGCTGATCGATGGCTACTGCCATATTTGCAAAATGTGCCTCTGAACCTTGACAAGTGCATGTTTCAGGCTTATCAATTAATGTAATGTAATGTTATCAATTAACAACAGGGGTCACAAACATAAGACCAGCTGTTAAATAAAGCTCTTCTGACCTTAGCTGGCATGTGTGTATATATATTAATGCTGCCCATTATGGGCACAAGCAATTTTCACCCATTTATTAATTATATGTTTTAAATGTGAGTGTTTCCTATCCCCTAAACCTCCAGGGATGTACACAGTTTAATACTGGCAACTTCTTATTATGGGAAATACGAAAACGTCTTTTAAAACTACAACTCCCAGTAGAGACGTGCCATAGATAGAGAACATGTTGCGAAACAGAATAGCCAGCATGTGTAGTTCTGGGGACGGGGTGGGGGAGGGGTTTGGACGCGTTGGACCCGTTCAAATCCAGTTTTGGACAGTCTGCCGTGGTTCCATCCCATTTCAAGTGCTGTTCGAGAATCGGCGTAACCCTCGGAGCACACTCTCCAATCACAGAGCTTGAGGACTATCACGGGGTTTGTCAAACAGAGCACATGGTGTAGTCCAAACGATAGCTGGGGATTCTGGGTAGTGTAGTGTCTTCTGCCATCCTTTACTCCGAAAAAATATTTGTTTCTCCGAATCGAAGGGGGAAAAATACAAAAGCATTGCACACAATTTAAACCAATCAATGTTGTGTAATTAATAAGGATAATCTGGTGTTTTTTAGTCGATGAGTAGTGCAGATATCACTGTAAAATCAATCGACAGTAAGAGGAATACTTACTTCCGGGTGTACAATTCTCCGTTATCCAATGGGAATGGACGCTCACATTGCCTTTAAGGGCAGCCGACACAAACGAATGCCGTGCTTCCATGAGCGTCAAATCCCGCCGCAGATGGGAATACATTGCAATCAGTTGAAAGCTATTTGCGTCCCTTTATGACGCTGAAGGAGCCTAGGAGCATCACAACTGGACGCCACGGACACTGACCAAACGTCGCTCCTGGACGCTTAGAGAGTGAGAGTGTGTTGGATATAAGGTCGACCCTACTTCCTCACAGGCCGCCACCGCTGCCTGCCTTGTGATGTCCCTGGGATATCACGTCGCAGGCATTTTTTCCAAAGAGGACTGTGTTGATCTCCTGGGAGCCCCCGTGTTTACGGAAGGGCTCTTTGGATCGATCTCCTTGCTTACGGGATAAGGAGTAATCGCAGCGTGGCTGATTCTTGCCCATCCCCAGCGGAAGAAACACTGTCCTACACTCCCCGCTCCCGCTGTAAACCCCAGTATAGGGAGCCAGCAGGTGGGCGTGTGCACGACACGTGAGTGGAATAAACCGTGTGCTGTCAAAGCACTGTGCGGGTTCAAGAGACCCTATTGCCGGCGTGCTGTTGTCAGAAAACACACCTTGCCTGCAGAGTTCCCGTTAGAATATTTTTTCGCCGGTCAACATGTCCATTAAAGTTTAAATCGTCCGGACAAAATGAGAAAAGTGCCGGTCAAAGGTCTTCTTTGTTATTTATTGTGCTTTAAAACAAATTGATATGATTCAATATTAAACAAACTAATCATAGTAGATTAACTATTCAAAAGTGTACAGTAACTTATAATAACACGGGAATAATAAACGGAGCGCTCTCTCCTTCTCCTGACAGCCCGTCAGTATCATGCAGCTCGCGGATCAGTAATGAGTGACCCGACAGTAAAACTAAACTTATCTTTAACTAGTTTAGGTAGTTTGAGAGGTCATTAAAATAGCTATGTGTGATATTCTAACCTGAAGTGTGTGTTTTGTTCCGCTCACCGCTGCAGGTGATTATGCAGAGGTGCGTGTCCACTCGTCAGCAGCAGCTGATCTCTCTCTCCCGTCAGATTAGACTTCACTCGCGTTTCTGTCCATATCGATCAGATCTAGCTAGTTCTAGCTAATGATAGGACTACCTGCTTATTAAAAGACACCTAAACAATCAGCGTCGCTATGCAACTGGGTGAGGCCCAGTGCTGGAATTGGGCCGGTACTCACCGGTACGCAGTACCGGCACTTCTGGTTCTGACCCATGGAGTACCGGCACTTCTTGCTCAGTACCGGCATGCTGGCGGTACTCCGGTACTCATGCACCGTGCCAGTACTCAACACTCTCCCGCCGTTCTTATTATACATCCATATATATATATACAGCCGCCCGGTACTCAGTAGATGCGTCATGAGGTGCCGAACGGACATTCTCATCGCTCTAAACCGCTGGAGTTTCACAGCGGCTGTCAGCTGTTTACTCCTGTCATTCAAACAGAACGTGCTGGAGAGGGGGCGGGGCTTATCTTCTCCATGTAAATACTGTGGTGGAAACGACTATGTCAAAATTAACCTATTTGACCGTGATTTAATAGTAATACACGTTTCAAAATAATAATAATAATAATGCCGAAGTAACAACATACTGAAAACTGTTAGTAAACCATGTTTTAATGCTTTACAATTTACATACCTAGATGCACGTGTGTTGTGTTTATGCAGTGCAACTCCCACCCAGTGGGTGGCTATGTAGAGTGATAGAACAGAGCAAGCACGCCCCCGAGAGAAGGAAAGCAAGTCACGTCACAAATTAGCATTTCTAAAATGTTAGCGTGGATTAATAAAGTGCAAAAAGACAGCGGTTGTCGCCGGAAGAAACTTCAAATACAGAGAATGCTGTGCCTGTGTTGGAAATTGTGTCTGATGGGGAGCTTTCTTTGGTTGATCCTCCTGCTCCAAGTTCTAGTGCATTAGCATTAGCACTAGCTCCGCCGCCTCCTCCAGAGCCTCTAACGTTAGCTGCTGCTGGCGCAACTGCCACCACCAACACCGGGCAAAGCGATGCACCTGACTGCTGGACAACGGACCAGGTGCAATATTTTTGCAAGACCAATGCATGGCTCCTTCTTAAAGATAAGAAGCTAGGATGTCGGATATGCAGAGATGTCAAATCTTTGGGAATACACACTGGACAAGGACTGAAACTGTCAACTGAATGGGGTGAGTGTGCAGTGTCTCATTTCGGTGTTGACAAGGGCAAACAACAAGCTAGCCTGAGAAAAAAAATCAAAGAACATAAAGAATCACAAGCCCATGTAAAAGCTGCTGACATCCTTACATCTGCTTCACGTGAAACTATTCAACATCAAGTGCAGTCTATGCATAAATCTGAATTAGACACCACTATCAGAGTTTTTCGAACAGCATATAAAATTGGCAAACATAGCCGGCCATTCACAGACATGCCAATTGATTTGAATGTACAGAAACTGAATGGGCTGAACGTGGGCAGGGTTTTGCACTCCAATAAAACCTGTGGCGAAATCATCGACCACATAGCTCATGAGCTGAAGAAAAAAATGGCAAAAGACATTACAGAAAACCAAAGAAAACTCTGTGTTTTGGTCGATGAATCTACCACTATTAGTGGTAAAACGGTGCTTGTTGTGTGTCTACGCTCAGCATTAGCTGATGCTGAGCCCGAAACGTTTTTTTGGGAGCTGATCGAGTTGGATGGAACAACGGCTGATGACATCACAAAGGCGTTAATGGAGTGTCTTGGAAGAGATTTTAACGAGGACTTTTTAGGTCAGTGTTTCGTTTCTTTTGCATGTGATGGGGCTTCAGTCATGCTAGGGAAGAGAACAGGCGTTGCTACCCAGTTGTGTAGTAAATTCCCAAGCCTGTTTGTGTGGCACTGCTCCAATCATCGTCTAGAGCTGGCAGTTGGGGATGTGGTCAAGGAGGTCTCAGGGCTCAATCATTTCCAGATCTTTTTTGACAAACTCTATTCCTTGTTCCATGCCTCCCCCAAAAATCAGAGGCAGTTAGCGCAGTGTGCGCAAGCAGTCGGACAGCGTCTCCTGGTGATAGGGCGTGTTTTGTCCATCCGCTGGGTGGCTTCAAGTGAAAGGAGCGTCAGAGCAGTCTGGGAAAACTACCGAGTGCTTCATGATCACTTCACAAATGCTGCAAACGACACGAGCAGGGATTCCAGAGACAGAGCAAAGTACAAGGGCCTGGATGATGTGCTCACATCTGCAACGTTTGTCAGCAATCTGGGACTGATGTACGATGCGCTCACAGAGCTCAGCGACCTCTCTCGGCAACTCCAAAAAAGAGAGATGACACTGCCTACAGCAGATAGGCTCTTAACTCGAGAAATACGAGTTTTTGAATCCATGGTCACCATGCCTGGCCCACACATGACTACAGTTCATATAGCTCTAGCTGAGAAGTCCTTCAAGGGTGTTGCCCTGCGTGAGAATGGCAGGCTTGTACAGATTCATGCAGGTCAGTTTTTCCGCAGTATGGTAGAGAATCTGAGACACAGAATGACTTCCACAACCTCCTCTCATGTCAGCACAAGAGAAATCCCATTACATGGCCGGGAGGCCCGGGACAATCAGCTAATCCAGGACATGAAAGTTATCCATCCTGGAAGTTGGCCTGAAGAGGAGTTAGACGTACAGTATGGGGACGTAGAGGTGCTACGTTTGTGCGAAGTGCTGAAAGTGGACAGAAGAGAGACTGTTCAGGGCTTTCGCGAATACAAGGAAACCAGGGCATCCCGTACACCTGCTGCCATGGAGCCTCTACTGAAAGCAGTCCGAACCATCGCTGTCTCCACTAGTGAGTGTGAGCGGGCATTCAGCTGCATGAACGATATCCTTACTGCAAAAAGGAATGCTCTCTCTGTCAGCCGACTGTCCAGCCTGGTTTTCATTAAATGTAATGGACCATCACTAGGACAGTTCAATCCGGAACAGTATGTGAGGTCCTGGCTGGCAAAGGGAAGGAGAAGTGCTGATGAAAGAGCCTGTCCAGCTCCAGCCCCTGATACTGATGTCCCCAAGGCCTTCTGGAGCCTTTTCTAACAATGTGAAGTATATTGCAAAGCAGCTCACCCAGTGAGAAGACTTTTGGCATAATGTGCCGATTTGTACAGATCCTGGAGATAGAAGGACTTCAGACCAACCAGGGAGTTATCTGATCAGCTTGGTGTTCAATGTAACTCTTTACCATGGCTCAGACTTTGTTACTTGCAGTTACAGTTTCTCATTTTAGATTGTGCAAATTTTGCATTTGTTTTTACATGTTCTTTGTTCATGCTCTTTATCATTTTTCTGAGTTGGAAAGTTAGATTGCATCATAGTTTACTTTATACATATTTGTATTCTTCAGTGGTGAAGTATATTGCAAAGCAGCTCAGCCATGTGAGAAGACTTTTGGCACTTTTTCGTTTTCTGAGTTGGAAAGTTAGATTGCATTCAAAATGTACAGAAATACTTAATTTTGTTAAAGCTTTTTATAAAAAATGCTTCTGACCAGAGCTTTGTTTCCTTGTCATTAATGTTGAACACCACCAGAGGGGCTCTCACCTGAAAGGTCTCTGCTTCATGTGTCTTCAGCAAAAGATCTAGACTTTGATTGCTATATTTTCAGTTAATATTGACCTTACTGAGCTTTAGCCATATCCGCTGCCTATCATAAAAAATGTTAAGTACAGTGAACCTTTCTAAAATATACAGTAGTAAAGAGACAAACCCACCAGCATTATAGTAGCCAAATTCTTGTTTGTGGGCTGTATATATGAAATTGACTTGAAAAAGTTGCTGATTTTAGAGTACTGGCACCTTTTTCATTCCAATTCAAGCACTGGTGAGGCCACAAAGTATAGCGCAGCATTATGCATTTGTTTACATGCCCACCGGAACCCCGAGGCATTACCAACAGATCAACGCACAATCAACCCATACAGGACATCTCTTTCTCCACATTAAGTGTTAGACATTAGAGTTGACTATTCTCGTCTCTCACATAAGTGGCGCAAATTGCGCAACTGATGCGGTATTGCGCTAAAGGGAAATTATTTTGAACGGACACTTTGACCAGAGAGATTTCGATTATCCGGTCTTCAGCATATTTTACCGGTCGTAGTCCGGTAATTACCGGCTAACGGGAACTCTGCTTGCCTGGTATAATAGCTCCGATTAATGCATTTAACCATTGAATGGGAAATACAGCGTTAATACGTGGGCGCGCGGCCCTCGTGAGAGTGGCCGCGGTGCGTCAGGGACCTCCGCAGGGGTATGGCGTTATATTTGTGCCTCTATCCTGAGCACGCAATGAAACATGTTGAGCATAGAAAATGCTATTGAGCGCGCACTTGAACAGTTTTGAGCACAGAGAAATATATGTTCTCTCATAAAACTCCTGCTCCGTGCGCAAGCAGACCGCTACACGCGCTCTCTCTCCCCCGCTCGCTCGACCTCTCCAGCCTGTGCGCGCTCAGCTTTGCCTGCGCTCGCTCAAGTTGTCACAGCGTTACAAATGTGCCACAAAACCAACCAATCGGAGAACTCGAGAAGGTCAATTCTGATTGGCTGGTCGTCTCCAATCATATCTTCTATCTGAGATGAGAGAGGGATTTTCGGTTGCCATCAGGCTGTTGACGTTCTTATTACACATCTATCGTTGACATTTACAGGACATGACAGACTCGAATGAAGAGAATAGCACGCCACAGTGTCAGGTGAGCAGGGGCGGTTCTAGGGGGGGGCAGTGCCCCCCTCACACTGACCTCTGACCCCCCTAACAATGAAAAGTGAAAAAAAAAAAAAAAAAAAAATTTATTACACGATTTATTGAATTGCGGAATAGGCGGAACTAACGTTATTCGTCATTCTAGTCGGACCCATTAGAGCGGTGCACTCAGGACCCATTAGAGCGGTGCACTCGGTTTCACTGTGCGGCTGAAGCGCGCGAAAAATAAACACTTTTCATCTCGGATCATCAAAGGCTGTTGTGCATCCAAGAAAGAGTGAAAGACTGATTGAAACCTACGTTTCCAGAGACCACCACGACGATAATTGAAGGTGAGTTAAACTATTATATCCGTGTAATTGTTACAAGGTAAGACTTTAGGTCAGTAAGTGTTGTTGTTGACTAACGTTAGTTAACGTAGTGTGCAAAGTAATCAGCGACAGCAAACAGTTTGCTTTCATCATCTGTCACATGACATGTCAGCGCCTTAAATGATGCCGTTTAAAATAAATAAATAATAAAGGGGGGTGCCGGTGTTCCGGATTAACTTGTTTCCCGATCAACTTGTTTCCCAATCAACTCGTTTCCGTGGGGTGCGTGGCTTTCGACTGAAATACACATTTCGATCGCTTTCTTCTGTCGTTTACATACATCTTTTGGTATATTTGGCTTCTTAGGAACACGTTGATGCACATCCAGTACCAGTGTGTGAGGTTGTGATTACGATGGCGATATCCAGACGCGAACAGCGAGGACTACAACAAGACAAACGAGTTGCTCGAATAAATCATTTAAACCAGCTATTGTTTCCAGATTTATTACGGAATATCGTTGTTAATGTCCAAGTCCATCTGTGTATACCTTCAGACAGCCTCCAAGTGAAGCACACGGTGTTTACTCACAGTTTGAAAGCAGCGTGGAGAAGTCTTCATCCGTGTTAAACTGTGATCCTCCCACGGAACTGGGACCCGCCCAGGTTAAATTGTGACCCGCCCACGTTAAATTGTGTTACGATTTCTGTGGCTATCTACCAGCGATCATGTTTAATATGAAAGACTACCCACACATGTATCCCTTATAAAAACGGTATTGTGCAGCACTCATCCAGATAAGATGTGACTGTTACCTCGTTTTGCAAAGATAGCAGCAGAAATGTCATTGGGGATATTTAGACTTTAAAATGCTGCTTTGTCGTGAATGTTGGTGTCGGCAAACAATATTACGAATCCTCTATTCAAACAACATATTCAATGTGCATCGACATGAAAATAACAAAAAAGTTCATGCTGGACTCAAACCCGAGTCCCAACAGTAAAAATCAATCATGCCCTTTGCGTTATGAGTGCGCCACGAATCTTCACGTCCTAACAAATCACCACAGCTCATTTTGTTCCATTAATATTGTCAACAAGTTCTAGAAAAATGCAACCCGACATCATATTGATAATAATATATGATACAAATGTAAGACTGACAACAATAATAGTTTGTAAAGGATTTATTGACGTGAATGTTTTGAACAGTGAACACAGAAATCGTAACAGTTTAACCTGGGCGGGTCACAGTTTAATCTAGGCGGGTCACATTTTAACCTGGGCGGGTCACAGTTTAATCTAGGCGGGTCACATTTTAACCAGTTCCGTGGGAGGATCGGTTTAACACAGATGAAGACTTCTCCATTCAACACGTCCTAACAGATCACCAGAGAACAATAAATAAAGTCGCTGTGTTGATGCCTGTTACATCACATTACATGACATTTAGCTGACGCTTTTATCCAAAGCGATTTACAATAAGTATTCACTGTTCAAAACATTCACATCAATAAATCCTTTACTAACTATTATTGTTGTCAATATGATGTCGGATTGCATTTTTCTAGAACTTGTTGACAATATTAATGTAACAAAATAAGCTGTGGTGATTTGTTAGGACGTGAAGATTCGTGGCGCACTCATAACGCAAAGGGCATGATTGATTTTTACTGTTGGGACTCGGGTTTGAGTCCAGCATGAACTTTTTTGTTATTTTCATGTCGATGCACATTGAATTATTATGTTTGAATAGAGGATTCGTAATATTGTTTGCCGACACCAACATTCACGACCAAGCAGCATTTTAAAGTCTAAATATCCCCAATGACATTTCTGCTGCTATCTTTGCAAAACGAGGTAACAGTCACATCTTATCTGGATGAGTGCTGCACAATACCGTTTTTATAAGGGATACATGTGTGGGTAGTCTTTCATATTAAACATGATCGCTGGTAGATAGCCACAGAAATCGTAACACAATTTAACGTGGGCGGGTCACATTTTAACGTGGGCGGGTCCCAGTTCCGTGGGAGGATCACAGTTTAACACGGATGAAGACTTCTCCACGCTGCTTTCAAACTGTGAGTAAACACCGTGTGCTTCACTTGGAGGCTGTCTGAAGGTATACACAGATGGACTTGGACATTAACAACGATATTCCGTAATAAGTCTGGAAACAATAGCTGGTTTAAATTATTTATTCGAGCAACTCGTTTGTCTTGTTGTAGTCCTCGTTGTTCGCGTCTGGATATCGCCATCGTAATCACAACCTCACACACTGGTACTGGATGTGCATCAACGTGTTCCTAAGAAGCCAAATATACCAAAAGATGTATGTAAACGACAGAAGAAAGCGATCGAAATGTGTATTTCAGTCGAAAGCCACGCACCCCACGGAAACGAGTTGATTGGGAAACAAGTTGATCGGGAAACAAGTTAATCCGGAACACCGGCCGTCAGCGAACCGAGCCAGAACACGCTCTGGGTGGAATCTCCATCCACCGGTTTTACCCAATAATAAGTACCTTCCCAGGCTTTGTTGTAGCTGCATTTTCTTTGTCCCAGGCTCCATTTTACACCACCATCCCGCCATTTCGTTCTATTTTAAGCGGGACACCTGGTCACCCTAGCTATATAGTTGTGAAATATATCTAGCGGTTATACATTTATATTCTGCGTTGCTGAATTGTTGTCCTCCTCCTTTGTGTTTGCTCTATGGTTTCAAAATGAAGCGAAAAAAGGACATTATGTCATTTTTCGCCCCCCCCCCAAAAAAAAAATGATGAGGCAGACATTAACACACAGCAGGAAGTGCAGATTGCCACAGAGACAGAGCCGGAGGACTTTTCAGGAGAGACTGATCTGGAAATTGAAGGTTCAGAGCAGGCAGAGAAAGATGGGGAGTCACAGAGTGAGGCTGAGGATGAAATCGAGAGTGAGATAGAGGATAGATCCACAAGTACTGGAATATCAGGTTTGTGATTTTGAAAAACAAATGTGCCTGCTTTAATCTTAGTTACAGATCAAATGAGTGTGTGTGATACTAATTCATTTTTTTAAACATTTATATTTTATTAAACATTTTCAAAGACAAAAACATACGGAGGACATGGCTCACACACATCACAAATAGGACAGGACAATAACATGAACCAAATATAACAGGGAGAAAGCAGCTTCGTGTCATAAATCTATTAATATAGATATCTAATTTGTGGTTGTTCATTGCTCTGGTAAATGTGCATTTATAATGATCTGTTTCAATTATAATAATAATAATAAACATATTTATTTGCGTTATCTTTCTCCACAGATATCAGCAAGTGCAAAGAGGAGCCACCAATGCAACCACACCCTAAATTGTTTCCAAGGACCTGGATGGGCGACCGGAGAAGGAGTTTCAAGGCTGACTGGTACAAGATTCACCCCTGGCTTGAGTACTCCAAAATGTCAGACTCTGCTCATTGTTACGCCTGCAGACATTTTAGCCCTCCGAATAGCACAGACACTGTATTTGATTCACCTTCAGGTTTCAAAAACTGGAAGAAGGCAACATACAAAGAGGGGGGATTTGCAATCCATGCCAAATCTGAGCGGCACACGCACGCAATGATTGCATGGAAAGACTACCAGAGAGCTGTGACATACAATGCAACATTGGCAAATGTACTTAACAAAGAACATAAGAAACTGGTTCAAGAAAATCGGGAATATATAAAAACCATAGCCGAAGTGCTGCTACTTACTTACTTACTGACACAAAACATTGCTCAAAGAGGACACAATGAGTCTGCAGGCTCAGATAATAAAGGGAACTTCATGACCATTCTAGAGACAATTGCTAACCATGACAAAGCTGTTAAAAAAAGGTTGACTTCCATTCATAATGCAAAGTACACAAGCAAAACCATTCAGAATGAAGTTCTGGGTTGTCTTGCAGACATGGTTCGATCTGAAATAACAGAGGAAGTGAAAAACAGTCTTTAGCATCATGGCAGATGAAACAAAAGATGTTAAAAAAAAGAACAGATTTCTCTTGTAGTCAGGTACTACTTCAATGGTGCTATCCAGGAGAGTTTTCTCCATTTTGAGTCAGTAGAGAGGCTAGATGCAGCAGGGCTTACTGAAAAAATAATTCACATATCGGAAAGTAACGGTCTGGAATACAAAAACAACCTTGTAGGCCAAGCATATGATGGTGCTGCTGTCATGAGCGGTAAGCACTCAGGGGTCCAGGCTAGAATCAGAGAGCAAGCTAAATATGCTTTTTATGTTCATTGCAATGCTCACTGTCTAAATCTAGTTTTAGTAGATACAGTCAAAGCTGTCCCAGAAGCAGAGCAGTTCTTCTCCTTACTAGAAAAGCTATACGTCTTCACATCTGGGTCGTATGTCCACCCCAAATGGCTAGATATCCAAAGAGAGATGTACGAAGGTGCCACAAGAGAACTCCAGCGATTGAGTGACACTAGATGGGCATGCAGATTTATATCTCTCCGTAACATAATGGATAGATTACCGGCCCTCAAGCGAGTACTGCAAGACATAGCCCAAGAACGCAATGGTGAGAGATCTATTGAGGCACGTGGTCTGCTGGCACAGTTGGATCTAGAATTCATTGTGCATCTTGTAACACTCCGTAAAGTGTTTGCAGAAACAACATTTCTCTCTGACATGTTACAGTCTTCATCCCTTGACCTTTCAAAGGCTGTGGATTTAGTTGAATCTTTAGTTCAGACATTGAATGACTTCAGACAGGAGTCATTTTTTGATAACTTGTGGGATGAAGTGTTGAACATTTCTGAGCAATGTGATACAGCAATACAGCCAGCAGCAAAACGACAAAAAAGACTGAGCTCTAAACTTGCTGAAAGCTTCGTACTGACTACTGTTGGACAGAGGGAGACAGAACAAGATAAACACGGGTTTCGTACAGCCTTTTTCTACCCTGTCATTGATCAGATGCTCAATGAGCTTAATAGACGGTTTTCAAACACAAACTGATGAATAGCATCCAAGCTCTTAACCCCAAAAGTGATGCATTTCTGAAGGAAACAACTCTGTTTTCATTTGCTCCGTTGTATGATGCAAATATTGAGGACTTGGGGCATGAGCTACATCAGTTCAGCAGAATTTTAGATAGGAAAATAAAGACTGGGATGCAGAGACCTGATAGTACAGTGGAGCTTGTTCAGTTCATTGAACCTTATAAAGAAATGTTTTTTGAGCTCTTCAGACTCTGCAAAATAGCAGTCGCAATCCCAGTCAGTTCTGCTTCCTGTGAGCGTAGTTTTTCTACATTGAAACTGGTCAACATTTTTCTCAGATCCACCATCACTGATGAGAGACTGAGCAATCTGGGTGTGCTTAGTATTGAGTCAAGGAGGTCAAAGGCTTTGAATCTTGACTTATTTGTTGATCGGTTTGCCAAAAATCACAAAAACCGCAGGATTATGTTGCTGTAATGCAGTGGTTCTCAAAGTGTGGGGCGCGCCCCCCCTGGGGGGCGCAGAGGCATGCCAGGGGGGGGGCGCGAAAGACCAGGAGGAAAAATGGTTATATAAAAAAAAATATATATATAAAAAAAAAAAAAAAAAATCATAATTTGAAAAATTATTGATTCGAAAATAATATGATACAGTACAGTACTATTACGTCTGGGTCTCTGTGTGTGTGGAACGAGCCATTTTGTGTGCGCGCGAGAGAGAGAGAGCGCACCGGTACCGGAGATCGTTGTTCTTAGCTTCTGGTGCTAGCGAGCTACGCTAACGGATATAAGGAGTTTTTTCAACAACAAAGTGGAGGAGAGTCCTCTCCTGTCAGACTGAGAGACTCAGTGAGCTAAAGGACTCTCTCAGTGTTATCTCAGTGGGTCTCAAACGTTTTGGTCACCATTAATGTAAACAATTATTTCCGAGGCACACATTTATATGATCATTATAGTTATACAAAAATAAGAGAATAAATGAAAAACAGGTATGAAATACTATATGACATTAAAAAAAGAATAAAGTTTAAAAGGGTGATTTGTAAAATATCCATAAAGAAAAAGTAAATCTGTTTACAGTTCCGTTTCATCTGGGTGTTGAGAGGTATCCATAGATCTCTTTATTTTGCTCTCAATGTGTTCACACACCACCTATAAAAATAGCACTTTACCCCTGCTTACACCTATATGCCGTGAGCTGATTATCGAGCCTTCGTTGTAACAGTTGCGGGAACACTGTGTATGTGCGTGTGGAGAGTGTTGCAGTAGAAAATTCCACTGTAGCGCCCGGTACATTAATGGGAAACCCTAAATGTTTGAGCACCCTCTATGAAACATCAAGCTACCCCACAGCACCCCCAAAAGAAGTCTCTGGCGCCGCCACTGAGCCTGACTATGTGTGTTGGGGGGGCCCGACTTTTTTTTTTTCTCCAAAGGGGGGGCCTGACAGAAAAAGTTTGAGAACCACTGCTGTAATGGGACGTTTTGGGAAGGAAACTATCTGTGTTTTCCAGATATCACTGTTTTATGTTTATTAGAAATGTGACGGAATAGACGAAACTGATTAGTGCGCGTGCAGAACAGGTGTGTTCAGTCTTCATGTTTGTTAAATAGCCTACTTGTCTGTGCTTATGGGAAATAATACATCTGAAATCTATGTTTTCTATCTATATCCATGTATTTTATTTCATTTAAAGTCAACATTTAAGATTTGTAAACTTTTGCATTAAATCCTTTTCTGTGGATTTAAAAATCTATAAATGTAATGCTGAAGCTAACAGTATAAGATCTGTCTGAAATAAATAAGTGTACTGAAACAAATACCAATAACTGTATTGCATTGTTTTCTTATGCGCAATTACTTCGTACTGTCTAGTTCTCTTTTTCGTCCTGCATTTATTGTCCCCCCCTCAGAAAATAACTGACCCCCCAGTGGCCCCCCCCACTCAAATTGGTCTAGAACTGCCCCTGGGTGAGTAATACATTTCTAGTTTTCTGATATCACGTTATTGTTTGCAATGCCTGAGTTTGCTAGCCGGCAACATAGCTATAGGGGTAGTTTAAGCAAACCGCTAACAAACCGTAGCCTACATGTAGCTACATCAGGGGTGCCCAACCAGTCGATCGCGATCGACCGGTCGATCGCGGGGAGATTCCCAGTCGATCGCGAGATGTGTCTAAAAATAGAACAACAATATTCTGTTTTATCGTTAATGTCCTATAACATAATCTTCCTGTGCCAGAATAATGCACTTGAACGCATCAAAGCTTTGTGATTGGCCGGCGTGACCCCATGTGTCGGGGCGTGGCTGGTGAGCAGTGGGCAGTGCACTAGTTCGCTAACGTTGTCCGTGTCAACAGGAGTGACAGTCCGCACACACACAAGACAGCAATTATGGCAGAAGCAAAACATATATAATTTTCACTCCGAGTGGGAGGATGATTATGTTTGTATCTATTCCAATTCAAAGTCCATCTGTCTCATCTGCAATGCGAGCGTGGCTTTATCGAAGAAGGGTAATTTAGGAGCGGCATTTCAAAACAGTGCACAAACGCTACGAGACGGAATTCCCTCCTAATTCTGCCCTACGCTCCCAAAAGGGGAGTGGCCTGAGAGGACAGCTAAATGCACAGCAGTCCATTTTCACCAGGCCCAACAACAAGAGCAAGGCTGCTACCATAGCATCTTAACGTGTCAGGCACGTTCTTGCGAAACACATGAAGTATTTCAAAGACGGTGAAGTTGTGAAAGAAGCATTCCTGGAGGCTGCCGATGCGTAATAAAAATAACAGTAGCATTTCAACAGGTTTTTGATATGATAACAACTCAAGTTAGATACCGTTATTAATCAGCTGTAAGTTTGAGTTTGTTTGAACTTATTCATTATAATTATTGTACAAAATGGTATAATAATGCAAACTTAAATTGATTATAGTCTATTATCAATTCAGGTTAAGAAACTAGTGTTGCTTGCATCCTATTTTAAAGGCATTTATTTGTATACTCTACTAAAATGCAACAAAAAAAGGGTTTGATTCTATTAATTTTGTCTTTTTTATTGCACTGTTGCAGCAGATTCCTGTGTAGCTTCAGATCTGAGTTGTCTTATTAGTAAGCCTAATTTATACTTTTGTAGCAACACTATTTTTATATAATGGCAAAGAAAGGGTTCAGAGTATTTTCTTTTTTCCCTGTGTCATATGTGGCAGCACTGTTCAATGTTTCTTGAAAACATTACCCACTGTAGTATGTGACGTGTGAATAAACTCCAACTCTGTATCAACAACACTGTTGTGTAACTTCAGTTAAATACTTGTAGATTGTAGACTTGTAGATTAGAAAGAGGTAAGATAAAGGATCTGCAGTATTTTATGAAGTATTAATCGTACAAAGGTCAGTTTTATACAAGTAGAAGTGTGTATTTACCTGGTAGTAGGCTGTCAGTAATGGCCTCTCTATTTGGACTGGTAGATCTCGGCAGACTGGCAACTTTAAAAGTAGCTCTCGGTTCAAAAAAGGTTGGGCACCCCTGAGCTACATGAACCCTTCTGAGGTATTGATTACTTGCTGTAAGCATTAGAGGTGGCAGAATGACAAAACATGTTTCTCTCTCTATCACAATGTTGGGTTGACCAGAACCTGGACCAACTTCTGTTTCCTGTTCTACAATGGGCATATGCTTGCGTTAATTTTCAAACGGACAGATGAGGCTAGGATACCGGCTAAAGTTAGCAACACACGTTAACCATGAACAGCCTATTAATCCGTTCTCTTAATGTTATTTCTTCCAACGTTGTGGAATTAGAGAAAAGGGGGCTTCTTAACGTGCTTTTATCCGGGGTGGAGGGAGTTACATATTAGTTAAATATAACATTGGGGTGTGTGATTGTAGTGGGTGGAGAAATGAGGATATCCATCTTGATGTTCAAGCTAGTATAATATAGTTAACGTTACACAATAATAAGGAAGAGAGCTATTTGTGTGATCCATCGCTATTGATATGGATTTAGAGTGGATATTTGAGACTTCTAAACAGTAAACAAAAACGTAACTTATGGGTGAGTGTTTTTAGCAGAGCCATATAATGTCCTTGTGATTCTGTTGATTATTACCTGTCTGTATTATGTTGCAGCTCAGCTGATTTTGGATTGATGGCAAAGGGAGAGGGACTTAAGTGAGAGTGAAAACACAAGGTAAGTTTAAAATAGGTCAGCAATTTCCCACCCTATTGCTAGATGTATCTAACCCTTTCTCCTGTCTCCCTCTCTCAGCACAAGAACCCCAGGGGGATTCAATGGAGCCTGAAGACCTGCAATAATAATAATAATGCATTTTATTTATATAGCGCTTTTCACAACTCAAAGACGCTTAATGAGACCCTCACCCTGCACCTGAGTCTCAACTCCCAGAGTTTTTCAAGCCTCTCCCTGTTCCTTATTTTGATTAAACAGACGTTAAGCTTCCCAATGGTGTGGTCTTCGTTTTGTGAAAAATATGATTACCTCACATATGTTGTTGCTGTTGTTGTCTTTTGTGATATAATTGCTCCTGCTGACTTGAGCCTGCCATTCTTTCCTCCTCTCTGTGTCAGTGGGGAAACTTTACATTCATACTCCTTTCTCTGAGCGCTTGGAGCATCCCTAGGCAGCACAGCAAACCATGGGGGAGACGATATGCCAGGACAACACAGAGGAAAAGGCACAGACAAACGGCATGATATGCTATTCAATGTTTATTGAATTCCATTTATTTACAATGGATGTTCCTAAAGCAACACATTTAACATCATCATGCTGCTGCTAGCCCTTTGACTCATTGTGCTGTCAGTTGACAATCATTGATATAGGCACCTGTGGGTCTCCTGTCCTTTCTGAAAGTCATAAAGATTACATTAGTACTTTAGATTACTTGTGTCCTCAATTACCAAGGGATTACTAAAACCACCATGAATTAAAGAAATGGTAGAAATGTATCTAATCAGAATTTTTAAACCTTTCTTCCCTCCCTCTAAATATATCAAACATTAGGATGTGATGCTCCTGACTACCATACAGGTTTAAGAAGATAATATTTGTTTTAAAGAATTCAAAGCAATAAACAACAGGCTCTTTAACCAAGGCAACGTTAGCCTAACATGTATGTTAATAGGTAAGATAGCTGTTCACACTGTATATTTTCTACTTTCTACGTTGTAATGCTGTTATTTCTATTTAAGATGTTTACATTTTCGATTGTTTAATTATAGTCTTTTAACTGTCTAATGTACAATGCCTCCTTGTCTTTTGCTGCTGCAGCGTAAACATTTCCCCAATTGGTATCAATAAAGTAGGCTACTTATTATTTTATCTTAATCCTCAAATATTAGCACATTTAAAAAAAAAAAAAACACAAACATTGATGTAACTACATACACAAATCGATATGTTGTATAAATATTGCAAATCAAAACCTTTATTGACCACTAATTACCAAAAATTGCATTTCTATCCTGTTATTAATGTATTCAAATCGTGATTCAAATGGCCCGCCACGAACTTCCGGGAACTTTCTGAGTCTCTCTGAACCCATGGATGTATAATAAGAACTGGATACAGCGTGGGAGGCGGGGCCTCATTCATTCCTATGAGAGTTGCTCATTAGCGCATGATGATAAAATGGCCCAACTTTTGAGAGAGCGAAACGTCACAGATTACCCGGCATGCCTGAGAAGTACCCGTATGTGCGCTCATAGCGCGTGCGCAACTTTAACCAAAATGCTCGTTCACATCAAGCACGTCAATTTGCGTACACGTAACAGCACCGCACGTTCATGACAGCATGGTAATGATTTGTTATTATGATGGATTTGATATTAACGAGGCGGCAGTTAGCAGCTAGCGGCTAGCTAGTCATTATGCTAATGTACACATCAATCGTTATGTACTTCTATTACGCTGTAACAGGATCTAGTGATATCCATGCAACAGAGCTTCATTTAGCATGAAAGAATGATTGCACTGTATATATATATATATATATATATATATACTTATTATAATAAGTCATATTAACTTTATTTAATACAACATTTACGGTACAAGATGTAATCATACAGCCCATGTAGTATGATAATGAATTATAGCAAACATGTACAATATATCCATTATTACAGCTCCGTGGGATGGAGGTATGGTTCCATTCTTATTGTGCATCCATGGGTAAAGATAAACGCAACTCACATTGGTTTTTCAAACAGCATCTCTGTAAACTACGTGTATTGTATTCACTGAATTTCACTCTCTGCCTTTAACGGCTCGTTGTAGCTCCAATAGCTCCAGCCCCCACCCTTCCTGTGAGCACAGTGTGCTCTGATTGGTCGAGACACGTAACATGAACGTGCCGGGCGGCGCGGTCCCGTGGGTTAGATGCGCGTTCATAATGCAGAGGGAAATAACTCTCAGAATAACGTTATTAGCACATTTTTACAACTTGAGGAACGAATGTTTTTAATAAGGGCTATACAAGTGTTCATACTGGGTAGTTTATTTAGTTTAAAAAAAATGATCCAACGATTTACAGACCACTCTTTCCCCATGTAAGTCAATGGGAAAAAGTGTTTCCGGGCCTGGCAACCAAACGGAAGTGTAGTACCCGCCGTTTGGCCAGCAAGAATATTTTCATCTGAGTCTGGCGCAACTTCCTGGGGGCTTGGGCACGACGCTCCGCTTCCGTAATACTTCTGAAACGCTTGTGAACGCGCCCGTAGGGTATGACGCCGGAGGAGGCCGGACCAAAACCGCGGCGCAGCCGTAACCCCGCCGCAGACGGACCCAGTGGAAACTAGGGGTTACGGCTGCGTCGCGTCGAAAAAATAGACTTCAATCCTATTTCGAGCGGAGCCCAGCGGCGAGACGCTTCTGGGACGCTTCTGAGCCGTAACGCGGCGCGTCTGGTGGAATAGCACCCATTGACTAGAGTGGCCCGCGATCCTTGCGGACGCCACGGCGCAGCCGCAACGCGGCCGTAACACGCCGCAGACGGACCCAGTGGAAACTAGGGGTAAGCTCACCTTTCCCAGAGGTATTGACGGAGGAGATGTGGCGGAGGAAACAAGAGGTGTGTGTGTGTGTGTGTGTGTGTGGGTGTGTGGTGTGTGTGTGTGTGTGTGTGTGTGTGTGTGTGTGGGTGTGTGTGTGTGGTGTGTGTGTGTGTGTGTGTGTGTGTGTGTGTGTGTGTGTGTGTGTGTGTGTGTGTGTGTGTGTGTGTGTGTGTGTGTGTGTGTGTGGTGTGTGTGTGTGTGTGTGTGTGTGTGTGTGTGTGTGTGTGTGTGTGTGTGTGTGTGTGTGTGTGTGTGTGTGTGTGTGTGTGTGTGTGTTGTGTGTGTGTGTGTGTGTGTTGTGTGTGTGTGTGTGTGTGTGTGTGTGTGTGTGTGTGTGACCCTGAGCCAGCAGCTCCTCCCCCAGCTGGATCTCCTTCAGGAAGAACTTCTGCACCGCCTAACCCCCTAATCCCACCAGGAGCGTCTGCGCTGCGGCTCGAAGCGTCCCAGAAGCTCCTCGCCGCAAGGAATTTCTAAAATATAGGATGAATCCTATTTTTGACGTGGCGCAGGCAGGAAGTGGAATGTTCATCCAACAACTGCGAGGCTGCACACAAGACGCTCCGTTTCCCGCAACGTTTTGAAAACGCGCCTGGTGGGTTAGGACGCAGGAGGAGGTCGCAGCGCAGCGCAGCCGCAGCGCAGACGCTCCTGGTGCGATTAGGGGGTCAGCGTCCTTCAAGTCGGGGAGCTGCGGGACAAACAGCAACAGGAAGTCAAACTGTTTCTGAGTGATCAATAATCAGATCTGATCTGTGAGCCACTCGTACTTTTCAAGATGCAAACGCTTATTGTGAAATTCACACTCGATACAGCACAGCTTTGGCAAGGGAAACCTTAGAGCACATGTGTCAAACTCAAGGCCCGGGGGCCAAATCAGGCCCTTGATGGATTTAATTTCGGCCCACAGAATAATTTCTAATTACTATTAGATCCGACCCGCCGGTATATTGCACGCACACCTTCACTCCCTCCTGAGGGTTTCCTCAGCTCAGAGCCTGAGCCCAAACATTGATGAACCTGCACCCAAGATGAGATGCCAAGTATCTGGCTTGAACTAGCATCACAGAGCAGCACACTGAGTTTAATGGATGTTTCCTTTTGCACTTTCTTTCCTGAGGCAGCAGGGCATGTTTGGTTTTTTCTTTGAGGGAAATTGTTTTTTTGAAGCTGTTGTTGGCCTGTGGAAAAATGTAACCATAAGAAATGACTCCAGAAAAGCTGCAGATAGAGCCATAAGAAATGAATGCGATTATGTAATGTTTACTGTAATGTTGTTTTTATAGGCAATAGTAAAAAAAAAGCCAAAATTAAAAACCAAGAAATGGATTTAACAGCCACCTGTAAAACAGCAAGATTTTAATTTTGTTCATGGCTTTAACTGCTCCTTTAATATTTAAAGTAACCTTGATTTAAGTGGTTCAATCACTGGCAGATAACATTTCTCTAACCGTCCCTCTCTTTTTTTTATACAGTGCATTGAGGACATTTAACATGTTGTTATGTTTCAGCATCATACATTGAGACCCAATATCTCACGAGAGAACAGGATAACATGATTGCTTTAATTCAGGCAACAACATGCCATAATGATCCATAAGGGATGCTGCCTGAGAGAAAACACTCTTCGTCCTTGTTATCATGACCACTAACCCCCTGATCCCACCGGAAGCGTCTGCGCCGCGCTGCGACCATCCTCCTGCGTCCTAACCCACCAGGCGCGTTTCAAAACGTTGCGGAAGCGGAGCGTCGTGTGTGCAGTTGTTGGATGAACGTTCCACTTCCTGCCTGCGCTGCGCCGCGTCAAAAATAGGATTCATCCTATATTTTAGAAATTCCTTGCGGCAAGGAGCTTCTGGGACGCTTCGAGCCGCGGCGCAGCGGGTCTGGTGGAATAGCACCCCTTGACTAGAGTGGCCGTGATCGCTAAAAACGCCGCAGCGCAGACGCTTCTGGTGGGATTAGGGGGTAATGTTACATATTCAATGTCTAAAAGGCCTTTAGTTTATTTGATTGTATATAGATTTCAGTTTTAGAGTGGATACATATTGTACTTGTTGTATGGATGTGGATTATGTCATCCATGACATTTAACTGACATGTGTGTCCAATAAATGTAACTGAACTCTTCTGAAGTAAAACTTGATCATGATAAAGATAAGAAACAGCTTGACACACCTGTGAAGCAGAACCTTTGCTCCCTAACTATCATAGAAAACCTTGTTGATCAGAGGGAGGGAACCAAACCATCAGACAGTGAGAGGAGGAGCTACAGTGGACAGAGGAGAGCTTACACGTCAAACTCAGGAAACGAATGTTAAGTTAGTCAGAGAGGCAGCCACACTGCAGTCGAGACTAGTCTCCGTTTCTCTCACAGAAAATACAAACTGAGTTCATCAGATCTTTCTCAACAACGCAGCAGAGTCTCTGTCAAACACTGGTGAGTACATCTGATTATATTTACACTTTCAACAAGAAGGATTAACACTAAACTTCAGCTCTACTTCAGCTCCTTTACGTCCAACTTGTTTTTCTCCAACAACATAACCATATGATATAGAGTCCACTTTAAACAGTCTCTTTCTATCAACTCTTAGTACTTTAGTAACTTGTAACTGAATCTCTGTGGTGAGGAGTTTGAATTCACTTCTGCTCTCCTGCTCTTATTACATTTTACTGATCACTTCCTACATAATGCTTTTACCCATTTCCTCTAGCTGTTTCAAAATAAAATATTTCCATTAGAGAAACAGTTGGAGGCTTTTAATGTGAAGCAGCTAGAGGAAATTAATGGTTATGGTCACACAGTGAGAAGAGCAGTGTTATTTTTCAATAGAAAAATGATCGAGACAACATGTATTTTCATAGCTGTTTGCCAGAGTTGCATGCTTGAACCTGTCAGAGTTAAATGGTCACGGTTGCTCATGACTTGTTACAAGTTATCAAAGTTATTTCTTTAAAACAATATATGATATGAATTGATGATTGATGTTTCAAATGTTTTTTCTTTACTTTCACATGTGTGTAGATATGGCTGCTGCAAGCTATCTGCCATCTGAGGATCAGTTCCTGTGCTCCATCTGTCTGGACTTGTTCACTGATCCAGTCACTATACCATGTGGACACAACTTCTGTAAAGACTGCATCACTGAACACTGGGATAGAAGTGACAGGTGCCAGTGTCCCATGTGTCAAGAGGCTTTTAATACAAGACCAGATTTGAGGGTGAACACGTTCATCTCTGACATGGTCGCTCAGTTCAGACAGTCGGCTCAACAGAAAGCCAGCAGCAGCAACAGCAGCAGCAGCAGCAGCAGCAGCAGCAGCTCAGAGCAACAAGTCTTCAAACCAGGAGAAGTTTTCTGTGACGTCTGCACTGAAACCAAACTGAAGGCCCTGAAGTCCTGCCTGGTGTGTCTGACCTCCTACTGTGAGACTCACCTGGAGCCTCATCTGACAATGTCAGGTCTGAAAAGACATCAGCTGATCGACCCTGTGGAGAACCTGGAAGACAGGATGTGTCCGAAGCACGATAAACCTCTGGAGCTGTTCTGTAGGACCGACCAGACATGTGTCTGTATGCTCTGCACTGTTTTAGACCACAAGATGCATGATGTGGTTCCTCTCAAAGAAGCATATGAAGGGCAGAAGGCAGCGCTGGGAAAGAAAGAGGCTAGAAGTCAGGAAATGATCCGGAAGAGACAACTGAAGATTGAGGAGATCAAACGCTCAGTGGACCTCAGTAAGAAAGAAGCAGACAGAGAGATAGCAGAAGGAGTTCAGGTCTTCACTGCTCTGAAGGAGTCTGTTGAGAGAAACCTGAATGAGTTCATCCAAACAATAGAAGGGAAGCAGAACATGAGAATGAAACGGGCCGAAGACTTCATCAAAGAGCTGGAACAGGAAATCTCTCAGCTGAAGAAGAGAAGTGCAAAAGTTGAACATCTCTCACGCTCTGAAGACCACCACTATCTTCTCCAGGGTGTCCAGTCCCTAAACATCCAACACCCATCACCCACCAAGGACTGGACAAAGGTCAGCATCCCTCCATCATCATATGAAGGGACTGTGGTGAGAGCTGTGGTTCAGCTGGAGGAGACACTCAGCCAAGAGATGAAGAAGCTGCTTGAGGCTGAGCTGAAGAGGGTCCAGAGCTACGCAGTGGATGTGACTCTTGATCCTAATACAGCATATCCCAGTCTCATCCTGTCTGATGATGGAAAACAAGTCAGCGATGATGGTGATGTAAAGAAGAATCTCCCAGACAACCCAGAGAGATTTTCTGATTGGAATAATGTTTTAGGAAAGCAGAGTTTCTCTTCAGGCAGATTTTACTTTGAGGTTCAAGTTAAAGGAAAGACCGAGTGGGATTTAGGAGTGGCCAGAGAGTCGATCAACAGGAAGGGAGATATCACACTGAGCCCTCAGGGGGGTTTCTGGTCTTTATGTTTGAGAAATGGAAATGAGTATGAAGCTAATGATGATCCTTCAGTCCTTCTCTCTCTGAAGTCTCGGCCTAAGAAGGTGGGGGTGTTTGTGGATTATGAGGAGGGTCTGGTCTCCTTTTATGATGTAGATGCTGCAGCTCTTATCTACTCCTTCACTGGCTGCTCCTTCACTGAGAAACTCTTCCCATTCTTCTGCCCAGGTCTTAAATGTGGCCGTAAAAACGCTGCACCTCTGATCATCATGCCTGTCAACTAATCACTCATCTTATTTCATATGTTGATTTGTTTTCATTCAACATATATAGATATTTAGAGTCAAAACTGTATAGTTTCCATATTATTTTTACAAAATAAGTATACTGTGGTGATTGATTAACATATGGTTTAGATTCTGTATACAACACATAAGTGGATTCATTAATCTATCCAACAATCATATAATTATATCTTCAACAATTAATCGTAACACATGTGGAGAATATGAACAATGGATAAAGCTACAAATATGTATTTTAACTTCATTAGAAACTTTTGTTTTTCATCACGCCACATTTGTCAAGCTAGTTAGAGTTGATAATAACATTAAATGTGTTAAATGTAATTGTTATACATTTTCATTAAAGAGAAAGGCCTATTACATGCCTCTACTGTATATGTATGTATATGTGTAATAGTTATACTGCTAGAAAAAGTCAAATGAAGCTAAATAATATGATAAATACTAATTTGTGTTAAAAATGGTTTGGTTAATAACTGTTAACTTGTATATTTACTAGGGCTGTCAGTCGATTAAAATAGTTAATCGCGATTAATCGCAAATTAATCGCACATTTTCTATCTGTTCTAAATGTTCCTTAGAGGAATATTTTTCAAGTTTTTAATACTCTTATCAACATATGAGTGGACAAATATGCTTTATGCAAATGTAATTATCATTTGAACAATGCCAAATATTCTCATGAATATTAAACACAACAACCTCTGAACATTACAAATATTCGCCTCAATTCAATCTGGAATCTTTCTCATACAATAATACAAAGTGGTGTGTGTGTGTGTGTGTGTGTGTGTGTGTGTGTGTGTGTGTGTGTGTGTGTGTGTGTGTGTGTGTGTGTGTGTGTGTGTGTGTGTGTGTGTGTGTGTGTGTGTGTGTGTGTGTGTGTGTGTTGTAGTGTGTGTGTGTGTGTGTGTGTGTGTGTGTGTGTGTGTGTGTGTGTGTGTGGGTGTGTGGTGTGTGTGTGTGTTGTGTGTGTGGTGTGGTGTGTGTGTGGTGTGTGTGTTGTGTGTGTGTGTGTGTGGTGTGTGTGTGTGTGTGTGTGGTGTGTGTGTGTGTGATTGGCTCGTTGGAGCTATTTGGCAACTCAAGGCATATGCTCGAACGGGAGCTGCCTGGCCGCTGCAATGCATGTTGCGCGCACTAATCCGTGCTGACTTTTCGTACAATGACCCACTGTCTGGCTTCCTGCATAAAGTCAAGTGCTCGGCGGCAGTTGTCGGCGAAAATGTTCGCTCCTCTGTTTTAATTTAAACAGCTCCTAATAGCCGTTAGCGCAGCTAGCTAGCACCAGATGCTAACAACAACAACAAATCACCTAAGGTCCTCTCTCTCGCAGCCACACATACACACACCCCTCCCATGGCCAGTCAGGGCCTGCCGGTGAGCGTGGAAGTGTGGTATGCAGCAAGCGGGCGGCAGGAGCGGGGCTGTCTGCATCAGCTTGTAGATGGTATTTTAAACTCGATGCACTCTGAAACTACGGGGCGGGCCGAGGACCAAAAATACACATGCGTCAATCGCGTTAAAATAATTAGTGGCGTTAATTTTTTTTTGCGTTAACGCGTTATTAACGCGTTAACTTGACAGCCCTAATATTTACATGAAAGGTTTTATATGGATTACTGGTCAAATGGCTTATGAATCAAAGACATCTGTAAATGTGTGATCGTGGCGTTAAGAAAACAGTAAAATAAACGATATGCTTGGTCTGAGAAAGCAGGGACTCGAGCACTAAATGCTGAACAGGAAGGCCTGGTTTACACATCATTTGTATTTCATGACACATTTCCTGTGGCTAATTCCATAAAAAAATATATAAGTTGATGGCTTTTTGTGTCAAGAGCTTGTAGGATGAAATGTGTGTTTCCACTATCAGTGATTGGATATTCTACGGCATAGGGCAGAAAACAGTGGGGCTGATATCAGTGAGATAGCATTCACTTTTATGAGTCAAGGCAGTGACTATAAAACTAAAACTACTCTTTACAATGAGCTAACTAACTACAGACTTTAGCATTATACAAGTATGTATGCCAACAACTCATATGAGGAAAAATTAGGTTTGATTTAATTACATGTTTTAAGGATATAACAGTTGGACTTAAGACCTACCATTTGCTTCCTGTAGTTTTGCCATATTTGTATAAAACTAGTTTCCCCCTTTGTGATATAAAACGCTGAATCAACATGATGTCCTACATTTGTTTGCATTGTGTCAACACACACTTATGTGTGTTTGTTGTGTGTGGTAGAAAAAACTGGGTGAAATGTGATGAGGGTCACATGACTAACGGGGGTTTGGTAAAAAGCCAGAATACACCTCTTCCCAGGTTCTCAGTTTTAACTCATCATGCATACACAAAACCCTCCTTTTCTTATACTTTGAAAAAATGCCTTTTCAAATGGTTTCCCTCCCAGCACATTTTTATATTCACTGAACTAAACAAGAACTCAATGTGAAACGGATTAAATATTTTGTCTTTCATCCAAGATAACAGTCTTGACAAGTACAATTTTAAATACAAAAATAAATATGCTAATTTCAAGGTCACTGGTCTTTGTTGTTTGTGTGAGTAATGTGTTCAGTGTTATTTCAGATGACAGGAAACAAGTCTTAAAACACAATAGGAAATCTTGAAAGGTTTCCGTATGTCAAGGATCAAAACCAATCTATGAATCTGGCAAGATTTGAAAAACATGGCAAATAGCCTTTTATTTTATTTTATATTTCAGTGGTTCAAAACTCAGTATATGTTAAGGTCAGCAGGATTACATTTTAGCTGATTTTAGATTCTAAACAACAATAACTGTTTGTTTTATTTGTTGCTCGAAGTTATGCATGAAACATCTCCTCACATTTTCACAAGGCCTTTCAAGTCAGATTTAAAAATAGTCAATTGTTGACAGTTCTGCTTTGTAAGTGGGCGTGTCAGACCTGACCTTTACCTCACCTACCTCTATTAAGCTTACCATTGATAAAAATATGCTAAATTGTCTGTGAATGGAAAGGATATGTTTCCTTCTTTGTTGTTTCAGGCATGTGAAACTAGATAGAACATTCTGAACTTTTGACCTATACACACACACATTCTAGATCAGGCGTCGGCAACAGGCGGACCGTGGTCCGGATCCGGACCCAGACGCCGACCCGGGCCCTTTCTCATTTCACTAATTCCCCTCCTCGACTCCTATCCTCGAGACTTAGTCCCGCCCACAGGAGATGCGAACGGAGGAGCCGAGGAGGGGAGAGAGGAGTGGAAGCAGCAGGCGGTTAGAGAAATGAGAACTCCTCTCCTCTGAGCGGTCATTTTAAAGAGACGTCCATTAATGATGACAGGAGGCACAGCAGCCCTCTGTCTGATGGACAGATGTGTTCATGATGACTTATATATTTACTTTAATTCATTCACAGTGCGGTATAATGAGACAATAACAGGCTACAGATGCGGACACACACACACTTACACACTTACACACACACACACACACACACACACACACACTTACACACACACACAAACACATATATATATATATATGTATATATTTATATAAATATATACAATTTCAGAATCAAACAGAGCACTCTCATAATAACGTAACACTATCAGAGACTGGATATAGGCTATCCGTGTGTCCTGGATCCTCTATCCTGAGTCCTGTACTTCGAGTCGTGGCTGAACCTGTCTCTGCGGTCCTGCTCTCACCATACTTCCCTGATGGCTCCACAAGATTGCTGACATCCTCGTGGATTCATCTTATTATTATAGACGCATGCATTTCCAAACATTTGGTTTGTTGTAAATGTATTATCTTTTCGATTTACACACGGCATCTATTGCACGTCTTTCCGTCCTGGGAGAGGGATCCCTCCTCTGTTGCTCTCCCTGAGGTTTCTCCCATGTTCCCCTTAAAGCAAACAGATATTGTTCTAAACTGTATTAAAGTAAACAGGTATTATCTTGAACTGTATTGAAGTGAATATGTATTATTTGGGACTGTTTTAAAGTAATCCTATATATATAAACAGGGGTGCACATAACTTTTTTGCCCTGGTTCTCAAAGGAGCACCTGGAGATGTTGCTTGGTGCTCATCCTTAAAATGAAATAAACCGTAACTTTTGAGGGGGTCTGGACTTTATTTGCCAGACACACGGCACTGAACACACATGCAGAGGTGAACACAGACAACCCAGTCTCACGGCATTTCGTGTTCACCAACACGATTTTTAATCTATTGATTCGTGTTCCCCAACACGATTTGCCCCTTTTTTTCGTGTTGCACAGCACGATTTATTTTCGTGTTGCACAGCACGATTTTAAAAGCAATGTATTTCTATTGCCTGCAGCACGTCTTTTTCTCCGGTCGGGTCGAGGAAGACCTGAAGCTGTGTGGTTCATAAAAACATGTTCTTACTCAATATCAAGCCACAATTATTGCTTTTATTTTAAATCGTATAATTTTGGACTTTTGTTTCCGTCTGTGAGGAAAATAAATGGGGCTCAGAGCCTCAGGATACTGAAATCTGTATTTTTAAAATATTTTTTTCCTTCTAATTTGTTATTCTTTTCAAAATAACACACTGTTATTTACTCACCAATAACACACAATTATCCTTGCTTTTATTTATTGGTTTAATTCCATAATCTCGGGCTTTTTTGGCGTCCGTCAGGGACTGAATTTCAAAATAAAATATCCGGAAACAGACTATAAGGGACATTTCCAGCGTCATTGCGATTGTCAACCTTTCTGAGTTTAGGATGGCCGAAGACACTACACTACCCATAATCCCCAGCTATCGTTTAGGACTACAGTCCCCCGTAAGGTTAAACAGAGCGTCAAACAGCTGTGTGAAATGGAACGAAACCACGCCAGACTATCCAAAACTGGAATCGAACGCCCCCCCCAGAACTACACATGCTGGATGCTGGCTATTGTGTTTCGCCAAATGTTCTATGGGACGTCTCTACTGAACGTTTTCGTTTTTCCCACAATTAGAAGTTGCCAGTATTAAACACATTGGCGTTATCAAATGTAAAACTATTATATATTATTTATTATAATTAATAAATGGGTGAAAATCGCTATATATATCCATATGACAGCTCATTGTTACTTTGTAATTCTACTCCACTACAATTCAGAGGTTAACCTGGTATTTTTACTCCACTGCATTTATTTGAGTTACTTTGCAGATTCTGATTAATTATGTGAAATATAAACAACCCTTAAATCAGACTTTAGTTACACCTGAGTAAAATTCAGGTAAGGTGATTGTCAAGTGCCAACAATCAGGAGAGATATTTGATAGGTGGTGCTTGAGAAGACTAAACATGTATCTGCAATTGACATGAATGGAAACGAGTAATAAAGTATATTCATTACTCGTTATTCTCTACTAATAGTTAATTAAAGACTGTATATTATGGCTATTTTGCACATCCCTTTCAAGATTTTCAAAGGTTTATTGACATATCATATACACAACTACGGTGTAGTTATGCAATGAATGAAACACTTGGGTCACAGGTTCCTCAACAGTGCATTACAATACATCTATCAATATGTGTGTACCTCCACCATTAAACTGTCATATTCTGCACATTTCTTATTCTATCTACATACATACGAGTATAATCCATATGTATAATATCAGTTAAAATAAGTGCTTCAACATAGTTAACATTGCAGGAAAGCAATATATTAGACGTTAAGTACTTTGTCAGGCTTAATATTTATCTGTAGATAGATACCCCCAACGTTTTTTTCTTATTTAAAAGAAGATCTTAATCTGTTAATTAATGTTAAAATAAAGGTTAATTCGTTTTTCTGTTTTGCACCTCCTCCTATTAATATCTTTGTACATTCTGCACTAAACTGTTTTATTGTAGAGATCACTTTATATTATCTTCTTGATTTTTTATATGCTATATTTCTATATTTATACTTTCCCCCTATGAAAGTATGTACTCTTAATATTTTTTGAATCAAAAACAATAATTCAATAACGTGCTTTAACCACTAGATGCACACAAGGTACACAAATGTTTTCCGGATTTCATATAATATAAACGCCAAATCCCAGCATGCATTGCGGCTAAAACATCCAATAAACGAGCTTAAAACCATAGCTGAGGATCTTGGGTAATGCCTATGTCCGGTTATTTTTATTTTGAAATTCAGTCCCTGACGGAGGCCAAAAAAGCCCGAGAGTATGGAATTAAACCAATAAATAAAATCAAGGATAATTGTGTATTATTGGTGAGTAAATAACAGTGTGTTATTTTTGAAAAGAATAACAAATTAGAAGGAAAAAAATATTTTAAAAATACAGATTTCAGTATTCTGAGGCTCTGAGCCCCATTTATTTTCCTCACAGACGGAAACAAAAGTCCGAAATTATACGATTTAAAATAAAAGCAATAATTGTGGCTTGATATTGAGTAAGAACATGTTTTTATGAACCACACAGCTTCAGGTCTTCCTCGACCCGACCGGAGAAAAAGACGTGCTGCAAGCAGTAGAAATACATTGCTTTTAAAATCGTGCTGTGCAACACGAAAAAAATCGTGCTGTGCAAAACGAAAAAAAGGGGCAAATCGTGTTGGGGAACACGAATCAATAGATTAAAAATCGTGTTGGTGAACACGAAATGCCGTGAGACTGGGTTGACACAGAACACACATGCAGAGGTGAACACAAGACAACATGAGCACGACCAGTAATCCTACAAGCTGTCATCACTACCCTCCTGACTGTTCTCCTCACTGTCTTCCTCTCTGTCAGACATGGTAGCTGATGATGTAGGCCTACTACTTTCTCTCTGGTTGAGTCTGCGATTAGCTGCTTGCATCCACAAGTCAACAGCTGGGTTTGAGTCGAAAGTCTCTGTTGTCATCTTAGACAAGTGGATGTAATCAAATAAGTATGTGAACATAACCAATAATCTACCATAGCCAATAACAAATGAATGTAACTTATTTTATTTGTGTTGTTCATTCATATCTTATTTTACCGTAACATTTATTTATTTATGCATTTTTGTTATCTCTCCAGTTTTAAAGGATATTTTTGGTTACTGTCTTATACATTGGAATGATTTGAAACCTGTTTATCCCAATAATTATAAAGGAGTGCCTTGGAAATATGTGTTTACATAAATTGTGACCAAACCGTTTGAACTTAGACTAAGGGCCCTTACCTCACTGAGCTGTAGTATCAGCCTCTCAGTCTGACTGGAGAGGACTCTCCCTCCACATTATTGTAGAAACATCTTCTTCTTATATCCGTTAGAGCAGCTAGCACCAGATTCTAATAACAACAGCGCTGGTACCGGTGCACCCTCACTCTCTCCCTCGCATTTTGGCTGTGAGCTGCGGGCGCCAGATAAGCCAACACTTAGGAGTAAAATGGGATGGAAGAGCCGACACACATCTCCGCCCCAAATATGTCCATATATACTGTTGTTTCTTCATGCAAAATGCTCCCTGTTTCTGACTGGCTGGTCCCGATATCTGTATCGCACGGCAGTAGAGCGGGGAGCCCGGAGTGCTCTGTTTCAGGGCACTCTGTATTTCGTATTGTGTTTTTTACTGTATTAAAATCAGATTATTGTTATAACTTTTATGCCGGTGTTTTGAACTCCTTCTTTTATTAAATCTGACCAGGCTCATCTAAAGGACGGCGCGGAGCAGAGGTGGGCTTTAAGCCACCACTATTGTGTTTGCTCCTACAGTTTGGTACTGCGGTCAAGCCAGCCTCCACTTGGGAAAACACAGTCAAGCCAGCCCGCACGTGATATTGGGGTGCGCGAATATTAGAAGCATTACGGTAAAATCCCAGCGCTTACTCGGTCAATAACAAAAGCACCTATAAAAACAAACCAAACATATTAAATTAAGAAATATGTACTATATAATGTGATCAATAATTATTTAAAACAAACTACGTATAACTACGAGTAAATGTAAAATGTAAGGAGTTTCAATATAAAAGTTCTTTGAAATCTCATATTGAAATCTCATATATGAGCTATCAGCCCTGTGTTTAGATAAGAATAAAACGAAATCTCTCCCTGATCCAAGACTCATCTCACTGCAGGGTGATAGAAGGATACCCCATCTACTCACCCAGAAAAAATCAGGACATTCTGATGTGGAGTTTCAAAATAAAAGACCTTTGAAATCCCATATATGAGCTATCAGCCCTGTGTTTAGATAAGAATAAAACGAAATCTCTCCCTGATCCAAGACTCATCTCACTGCAGGGTGATAGAAGGACACCCCATCTACTCACCCAGAAAAAATCAGGACATTCTGATGTGGAGTTTTAAAATAAAAGACCTTTGAAATCCCATATATGAGCTATCAGCCCTGTGTTTAGATAAGAATAAAACGAAATCTCTCCCTGATCCAAGACTCATCTCACTGCAGGGTGATAGAAGGACACCCCATCTACTCACCCAGAAAAAATCAGGACATTCTGATGTGGAGTTTCAAAATAAAAGACCTTTGAAATCCCATATATGAGCTATCAGCCCTGTGTTTAGATAAGAATAAAACGAAATCTCTCCCTGATCCAAGACTCATCTCACTGCAGGGTGATAGAAGGACACCCCATCTACTCACCCAGAAAAAATCAGGACATTCTGATATATAGTTTCAAAATAAAATGGTAAGGTAGGACCCAAACACAGTGTTAAAACAAGGGAGGCAGATATTGAGGACAAAAAAACAAAAAACAAAAAGGAGCAGGCGAGGTAAAAGTGAAATCAAATTTTAGACAGAAATGCACTATTATAGTCCTTATAGTTTACTTGTGGTATTTGCTAAAGTGTATATTCTGATTTATTAGTTTTGAATATTATTATTTTGTAATGGATGAGTGATGGTGGTGAGTTGGGTCGAGTGGCGGGGGAAGCCTCTGGATAGACCTGGTAAGCCCAAACGTGTAGTTCGGGTGAACTGGGAACGTCTGGAGGAGGCCCAAGTTCAGGAGGCCTTCAACTCACACCTCCGGCGGAGCTTTTCGGGCATTCCTGTGGAGGTTGGGGACATTGAACCAGAGTGGTCGGTGTTCAAAGCCTCTATTGCCGAAGCCGCGGCGGGGAGCTGTGGTCTCAAGGTCCTAGGTGCCTCAAGGGGCGGTAACCCTCGAACCTCCTGGTGGACACCGGTGGTCAGGGAAGCCGTCCGACTGAAGAAGGAGGCCTTCAGGGATTTGTTATCCCGGGGGACTCCCGAGGCAGTTGCAAGGTACCGACAGGCCCGAAGGGCAGCAGCCTCATCCGTGGCCGAGGCAAAGCAGCGGGTGTGGGAGAAGTTCGGAGAAGACATGGAGAAGGACTTTCGGGCGGCACCAAAGTTGTTCTGGAAAACTGTCCGACACCTCAGGAGGGGGAAGCAGGGAACCATCCAAGCTGTGTACAGTAAGGATGGGACGTTGTTGACCTCAACTGATGGAGTGTTAGGGCGTTGGAAGGAACACTTTGAGGAACTCCTGAACCCGACAACTCCGCCCTCTATGTTGGAGGCAGAGCTGGAGTATGACGGGGGATCAACACCAATCTCCCGGGGGGAGGTCACTGAGGTCGTCAAACAACTCCACAGTGGCAAAGCCCCGGGGGTGGATGAGATCCGCCCGGAAATGCTGAAGGCTCTGGGTGTTGAGGGACTGTCATGGTTGACACGTCTCATCAACGTTGCGTGGAAGTCGGAAACAGTACCGAAGGAGTGGCAGACCGGGGTGGTGGTTCCCCTATTTAAAAAGGGGGATCAGAGGGTGTGTGCCAATTACAGAGGCATCACACTACTCAGCCTCCCCGGGAAAGTTTACTCTAAGGTACTCGAAAGGAGGGTCAGGCCGATTGTCGAACCTCAGATTGAGGAGGAACAATGCGGATTCCGTCCTGGTCGTGGAACGACGGATCAGCTTTTACTCTCGCAAGGATCCTGGAGGGGGCCTGGGAGTACGCTTATCCGGTCTACATGTGTTTTATAGACTTGGAGAAGGCGTATGACCGAGTTCCCAGGGAGTTACTGTGGGAGGTGCTGCGGGAGTATGGGGTGAGGGGGTCTCTACTCAGGGCCATCCAATCTCTGTACTCCCAAAGCGAGAGCTGTGTCCGGGTCCTCGGCAGTAAGTCGGACCCATTTCCGGTGAGGGTTGGCCTCCGCCAGGGCTGCGCTTTGTCACCAATCCTGTTTGTAATATACATGGATCGGATTTTGAGGCGTAGTCATGGGGGAGGGGGTCTGCAGTTCGGTGGACTAAGGATTGCACCACTGCTTTTTGCAGATGATTGTGGTTCTAATGGCTTCATCGGTCTGCGACCTTCAGCACTCACTGGATCGGTTCGCAACCGAGTGTGAAGCGGCTGGGATGAGGATCAGCACCTCCAAATCTGAGGCCATGGTTCTCAGCAGGAAACCGATGGACTGTCCACTCCAGGTAGGGAATGAGTCCTTACCCCAAGTGAAGGAGTTCAAGTATCTCGGGGGTCTTGTTCTCGAGTGAGGGAACAATGGAGCGTGAGATGGGCCGGAGAATCGGAGCAGCGGGAGCGGTACTGCAGTCGCTTTACCGCACCGTTGTGACGAAAAGGGAGCTGAGCCAGAAGGCAAAGCTCTCTGTCTTCCGGGCCATTTTCGTTCCTACCCTCACCTATGGTCATGAAGGATGGGTCATGACCGAAAGAACGAGATCGCGGATACAAGCGGCCGAGATGGGTTTTCTCCGCAGGGTGGCTGGTGTCTCCCTTAGGGATAAGGTGAGAAGTTCGGTCATCAGGGAGGGACTCGGAGTTGAGCCGCTCCTCCTTCGCGTCGAAAGGAGCCAGTTGAGGTGGTTCGGGCACCTAGTTAGGATGCCACCTGGGCGCCTCCCTAGGGAGGTGTTCCAGGCACGTCCAGCTGGGAAGAGACCAAGGGGTAGACCTAGGACCAGGTGGAGGGATTATATCTCTTCGCTGGCCTGGGAGCGCCTTGGGATCCCCCAGTCAGAGCTGGTTGATGTCGCCAGGGAAAAGAAAGTTTGGGGCTCTCTGCTGGAACTGCTACCCCCGCGACCCGACCACGGATAAGCGGGAGAAGATGGATGGATGGATGGATGTAATGGATGGTTTTCAAGGTGTACAATTTATGTTACATTTTTCTCGATTGCTAACACACATCTTTTTTTAAATTGCTCACTTTCTCAGAACACTAAACACAATTCACAAAACCACACACCTAAAGTGCAAAACACCTAATTTCTCCTGTGAAGAACTGCACTCAAAACTACTTAAACACTTACCAAATGCAAACTTTAGCACCACATATTCATTCACACTTCATTCACACTTCATTCATAATACTAGATTGTTTGACCACATATTTTATGGGCTATGCTCTGTACATAGAGGTTTCTGCAGAGAAAGAGTGCTTGAGTATACAGAAATACAGTAAATGAATAAATACAAATGAGTTTGATAACATTGTGCTACATGCATCTCAGCACATAGTTACTATGCTTCGGATCTCTCTAAGTGTGATGGCATTGTTTGCCAAAACCAAGTTTTTAACTGCTGCTGCCTGTGCCTCATTGAAAATCCTTAGTCTTCCACCTGCACCTCTTTGTTTCTCAGTCCTTCAGATAAACAACAAAGACATAGTGGTTGGTCAGTGTCTGTGTTGCATAAAGGTAAGTTTACCACAGTACATTGTGCATGATTTTTGTACAGTTATAGTATGCAACATGCCAACAATTCAATTACAGTAATGAAGTAAATACGTTTCACAGAACAGATATAAGCACCGATATATCATGAATTATGCAGAGCTACAAACTGGTAACCTGTTATCAAGTCTAAGTGTCCGGATTACAGAGGCAACAGTAAATCGGCTTAGATTAGGCTGAACCCTCTGTCCAGCCTCTCTCATCGTCAAACCATGGTTGATATGGTTCACCCTGCAGTGAGATGAGTCTTGGATCAGGGAGAGATTTCGGTTTATTCTTATCTAAACACGGGGCTGATAGCTCATATATGGGATTTCAAAGGTCTTTTATTTTGAAACTCCACATCAGAATGTCCTGATTTTTTCTGGGTGAGTAGATGGGGTGTCCTTATATCACCCTGCAGTGAGATGAGTCTTGGATCAGGGAGAGATTTCGTTTTATTCTTATCTAAACACAGGTGTGATAGCTCATATATGGGATTTCAAAGGTCTTTTATTTTGAAACTCCACATCAGAATGTCCTGATTTTTTCTGGGTGAGTAGATGGGGTGTCCTTCTATCACCCTGCAGTGATATGAGTCTTGGATCAGGGAGAGATTTCGTTTTATTCTTATCTAAACACAGGGCTGATAGCTCATATATGGGATTTCAAAGGTCTTTTATTTTGAAACTCCACATCAGAATGTCCTGATTTTTTCTGGGTGAGTAGATGGGGTGTCCTTCTATCACCCTGCAGTGAGATGAGTCTTGGATCAGGGAGAGATTTCGTTTTATTCTTATCTAAACACAGGGCTGATAGCTCATATATGGGATTTCAAAGGTCTTTTATTTTGAAACTCCACATCAGAATGTCCTGATTTTTTCTGGGTGAGTAGATGGGGTGTCCTTCTATCACCCTGCAGTGAGATGAGTCTTGGATAACGGAGAGATTTCGTTTTATTCTTATCTAAACACAGGGCTGATAGCTCATATATGAGATTTCAATATGAGATTTCAAAGGACTTTTATTTTGAAACTCCTTACATTTTACATTTACTCGTGGTAGTTATACGTAGTTTGTTTTAAATAATTATTGATCACATTATATAGTACATATTTCTTAATTTAATATGTTTGGTTTGTTTTTATAGGTGCTTTTGTTATTGACCGAGTAAGCGCTGGGATTTTACCGTAATGCTTCTAATATTCGCGCACCCCAATATCACGTGCAGGCTGGCTTGACTGTGTTTTCCCAAGTGGAGGCTGGCTTGACCGCAGTTGTAATTGTTACAAGGTAAGACTTTAGGTCAGTAAGTGTTGTTGTTGACTAACGTTAGTTAACGTAGTGTGCAAAGTAATCAGCGACAGCAAACAGTTTGCTTTCATCATCTGTCACATGACATGTCAGCGCCTTAAATGATGCCGTTTAAAATAAATAAATAATAAAGGGGGGTGCCGGCCGTCAGCGAACCGAGCCAGAACACGCTCTGGGTGGAATCTCCATCCACCGGTTTTACCCAATAATAAGTACCTTCCCAGGCTTTGTTGTAGCTGCATTTTCTTTGTCCCAGGCTCCATTTTACACCACCATCCCGCCATTTCGTTCTATTTTAAGCGGGACACCTGGTCACCCTAGCTATATAGTTGTGAAATATATCTAGCGGTTATACATTTATATTCTGCGTTGCTGAATTGTTGTCCTCCTCCTTTGTGTTTGCTCTATGGTTTCAAAATGAAGCGAAAAAAAGACATTATATCCTTTTTCGCCCCCCCAAAAAAAAAATGATGAGGCAGACATTAACACACAGCAGGAAGTGCAGATTGCCACAGAGACAGAGCCGGAGGACTTTTCAGGAGAGACTGATCTGGAAATTGAAGGTTCAGAGCAGGCAGAGAAAGATGGGGAGTCACAGAGTGAGGCTGAGGATGAAATCGAGAGTGAGATAGAGGATAGATCCACAAGTACTGGAATATCAGGTTTGTGATTTTGAAAAACAAATGTGCCTGCTTTAATCTTAGTTACAGATCAAATGAGTGTGTGTGATACTAATTCATTTTTTTTAACATTTATATTTTATTAAACATTTTCAAAGACAAAGACATACGGAGGACATGGCTCACAAACATCACAAATAGGACAGGACAATAACATGAAGGGTGGCGGGCAGGGGGATTACAGTGTCAGTTACATTTTATGTATTCATATGGAGTTGTATTTATACATGATTTACTTCATAATATAGATATACTTATTTTTTCCCTCTTTTTTATTATAAAACAAAAAAAAGTGTAATAAATAGATACATATATAAATATACATTTATGCACATTATTACAATTATTTTTCTGTTTCTTCATAGCTTATTTATATTTATTTATTAATATTATTATATTTATTGTTGGCAGCCGAGATTGTTTGAGTCCGGGCAAGCCCTTATCTTATCCCAAAGCCTGTTGTCTGGCTTAACCAAATATAACAGGGAGAAAGCAGCTTCGTGTCATAAATCTATTAATATAGATATCTAATTTGTGGTTGTTCATTGCTCTGGTAAATGTGCATTTATAATGATCTGTTTCAATTATAATAATAATAATAATAAACATATTTATTTGCGTTATCTTTCTCCACAGATATCAGCAAGTGCAAAGAGGAGCCACCAATGCAACCACACCCTAAATTGTTTCCAAGGACCTGGATGGGCGACCGGAGAAGGAGTTTCAAGGCTGACTGGTACAAGATTCACCCCTGGCTTGAGTACTCCAAAATGTCAGACTCTGCTCATTGTTACGCCTGCAGACATTTTAGCCCTCCGAATAGCACAGACACTGTATTTGATTCACCTTCAGGTTTCAAAAACTGGAAGAAGGCAACATACAAAGAGGGGGGATTTGCAATCCATGCCAAATCTGAGCGGCACACGCACGCAATGATTGCATGGAAAGACTACCAGAGAGCTGTGACATACAATGCAACATTGGCAAATGTACTTAACAAAGAACATAAGAAACTGGTTCAAGAAAATCGGGAATATATAAAAACCATAGCCGAAGTGCTGCAACTTACTTACTTACTGACACAAAACATTGCTCAAAGAGGACACAATGAGTCTGCAGGCTCAGATAATAAAGGGAACTTCATGACCATTCTAGAGACAATTGCTAACCATGACAAAGCTGTTAAAAAAAGGTTGACTTCCATTCATAATGCAAAGTACACAAGCAAAACCATTCAGAATGAAGTTCTGGGTTGTCTTGCAGACATGGTTCGATCTGAAATAACAGAGGAAGTGAAAAACAGTCTTTAGCATCATGGCAGATGAAACAAAAGATGTTAAAAAAAAAGAACAGATTTCTCTTGTAGTCAGGTACTACTTCAATGGTGCTATCCAGGAGAGTTTTCTCCATTTTGAGTCAGTAGAGAGGCTAGATGCAGCAGGGCTTACTGAAAAAATAATTCACATATTGGAAAGTAACGGTCTGGAATACAAAAACAACCTTGTAGGCCAAGCATATGATGGTGCTGCTGTCATGAGCGGTAAGCACTCAGGGGTCCAGGCTGGAATCAGAGAGCAAGCTAAATATGCTTTTTATGTTCATTGCAATGCTCACTGTCTAAATCTAGTTTTAGTAGATACAGTCAAAGCTGTCCCAGAAGCAGAGCAGTTCTTCTCCTTACTAGAAAAGCTATACGTCTTCACATCTGGGTCGTATGTCCACCCCAAATGGCTAGATATCCAAAGAGAGATGTACGAAGGTGCCACAAGAGAACTCCAGCGATTGAGTGACACTAGATGGGCATGCACATTTATATCTCTCCGTAACATAATGGATAGATTACCGGCCCTCAAGCGAGTACTGCAAGACATAGCCCAAGAACGCAATGGTGAGAGATCTATTGAGGCACGTGGTCTGCTGGCACAGTTGGATCTAGAATTCATTGTGCATCTTGTAACACTCCGTAAAGTGTTTGCAGAAACAACATTTCTCTCTGACATGTTACAGTCTTCATCCCTTGACATTTCAAAGGCTGTGGATTTAGTTGAATCTTTAGTTCAGACATTGAATGACTTCAGACAGGAGTCATTTTTTGATAACTTGTGGGATGAAGTGTTGAACATTTCTGAGCAATGTGATACAGCAATACAGCCAGCAGCAAAACGACAAAAAAGACTGAGCTCTAAACTTGCTGAAAGCTTCGTACTGACTACTGTTGGACAGAGAGAGACAGAACAAGATAAACACGGGTTTCGTACAGCCTTTTTCTACCCTGTCATTGATCAGATGCTCAAGGAGCTTAATAGACGGTTTTCAAACACAAACTGATGAATAGCATCCAAGCTCTTAACCCCAAAAGTGATGCATTTCTGAAGGAGACAACTCTGTTTTCATTTGCTCAGTTGTATGATGCAAATATTGAGGACTTGGGGCATGAGCTACATCAGTTCAGCAGAATTTTAGATAGGAAAATAAAGACTGGGATGCAGAGACCTGATAGTACAGTGGAGCTTGTTCAGTTCATTGAACCTTATAAAGAAATGTTTTTTGAGCTCTTCAGACTCTGCAAAATAGCAGTCGCAATCCCAGTCAGTTCTGCTTCCTGTGAGCGTAGTTTTTCTACATTGAAGCTGGTCAACATTTTTCTCAGATCCACCATCACTGATGAGAGACTGAGCAATCTGGGTGTGCTTAGTATTGAGTCAAGGAGGTCAAAGGCTTTGAATCTTGACTTATTTGTTGATCGGTTTGCCAAAAATCACAAAAACCGCAGGATTATGTTGCTGTAATGGGACGTTTTGGGAAGGAAACTAAATGTGTTTTCCAGATATCACTGTTTTATGTTTATTAGAAATGTGACGGAATAGACGAAACTGATTAGTGCGCGTGCAGAACAGGTGTGTTCAGTCTTCATGTTTGTTAAATAGCCTACTTGTCTGTGCTTATGGGAAATAATACATCTGAAATCTATGTTTTCTATCTACATCCATGTATTTTATTTCATTTAAAGTCAACATTTAAGATTTGTAAACTTTTGCATCAAATCCTTTTCTGTGGATTTAAAAATCTATAAATGTAATGCTGAAGCTAACAGTATAAGATCTGTCTGAAATAAATAAGTGTACTGAAACAAATACCAATAACTGTATTGCATTGTTTTCTTATGCGCAATTACTTCGTACTGTCTAGTTCTCTTTTTCGTCCTGCATTTATTGTGCCCCCCTCAGAAAATAACTGACCCCCAGTGGCCCCCCCACTCAAATTGGTCTAGAACCGCCCCTGGGTGAGTAATACATTTCTAGTTTTCTGATATCACGTTATTGTTTGCAATGCCTGAGTTTGCTAGCCAGCAACATAGCTATAGGGGTAGTTTAAGCAAACCGCTAACAAACCGTAGCATACATGTAGCTACATGAACTAGGGCTGGGCGATTTGGCCTAAAAATAAAATCGCGATTTTTTTTTTTCTTTCTAACTAATGGACAATTTTCGATTTAAACCTCGATTTTTTTTCTGTTTTTTTTCTAAACAAACCAGACCAAGGCTCTTTTAAGTGAACGACGGGAGCCGGCTCTTTTTTTCCGGAGGGATCTAGATCGGCATGAAGGCACATTATGCAATGTGCACATCATCCCGCTTATTACACATGGCCACATTCTCAACAAAGTAACGACATGACTCCCAATATTAATTGAAATGCTTTTATGGATTTAGAAAATGATTTTATTGACTTAAAAAATAGTTTTATGTATTGATTTAAATTGACAAGCATCCGCTAAGAAAAGTAGTCCGTTGTTACTGTTTGAACTAACGTAGCAACGGCAGGAACTGCTTCGATAGTGTTTTTGAGGAGCTTTTTGATTACAGATTTGAAAACATCGTTGCTTGCTTTAAAAGTAGCACACTTCATGATGTCAGACCTTGGGAAGTATCTAGATATCCCTGCCCTAATGCCAAGGTAACTGCCAACTGAATATGTGTAGCCGTTTGATGTCTGTCTGGACCGCTGCGTAAAAAGGAGGGTTTCTGCCCCATTACTTCTCTTCTTACTTCTATAAGAATAAAACACGGAGGACGGAGATCTCTTTTCCTCCCCCTCTACAGACCGCCCAGCAGCTGATCTCAGAGCAGCTCCCCTCTCCTGCAGGGGGGCGTGGTCAGCTGCAGCTCACAGAATCAGCCCCCTGCAAAAACAGCACTGGAAAAAGCAAATGGAGCGAAATGAGGCATGGCTAAAATGCAAGATATTTTTGGTATTTTGAAAAGAAAAAAAATATTTATATACTTTATATAGGTCGATACAGTAGCCCCTTTTTAAAAAAAATAGTTTGTATAGGTGTTGCTATCTGTTTTGTGTAGCGTGGTTCTACAAGCAAGTCAATGCATTCATTGGGTGGTATCAGAGATTTACACGGGTCTGTAAATGCAATGAAAACAATTGGCCACAGCAAATCATTTACATTAAACTTTATTTACTTTATTTACTCTTGAATACTTCAGTACAAAGGATGTATTCAATAATTTAAGTGATATATGTGTACACAGAGCTGCAGTTCGGGTAGTCACAGGCAATGTGGCTGAGTTTTGTGCGCGTTCTGGAAAGTGAGAGAGTAAGCTACTACGGAGTCCCTTAAAGCAAAACAAATCTGCGGAGTCTAGAAATGTTTTTAAATCGCGATTTTTCGGTTCAGCCATTTCACAAACCGTAGGAAAGTAAAAATGCAAATTAATCGTTAAAACCGAAAAAAATCGCCCAGCCCTAACATGAACCCTTCTGAGGTATTGATTACTTGCTGTAAGCATTAGAGGTGGCAGAATGACAAAACATGTTTCTCTCTCTATCACAATGTTGGGTTGACCAGAACCTGGACCAACTTCTGTTTCCTGTTCTACAATGGGCATATGCTTGCGTTAATTTTCAACCGGACAGATGAGGCTAGGATACCGGCTAAAGTTAGCAACACACGTTAACCATGAACAGCCTATTAATCCGTTCTCTTAATGTTATTTCTTCCAACGTTGTGGAATTAGAGAAAAGGGGCTTCTTAACGTGCTTTTATCCGGGGTGGAGGGAGTTACATATTAGTTAAATATAACATTGGGGCGTGTGATTGTAGTGGGTGGAGAAATGAGGATATCCATCTTGGAGTTCAAGCTAGTATAATATAGTTAACGTTACACAATAATAAGGAAGAGAGCTATTTGTGTGATCCATCGCTATTGATATGGATTTAGAGTGGATATTTGAGACTTCTAAACAGTAAACAAAAACGTAACTTATGGGTGAGTGTTTTTAGCAGAGCCATATAATGTCCTTGTGATTCTGTTGATTATTACCTGTCTGTATTATGTTGCAGCTCAGCTGATTTTGGATTGATGGCAAAGGGAAAGGGACTTAAGTGAGAGTGAAAACACAAGGTAAGTTTAAAATAGGTCAGCAATTTCCCACCCTATTGCTAGATGTATCTAACCCTTTCTCCTGTCTCCCTCTCTCAGCACAAGAACCCCAGGGGGATTCAATGGAGCCTGAAGACCTGCAATAATAATAATAATGCATTTTATTTATATAGCGCTTTTCACAACTCAAAGACGCTTAATGAGACCCTCACCCTGCACCTGAGTCTCAACTCCCAGAGTTTTGCAAGCCTCTCCCTGTTCCTTATTTTTGATTAAACAGACGTTAAGCTTCCCAATGGTGTGGTCTTCGTTTTGTGAAAAATATGATTACCTCACATATGTTGTTGCTGTTGTTGTCTTTTGTGATATAATTGCTCCTGCTGACTTGAGCCAGCCATTATTTCCTCCTCTCTGTGTCAGTGGGGAAACTTTACATTCATACTCCTTTCTCTGAGCGCTTGGAGCATCCCTAGGCAGCACAGCAAACCATGGGGGAGACGATATGCCAGGACAACACAGAGGAAAAGGCACAGACAAACGGCATGATATGCTATTCAATGTTTATTGAATTTCATTTATTTACAATGGATGTTCCTAAAGCAACACATTTAACATCATCATCATGCTGCTGCTAGCCCTTTGACTCATTGTGCTGTCAGTTGACAATCATTGATATAGGCACCTGTGGGTCTCCTGTCCTTTCTGAAAGTCATAAAGATTACATTAGTACTTTAGATTACTTGTGTCCTCAATTACCAAGGGATTACTAAAACCACCATGAATTAAAGAAATGGTAGAAATGTATCTAATCAGAATTTTTAAACCTTTCTTCCCTCCCTCTAAATATATCAAACATTAGGATGTGATGCTCCTGACTACCATACAGGTTTAAGAAGATAATATTTGTTTTAAAGAATTCAAAGCAATAAACAACAGGCTCTTTAACCAAGGCAACGTTAGCCTAACATGTATGTTAACAGGTAAGATAGCCAGGGCCGCCCCTGGCCAACTTGGGGCCCCAAGCGACATTGTGAGATGAGGCCCCCCCCAACCGACAGGAGTGAAACACATTTTTTTGGAAACAAAGTAGGCTACTTATATAAATATAATTCCTGTTTATTATTAGTATCAACACAGTTACTTTTGTATATGAGGTAAATGGTAAATGTGCATGTATGTCGTTCAGTATGCGTTTACAGGTACGTCTGCATTTCCTGCCAAATACTAGCCTCAAAAAGATTAAAATATAATGAATGCAAATAAACTACTTCTACTAATAATAATAATCATAATCATAATCAATTCAATAATATAAATACTATATTATTTTATTATAATTTAGTTGAATCTGTATTCTAGTTCTCTCTGTCAGCAATGTATCAACAACTACACACACATTTCTATCAGTATTTCTCTGTGTTGTGGTTGACATGACGATGACTGCAGGAGTTAAGGGGAGAGGCTGAGCGTCACCATGACGATGACTGTTAGGAGTTAAGGGGAGAGGCTGAGCATCACCATGAAATGTGCAAATTGACATAAAAATGAATAAAGGGGGAAAAATGTTCCATGTTTTTTAGGCTGTAAACTTTAACTGTTATTTAAGGCAACTAGACAGACAGTGTATCACTCTTCCTCCTGTACATTAGCAGATAAAAGGCATAACATACTTGAATGAATGTTAAATAAAGAATGCTGGAAATAACTGCATCTCCATTAGCCTGTATGCTCTGCAGAGACTGCCTTCTTCATGTCGTGAATTGCAGCTGATGTTTTAATATGGCAATTGGCAATTTGACTTATACAACATTCACAAGTTGTACATTTGACTCATACAATAACCCACCTTCGAGTGATGCTCTAGTTTCTTCATGTTTTGTTTTTATCCCCTCTTCCTTGTGCCGGACTGAAACTGTCTTTTCACCGACATCTCTTCACCTGCACTAGTGGCTGTATCAAAGCCGTGATTGGTCAGATGTCAATTCATCGCAACGGTGTCGGGTTACAGACGTGCTCCCCTTCTCACCTCTCACTCTCTCTCGCTGTGCGCGGAGAACTGAGCGGAGAACTGAGCGGAGAAATGAGCGGAGAACTGAGCGGAGAACTGAGCGGAGAACTGCGCACAGCAGCTGAGGCCCTCTGGGCGGGGCCCCCTGCGCAAGGCGGGGCCCCATGCAGCCTGCGTGATTGGCCTGTAGGGAGGGGCGGCCCTGAAGATAGCTGTTCACACTATGTATATTTTCTACGTTGTAATGCTATGTTATTTCTATTTAAGATGTTTACATTTTCGATTGTTTAATTATAGTCTTTTAACTGTCTAATGTACAATGCCTCCTTGTCTTTTGCTGCTGCAGCGTAAACATTTCCCCCAATTGGTATCAATAAAGTAGGCTACTTCTTATTTTATTTTAATCCTCAAATATTAGCACATTTAAAAAAAAAACATACACATATCGATATGTTGTATAAATATTGCAAATCAAAACCTTTATTGACCACTAATTACCAAAAATTGCATTCAAATCGTGATTCAAATGGCCAGCCACGAACTTCCGGGAACTTTCTGAGTCTCTCTGAACCATGGATGTATAATAAGAACTGGATACAGCGTGGGAGGCGGGGCCTCATTCATTCCTATGAGAGTTGCTCATTAGCGCATGATGATAAAATGGCACAACTTTTGAGAGAGCGAAACGTCACAGATTACCCGGCATGCCTGAGAAGTACCCGTATGTGCGCTCATAGCGCATGCGCAACTTTAACCAAAATGCTCGTTCACATCAAGCACGTCAATTTGCGTACACGTAACAGAACCGCGCGTTCATGACAGCATGGTAATGATTTGTTATTAAGATGGATTTGATATTAACGAGGCGGCAGTTAGCAGCTAGCGGCTAGCTATCATTATGCTAATGTACACATCAATCGTTATGTACTTATATTACGCTGTAACAGGATCTATTGATATCCAAGCAACAGAGCTTCATTTAGCATGAAAGAATGATTGCACTGTATATATATATATATATATATATATATATATATATATATATATATATATATATATATACTTATAATGAGTAATATTAACTTTATTTAATACAACATTTATGGTACACGATTTAATTATACAGCCCAAGTAGTATGATAATGAATTATAGCCAGGGGTGCACATAACTTTTTTGCCCTGGTTCTCAAAGGAGCAAAATGAAATAAACCGTAACTTTTGAGGGGGTCTTGACTTTATTTGCCAGACACACGGCACTGAACACACGTGCAGAGGTGAACACAGAACACACATGCAGAGGTGAACACAAGACAACATTAGCACGACCAGTAATCCTACAAGCTGTCATCACTACCCTCCTGACTGTTCTCCTCACTCTCTTCCTCTCTGTCAGACATGGTAGCTGATGATGTAGGCCTACTACTTCCTCTCTGGTTGAGTCTGTGATTAGCTGCTTGCATCCACAAGTCAACAGCTAGTTTTGGGTCGAAAGTCTCTGTTGTCATCTTAGACAAGTGGATGTAATCAAATAAGTATGTGAACATAACCAATAGCCTACCATAGCCAATAACAAATTAATGTAACTTATTTTATTTGTGTTGTTCATTCAAATCTTATTTTACCTTAACATTTATTTATTTATGCATTTTTTTTGTATCTCTCCAGTTTTAAAGGATATTTTTGGTTACTGTCCTATAGTATACATTGGAATGATTTAAAACCTGTTTATCCCAATAATTACAAAGGAGTGCCTTGGAAATATGTGTTTACATAAATTGTGACCAAACCGTTTGAACTTAGACTAAGAGTCCTTTACCTCACTGAGCTGTAGTTAACTTATCAGCCTCTCAGTCTGACTGGAGAGGACTCTCCCTCCACATTATTGTAGAAACATCTTCTTCTTATCTCCGTTAGAGCAGCTAGCACGGCACCAGATTATAATAACAACAGCGCTGGTACCACCCTCCCTCTCTCCCTCGCATTTTGTCTGTGAGCTGCGGGCGCCAGATAAGCCAACATCCCCCATTTTCATCACTTACAGCGCCCATCGTACAGGGCAAATGAAAGGTGGAACCGGGAAGAAAAGGGTGTTACATTTACTTCATTGTGAATATTGTTACATCAAGGCCGAAAATTAGGATGAGCCCCAACGGTAAAAAAAAAAAATTCCCTCCCAGAACTGCCAGCGCAGCACCTCCCCAGATCTGGCGCCCTAGGCGAACATCTAGCCAGCGCTACGGGCCGGCCCTGAGTTCATATCATGGTTCATATGCAACTCGCAAATATCTTTCTCTCTCTCTTCTCTCATCTCTCCTCTCTTTTCTCTTCTCTCTCTCCCTCTCAATGTTGGTACGCAAATGCGCTTTGTTTCAAATGACCCGGTGCTCTTTTTTTGGCGGAGGTGCGCATGCGCACCTGCGCACCAGTTATGTGCAGCCCTGATTATAGCAAACATGTGCAATATATCCATTATTACAGCTCCGTGGGATGGCAGTAAGACGATATGGGTCCGTTCTTATTGTGCATCCATGGGTAAAGATAAACGCAACTCACATTGGTTTTTCAAACAGCATCTCTGTAAACTACGTGTATTGTATTCACTGAATTTCACTCTCTGCCTTTAACGGCTCGTTGTAGCTCCAATAGCTCCAGCCAGAGCCTGGCTCCAGCACCCTTCCTGTGAGCACAGTGTGCTCTGATTGGTCGAGACACGTAACATGAACGTGCCGGGCGGCTCGGTCCCGTGGGTTAGATGCGCGTTCATAATGCAGAGGGAAATAACTCTCAGAATAACGTTATTAGCACATTTTACAACTTGAGGAACGAATGTTTTAATAAGGGCTATACAAGTGTTCATACTGGGTAGTTTATTTAGTTTAAAAAAAAGTATCCAACGATTTACAGACCACTCTTTCCCCATGTAAGTCAATGGGAAAAAGTGTTTCCGGGCCTGGCAACCAAACGAAAGTGTAGTACCGCCGTTTGGCCAGCAAGAATATTTTCATCTGAGTCTGGCGCACTTCCTGGGGGCTTGGGCACGACGCTCCGCTTCCAAGTGAGCGTAAGCCAATCAAATCCCGTTTCAGAAAATCTGACAGCTCAAGCCGTAGCCAATCAAAAACCGCGCATACGCTGGGAGAGATATCCTGAGATATCCCGCCGTTCATGTCTATATTTGAAATAAAATGGACGAGGTTATAATCGTAGCGGTAGCGAATCACCCTGTATTATTTGATGTGACCCTGTTCACCTACCGGGATAGAAACCAGAGGAACCAGGCATGGAAGGAGGTGGCAGAGACAGTGGGGGAAACTGGTAGGTTTTCGCCTGTTTGGGGATTTTATATCCAGTTTACTTCATGTTAACATAGCTAATGAAACATAGCCGGTATATTTAGCATAAAATAGCGCCATAGACATTAATCACATACATGTTAATCATCCGCTGCCACATCATAGACTATATTGCATTACATTAATGCACACAGTCATACTCCTTTCACATTTCTTAGTTATATATATATATGCAAAAATTCATTCCTAGCATTCTATTTCCATGTAAATTACTGCTTTATTTAATTTTTATCTTTTTGCAATTTAACTGTACAATACATGTTGTGTTTTATATTAGATTTCTTGTTTTGTATATATGCACCATGACATCAAGTCAAATTCCTAGTATGTGCAAAGCTACCTGGCAATAAACCTGTTTTTGATTCTGATAAAGTGTGACATGTAAAACCTTGTATGCAATTGAAAGGGATTTGGTTTTCATTAATGGAGCAATCATTTTCTGAAATTCAAGAAATTAACTGTATTCTTTCATTTTCATTTTATTAGACGAAGTGTGCAAAAAGCGTTGGAAGTCCCTCAGGGACCGATACCGCAGGGAGAGGATCCTGGAGAAGGAAGGGAAAAGTAGCGGGGCAGGGGCTTCCGGGGGATCTAAGCCCTGGCGTCTCGCGGCAGTAATGAGCTTTTTAAAGCCCTTCATGCTGGACCGTGAGACGTCCAGCAATTTCCCCCGGCAACCCCTGCCTCCACCCACCGGAGCAGAAGAAGAGGAAGACTCTATGGGTGACAGCCTGGATGACAGTCTGGAAAGCCAGCCAGAGCAAGGTAGCAGTCAGCCGGCCAGTCAGCCGGCCAGTGTGCCGGCCAGTGTGCCAGACGGGTGGTGTGCCGGCCAGTGTGCCAGCATTGGGGGAGAAGAAGAGCAGGGGAAGGGAGATGTCCCCTTTTGAGGAGAACCTGCTGTCGGCCGTAGGCCCGATGCTGGCCATGCCACCACCACCACCACCCCCACCACCAGTGGTGGAGGTGGAAGACGAGGACCTCCTTTTTTTAAGGAGTCTCTGGCCTGCAATGCAAAAGCTGAGCAGGACGAGCAGCATGAGACTGAAAATGAAGCTACAAGAGGCGGTCCTGGAGGCCACAGAAATGGACATTAATAATTAATTAATTAGATACTGATCCACATTACATTTTTACACTCATCACTCATCACACACAACATCACATAAATAAAAGTTATTTAAAAGTATGTTATGGCTATACTGTGTCTTGACTTGTTCATGTGGTTTGTCAGTTACAACATACCAGGAGCTTCTTGTATGTCGATATATAATGTGCTGTCTTCTGTAATTATTCAGGTGAAACCCTGATGAAAATTATGAGTGGTTTATCACTAAAAACAGGGCTGAAGGAAAAAGGTTGTTAGTTATATCATGATATCAATTCAAGAAACATGTTTATTAGGAATGGTTGATTTTAAAATGGCTCATTTGGAATATTTGCTTTTTAAAGAAAATGGGTAGCTCTTAAAAGAGCTTTTTGGTTTGGAGACAAATATGGGCCTACACCCACATTTGCCTGCCATCGCACTGCCCCCTCCCTCGTTGAAGTAGGAGCAGAAGGGTCTCCCGCTGTTGGATGGATGGCCGTGTGGCATTGTTGGAGCCCATCCTCGGTGCATCACACAGGGTTGGAGTAACTTAATCCGTGGACCTTGCGATAGGTGTGCGTGATGGCATATCAATGGTCTTCCTGCGGAGGAAGTTATGCAACACACAGGCAGCCTTCACACACAACTCCGTCACCTCGGGGCTGGTGGTGATGACACGCCTGAGCATTCTCCACTGGGTTGAGAGGATGCCAAACGCACCATTCAACCACCAACCTGGCACGGCTGAGGCGGTAGTTAAATAACCTCCTTTCAACGGGTGAGGTGACGTCCAGGGAATGGACGCAGAAGGTTGTCCATCAGCGGAAATGCCTCATCTCCAACGAAGACATGGGGGAGAGGGCCCCGCCGCTCTGATCCTGCGATGACGGTGTCAGGTGGTAGCTGCAGACTGCCGTCTCGGAGGCTCTCTCCAAATGCAGAATTCCGCAGGCTCCCACTGTCGCTGCTCCTCCCAAAGCCTCCAACATCCACTACCCTGAACAGGTACTCAGCATCCACCACAGCCAGCGTAACAAGGAGTGGGGTGGACTTATAATTAAAGTAGAGGGAACCTGCATTTGCTGGAGCCTGGATAACGACGTGCTTCCACATCTATGGCGCACCAACACAGTTGGGAAACTCCCAGCGCTCCTGGAACCCAGCAGCGATGGCTCTCCAATCCTCCACCTGTGGTACCGGCATCACTCCTCGGACCAGGGCGGTCCAGATGGCCCCCGCAACCCTCCTTGACAATGACTGCCACTGTAGAACGCCCGACCCGATAGCTGAAGGCTATCGTCGCGTACGAGTCACCAGTTGCCAGGTACCTGAGAAAAAAAGATATATACATGATTACAAAAATATATTTATTCAGACCCCACACACACACAGACCACAGATCCCCCCCTCCCACACATTGAACACAGACACACACATTGAACACAGACACACATTGAACAGACACACACATTGAACACAGACACACACATTGAACACAGACACACAGACACACATTGAACACAGACAGACACACAGATCCCCACACACACATTGATCACAGACACAGACACACACGCCATGTACACAGGGGAGCAATACTGTGTTTACCTAGATATCTTAATTAATGTTACCCATCTGAACTAAAATCACAGAACTTCATTCATCATCGTGCAATTCTCTCTCCTTCTATAACAGAGTCAGTATTATAAAAAGAAGTAGAGAAATACACAAAACGTACCGTAGAGGCAAATGGCGAGTCGCTCGGCGGGGCCCGATTGACATTACGGCAGATGGGTTGTCCACCTGTGTAATACAGTGGGCCCGACCTTTCCGAGCAACTCGTCGAACACATCCTTGCTCATCCTGAAGTAACCTCTGAAAAGGCCGGTCATCGAGAGACGGAGCTCCTGGACAGAAAGGTGGTATTCCCACCCTTTGTAAGACGGCAATCATTTTTAGCAGGATAGTGGAGAAGAACCGGGGTTTTTCACTTTGTATGGGGTCCGGGGCGGGAAGATTCACATGGAGATTCTGAGTTGGTTGTGTTGGTCGCGGGGCCTCGAAGAAAAACCGCCCCAATCGTAAATCTTGGGGCGTTGGAAGCGAATTTATACGCTTGTAGTGTGGGCCCGGCCGTAATACTTCTGAAACGCTTGTGAAACGCGCCCGGTAGGGTATGACGCCGGAGGAGGCCGGACCAAAACCGCGGAGCAGCCGTAACCCGCCGCAGACGGACCCAGTGGAAACTAGGGGTTACGGCTGCGTCGCGTCGAAAAATAGACTTCAATCCTATTTCGAGCGGGAGCCCAGCGGCGAGACGCTTCTGGGACGCTTCTGAGCCGTAACGCGGCGCGTCTGGTGGAATAGCACCCATTGACTAGAGTGGCCGCGATCCTTGCGGACGCCACGGCGCAGCCGCAACGCGGCCGTAACACGCCGCAGACGGACCCGGTGGAAACTAGGGGTAAGCTCACCTTTCCCAGAGGTATTGACGGAGGAGATGTGGCGGAGGAAACAAGAGGTGTGTGTGTGTGTGTGTGTGTGTGTGGTGTGTGTGTGTGTGTGTGTGTGTGTGTGTGTGGTGTGTGTGTGTGTGTGTGTGTGTGTGTTGTGTGTGTGTGTGTGTGTGTGTGTGTGTGTGTGTGTGTGTGTTGGGGGTGTGTGTGTGTGTGTTGTGTGTGTGACCCTGAGTGACCCTGAGCCAGCAGCTCCTCCCCCAGCTGGATCTCCTCCAGGAAGAACTTCTGCACCGCCTCAGCGTCCTTCAAGTCGGGGAGCTGCGGGACAAACAGCAACAGGAAGTCAAACTGTTTCTGAGTGATCAATAATCAGATCTGATCTGTGAGCCACTCGTACTTTTCAAGATGCAAACGCTTATTGTGAAATTCACACTCGATACAGCACAGCTTTGGCAAGGGAAACCTTAGAGCACATGTGTCAAACTCAAGGCCCGGGGGCCAAATCAGGCCCTTGGTGGATTTAATTTCAGCCCACAGAATAATTTCTAATTACTATTAGATCCGACCCGCCGGTATATTGCACGCACACCTTCACTCCCTCCTGAGGGTTTCCTCAGCTCAGAGCCTGAGCCCAAACATTGATGAACTTGCACCCAAGATGAGATGCCAAGTATCTGGCTTGAACTAGCATCACAGAGCTGCACACTGAGTTTAATGGATGTTTCCTTTTGCACTTTCTTTCCTGAGGCAGCAGGGCATGTTTGGTTTTTTCTTTGAGGGAAATTGTTTTTTTGAAGCTGTTGTTGGCCTGTGGAAAAATGTAACCATAAGAAATGACTCCAGAAAAGCTGCAGATAGAGCCATAAGAAATGAATGCGATTATGTAATGTTTACTGTAATGTTGTTTTTATAGGCAATAGTTTAAGCTTTGTTAGTTCCAGGTTTAATATGTGCAATAAGTTCATTTCAATACGTTTTGCAATAAAAATGTAACCAGTCCGGCCCTCGACTAGTACCAACTTTTTAATCTTGGCCCACTGTGTATTTGAGTTTGACAACCCTGCCTGAGAGCCAAGGCTCCTTCAACAATTCACCACAATATAGACTAGATAAATCATAATATAAAATAAAAGACTAATACAGGAAGTAAAGCTTTTAAAATAAAACCTAAAAATAGTGCTTACCAATTCTACTAAAATATTATTAGAATTATTATTATTAGAATATTAATTAAATGTGTATTAAAATAAAATAATAATATACAAAATATTTCATTAAGAATCACTTTGATCATACTAATACTAATAACACTACTACTACTACTAATAATAATAATAATTAAAGTTGGTACATAATCTGAATTATAGATTGTATTTTAATGAAATTCTTGAATTTATGGGTTTCTAAATATCAGTGATATAACAACAACAATAATAATAATAATATGGTAAATAAGATACTGAGATGTTTGCACAGAGATTTCCTCAGGCAAAATATTTTATATATTTGAGTCACTTAAGCACACTGTAAATGATTGACAGGAGATAAGAGGAAGCGTTACAACACGATAAGGACTGTTTGTGCTCACCTTTGCCATGCCTCTCTGTGGCGACCTGCTGCTTTCTCCTTCCTGCGACAGAGTGTCTCTCTGTCGCAGGAAAAGTCAAAAAAAAGTCAAAATTAAAAACCAAGAAATGGATTTAACAGCCACCTGTAAAACAGCAAGATTTTAATTTTGTTCATGGCTTTAACTGCTCCTTTAATATTTAAAGTAACCTTGATTTAAGTGGTTCAATCACTGGCAGATAACATTTCTCTACCGTCCCTCTCTTTTTTTTATACAGTGCATTGAGGACATTTAACATGTTGTTATGTTTCAGCATCATACATTGAGACCCAATAACTCACGAGAGAACAGGATAACATGATTGCTTTAATTCAGGCAACAACATGCCATAATGATCCATAAGGGATGCCGCCTGAGAGAAAACACTCTTCGTCCTTGTTATCATGACCACTAACCCCCTGATCCCACCAGAAGCGTCTGCGCTGCGGCTGCGCCGCGCTGCGACCTCCTCCTGCGTCCTCCTCCTGCGTCCTCCTCCTGCGTCCTAACCCACCAGGCGCGTTTCAAAACGTTGCGGAAGCGGAGCGTCGTGTGTGCAGTTGTTGGATGAACGTTCCACTTCCTGCCTGCACTGCGCTGCGCCGCGTCAAAAATAGGATTCATCCTATATTTTAGAAATTCCTTGCGGCGAGGAGCTTCTGGGACGCTTCGAGCCGCGGCGCAGCGGGTCTGGTGGAATAGCACCCCTTGACTAGAGTGGCCGCGATCGCTAAAAACGCCGCAGCAGCAGCGCAACGCAGCGCAGACGCTCCTGGTGGGATTAGGGGGTAATGTTACATATTCAATGTCTAAAAGGCCTTTAGTTTATTTTTATTGTATATAGATTTCAGTTTTAGAGTGGATACATATTGTACTTGTTGTATGGATGTGGATTATGTCATCCATGACATTTAACTGACATGTGTGTCCAATAAATGTAACTGAACTCTTCTGAAGTAAAACTTGATCATAATAAAGATAAGAAACGGCTTGACACACCTGTGAAGCAGAACCTTTGCTCCCTAACTATCATAGAAAACCTTGTTGATCAGAGGGAGGGAACCAAACCATCAAACAGTGAGAGGAGGAGCTACAGTGGAAAGAGGAGAGCTTACACGTCAAACTCAGGAAACGAATGTTAAGTTAGTCAGAGAGGCAGCCACACTGCAGTCGAGACTAGTCTCCGTTTCTCTCACAGAAAATACAAACTGAGTTCATCAGATCTTTCTCAACAACGCAGCAGAGTCTCTGTCAAACACTGGTGAGTACATCTGATTATATTTACACTTTCAACAAGAAGGATTAACACTAAACTTCAGCTCTACTTCAGCTCCTTTACGTCCAACTTGTTTTTCTCCAACAACATAACCATATGATATAGAGTCCACTCTAAACAGTCTCTTTCTATCGACTCTTAGTACTTTAGTAACTTGTAACTGAATCTCTGTGGTGAGGAGTTTGAATTCACTTCTGCTTTCCTGCTCTTATTACATTTTGCTGATCACTTCCTACATAATACTTTTTCCCATTTCCTCTAGCTGTTTCAAAATAAAATATTTCCATTAGAGAAACAGTTGGAGTCTTTTAATGTGAAGCAGCTAGAGGAAATTAATGGTTATGGTCACACAGTGAGAGGAGCAGTGTTATTTTTCAATAGAAAAATGATCGAGACAACATGTATTTTCATAGCTGTTTGCCAGAGTTGCATGCTTGGCCCTGTCAGACATTAAATGGTCACGGTTGCTCATGACTTGTTACAAGTTATCAAAGTTATTTCTTTAAAACAATATATGATATGAATTGATGATTGAAGTTTCAAATGTTTTTTCTTTACTTTCACATGTGTGTAGATATGGCTGCTGCAAGCTACCTGCCATCTGAAGATCAGTTCCTCTGCTCCATCTGTCTGGACTTGTTCACTGATCCAGTCACTATACCATGTGGACACAACTTCTGTAAAGACTGCATCACTGAACACTGGGATACAAGTGACAGGTGCCAGTGTCCCATGTGTCAAGAGGCTTTTAATACAAGACCAGATTTGAGGGTTAACACGTTCATCTATGAGATGGTGGCTCAGTTCAGACAGTCGGCTCAACAGAAAGCCAGCAGCAGCAGCAGCTCAGAGCAACAAGTCTTCAAACCAGGAGACGTTTTCTGTGACGTCTGCACTGAAACCAAACTGAAAGCCCTGAAGTCCTGCCTGGTGTGTCTGACCTCCTACTGTGAGACTCACCTGGAGCCTCATCTGACAATGTCAGGCCTGAAAAGACATCAGCTGATCGACCCTGTGGAGAACCTGGAAGACAGGATGTGTCCAAAGCACGATAAACCTCTGGAGCTGTTCTGTAAGACCGACCAGACATGTGTCTGTATGCTCTGCACTGTTTCAGACCACAAGATGCATGATGTGGTTCCTCTCAAAGAAGGATATGAAGGGCAGAAGGCAGCGCTGGGAAAGAAAGAGGCTAGAAGTGAGGAAATGATCCGGAAGAAACAACTGAAGATTGAGGAGATCAAACACTCAGTGGACCTCAGTAAGAAAGACGCAGACAGAGAGATAGCAGAAGGAGTTCAGGTCTTCTCTGCTCTGAAGGAGTCTGTTGAGAGAAACCTGAATGAGTTAATCCAAACAATAGAAGGGAAGCAGAACATGAGAATGAAACGGGCCGAAGACTTCATCAAAGAGCTGGAACAGGAAATCTCTCAGCTGAAGAAGAGAAGTGCAAAGGTTGAGCAGCTCTCACGGTCTGAAGACCACCTCCATCTTCTCCAGGGTGTCCAGTCCCTAAACATCCAACACCCATCACCCACCAAGGACTGGACAAAGGTCAGCATCCCTCCATCATCATATGAAGGGACTGTGGTGAGAGCTGTGGTTCAGCTGGAGGAGCCACTCAGCCAAGAGATGAAGAAGCTGCTTGAGGCTGAGCTGAAGAGGGTCCAGAAGTACGCAGTGGATGTGACTCTTGATCCTGACACAGCATATCCCCGTCTCATCCTGTCTGATGATGGAAAACAAGTCAGCGATGGTGATGTGATAAAGAATCTCCCAGACAACCCAGAGAGGATTTCTAAAACTAGTTGTGTTTTAGGAAAACAGAGTTTCTCTTCAGGCAGATTTTACTTTGAGGTTCAAGTTAAAGGAAAGACCGACTGGGATTTAGGAGTGGCCAGAGGGTCGATCGACAGGAAAGAAGCGATCCAACTGAGCCCTCAGGGGGGTTTCTGGACTTTATGGTTGAGCAATGGAAATGAGTACAACGCTATTGCTGGCCCTTCAGTCCTTCTCTCTCTGAAGTCTCGGCCTAAGAAGGTGGGGGTGTTTGTGGATTATGAGGAGGGTCTGGTCTCCTTTTATGACGTAGATGCTGTAGCTCTGATCTACTCCTTTACTGGCTGCTCCTTCAATGAGAAAATCTACCCATTCTTCTATCCTGGTGCTAAATGTGGCCGTAAAAACTCTGCACCTCTGATCATCTCTCCTGTCACCTAATCACTCATCTCATTTAATGTGTTGATTTGTTTTCATTCAAGGGAACAAACATCGATATTTAGAGTCAAAACTGTGTAGTTTCCATCTTATTTTCTACAAAATAAGTTTACTGTGGTGACTGATTAACATATGGTTTAGATTATGTATACAACACATAAGTGGATTCATTAATCTACTCAACAATCCAATAATTATCTCTTCAACACTTTATCCTAACACATGTGGAGAATATCTATATGAATGTTTGATAAGGCTACAGATTTATTTTAATAAAAACGTTGTTTCTAATGACACCACATTTGTCAAGCTATAGTTAGAATTGATAATAACATTAAATGTTTCATATTTAATTGTATCATAAAGCTTAATTTAAGAGAAAGGCATATTAATTCCTCTACTGTGTACTAAATTAAATATGTGTAATAGTTATACTGCTAGAAAAAGTAAAATGAAGCTAAATAATATGATAAATCCTCATTGGTGTTAAAATTATTTGGTTAATAACTGTTAACTTGTATATTTACACACCAGGTTTTATATTGATTACTGGTAAAATGGCTTATGAATCAAAGACATCTGTAAATATGTGATTGTGAGTTAAGAAAACAGTAAAATAAACGAGATTTGTTCTGAGAAAGCAGGGACTCGAGCACTAAACACTGAACAGGAAGGCCTGGTTTACACATCAGTTGTATTTCATGACACATTTCCTGAGGCTAATTCACATTAAATACAATATAAGTTGATGACTTTTTGTGTGAAGAGATTGTAGGATGAAATGTTTGTTTCCACTATCAGTGATTGGATATTGGCTGTAGAGCAGAAAACAGTGGGGCTGATATCAGTGAGGTAGCATTCACTTTTACGAGTCACAAACACAAAAACAGCTCTTTACAATGAGGTACCTAACTACAGAGTATTAATGCCAACAACTCATATAAGGAAACATCGGGTTTGATTTAATAACAATGTGTAAGGATATAACAGTTTGACTTAAGCCCTACCATTTGCTTCCTGTAGTTTTGCCATATTTGTATAAAACTAGTTTCCCCCTTTGTGATATGAAAAGCTGAATCAACATGATGTCCTACATTTGTTTGCATTGTGTCAACACACACTTATGTGTGTTTGTTGTGTGTGGTAGAAACAACTGGGTGAAATGTGATGAGGGTCACATGACTAACAGGGGTTGGCCAAAAGCCAGAATACACCTCTTCCCAGGTTCTCAGTTTTAACTCATCATGCATACACGAAACCCTCCTTTTCTTATACTTTGAAAAAATGCCTTTTCAAATGATTTCCCTCCCAGCACATTTTTATATTCGTTGAACTCAACAAGAACTCAATGTGAAACGGATTAAATATGTTGTCTTTCATCCAAGATAACAATCTTGACATCTACAATTTTAAATAAAAACATATATACTAATTTCAAGGTCACTGGTCTTTGTTGTTTGTGTGAGTAATGTGTTCAGTGTTATTTCAGATGACAGGAAACAAGTCTTAAAAACACAAAAAGAAAAGGTTTCCGTATGTCAAGGATCAAAACCAATCTATACATTTGGCAAGATTTTAGAAAACATGGTAAATAGCCTTTTATTTATTTTTTATTTCAGTGCTTACTAACTCAGTATATGTATATGTTAAGGTAAGCAGGATTACATTTTATCTAATTTTAGAATCTAAACAACAATAACTGCTGTTTTATTTGTTGCTCAAAGTGATGCTAGAAAAATCTCCTCACATTTGTATAAGGCCTTTTGAGCCAGATTTTAAAATAGTCAAGAAATGGTGTTGCATAAATAGTACTGTGGTATTTAATGCAAGTTTAACAGGATAATACCATATAGACCTCAGCACTGAGTTCATTGTGTTTTTGTTGTTTTACTACACTACAGTAACACACTTCCACTACTTCCTGGTGTTATGGCACAGAGTGTCCACTTGATGGAGCACAACAGAAAGGAAAGACAAGCATGGAGTCACTGTACTGTACACCAAACACTGATATATGTGGAGACACAGTTTGTTACACATGTGTCACTACCCGATCCGCATCCCTACCCGATCCGCATTGCGCATGTGTCACTACCGAGACGGAGGTTGCGTTCCGATAATCCAAAAGTCAGCTCCTAAATTCTAACCCTATCTCCTATTCCTTGACCTCTGAGTGAAACGTCACGGGGTTAAGGGTTAGTGGATAGGAGAATTCAAAAGGATTTAGGAGAAGAGACTGCGGTACTTTAGAGAATCCGACTGCACTTTCACTATCCGACGTGTTTATGATGCACCAGCGGACGTCATGAAGTGCGTCTGCTGCTGTGGGGAAACTATGGAAACTACAGTTTTCTATACAGCGGACTACAACATGGATGTATAATAAGAACGAGGGACTACTGTACACTCATCTAGAGACTCTGCACCGTGCTCTGATGCTGTTGCTTTATGCTTTATGAACGTGGACAACAGAGAAACATATTCTTCATGACCAAAGTTGGAATTGAAATAAAAAAGGAAAGTGAAACTTATGCTCATCACCCTCTCCCTCCGGGACACATTAATACAAATGATCCCAATACGTATGATTGTATGAACTATGAAAAGATCTTAAAATCAATACAAATGTATTTATTATAAACGTTAGTCCTTAACATCTATCACTGTGTATATCACCATTCAAACATCTTTTAAAAGTTGAACAAACCCCACACAGCTCAGTGAAATGTTGACTTTATTTGATCATTTCAGTAAAAACGTTCATATTTCTCTTTTTGATTATAATACTGATGAACGTTCAAAACAAAGCACTTTGGCAACTTACCACATACGTTTTAAAATGCTTAATAAGCACCGTAACTTTCATGATATAATTTCTCGGTCATAATCGGTTGTTTCCGTGAACGGCCGACTGTTGAGTGACGGCAAATGCTGCGGCTGCAATGCATTGTGAGGCAGCATTTTCTCCTCTCCTTTCGGTAAGGGAGGTCCAGTGGTTCCTAAGCTAAAGGAGGTTATAAAGGAAGTTTGAAACCTCCTTTCCTTTCATTTGGAGAATTGGAACGGCACTTATCATGGCTGCCACTGAGGGACTTCCGGGTCATTTCACTTGGTTAGGAAGGTTCCTAAGCTAAATGGACTATTGGAACGCAACCGGAGGTCAGCCACTGTTAGCCGGAAGTGGCATATTCGATTACTGTTTGGCTACGACAGCGGAGGACCAAAATGCTTGATCGTCACGTGGTTCAGGGAGACCAGAGCCCTAAGAGGCTTCTCAATACTCAAATTTCCCCTCCTCGACTCCTCGGTCCTCCGGTAGTGACCCGGGCTGCTTCTCAGGTCGATTAAATGAAATCCTTCCTTCCCTCACTTGCGTCGTTTCCCTGCGTTTAGTCCCTCCCACCAGGGAAGCATGGAGGGACGCAAGGAAACCACGAGAAGCAGGGAAATGAGTTTTAAGAGCAATGGGACGTCCTTTCCTCCGGAGCGTCACGTGAAGCGACGTCCGTTTGTGATGACGCTGCACAGCTGATCGTCTGACAGCAGCCAACTCTGTCCCCGTTATTTCCACAAACACCCCCGCCTCTGTTAGTGCACATTTACTGACATAAACATTAGTATCATCTGTTGTAGATCCAAATACATGAAATCAAATAAGAAGTCATTCTCAAAAAAGATAAACGCCATTCTTAAAATGTATAAATGAAAAAAGCGATCATGAAAATGTTTCCAATAAATGAATAAAAAAATGTTTGACCACTTTGTTGTTTAGATATATCACATATTTGTAACTAAATGATACATGAATTGAAACAAAACTGAGTATAAACTGAGGAGTGAGTCCCGTGAGGTTCATGTATTTTCTTCACTCCGCTGGGGTATTGCTCTCATGTCAAGAAGCATCAGATCAGTGCATGCACTGCCTCGTCCAATCAGTGAGCGATACACAGTAAGGGGGCGGGGTGAGTATCTGAGGATTTCATCGGAGGATGGTCTGGTGGTTCCTCGGTTATCGCTCCTCCATGATCGCTCCTCGCTCCTCGATCCTCGGTCCTCCGGCAGAAATAAGAGCCATGGGACGGTATACTCAAGATGGCGCAGGCAAATCAACTTCCGGTGAGACCGAGGACCGAGGAGCGAGGAAATAAAAATAGTCGACCTGAGAAGCAGCCCCGGTGTCAGTACCAGATATGTTCGGGCTACCAGATATGTTCGGGTGTATTTCCGTCGCATCCGTCATCCGTCATATCCGTCATATACTCACCTCCCTCTGCTCCCAGCGCTCTGCTGCCACACACCGGCCGTCTGCGGAACTGCAGCCGGAGGAACTCGGGACAGCTTGTTATGTGTGGGGTGCTATGGTGGGGTCCCATGTACTTGTGCACATAAATAATGTTTCTAATTATTTACAATTTAAAAAAATATATATTCTGCGTTACTTTAGCCAACACTTTTATAAGGCCACTAGATTAGATAATTACGAAATGTGTAGATAGAATACATATATTTCAGGTTGTTATTTTGTCATTATGTTTAATGTTTTATTTACCTTTTAGTATTTTTATATAGTATCTGAACTTTGGAGAGGAGTTGGGAGACACACGACACATCAAATCACATCTACAGATCAAGGCGAAGCGAATGGAAGTACTCCCATACTCCTAGCGTGAAAATGTTTGTGAAAACGTGTGCAAAGTCTCCGAAAATCCTAAAAATAAGCTCATATTTGAATTCCCCATAAAAAAACACATAATTCAGTAAAAAACAAGGCCCCACTGATCATCTACTCTCTGAGACGATTCCAGGGATGTCTGGCTTGAGTTTCGACCACCAGGGAAAGTGGACAAAAGTGCCCGAGATCAGCCTCTTAATTTACCCAGGGCCTAGTGCTTGGCTTTGGGCATGAAAATTCAGGAAACTCCCCTGAGTATTTTATTAAATATCTGAACTTTGGAGAGGAGTTGGGGGACACACGACACATCAAATCACATCTACAGATCAAGACGAAGCTAGTGGAACTACTCCTAGCGTGTGAAAATGTTTGTGAAAAACGTGTGCAAAGTCTCCGAAAACGGAGCAGTGGCTGTGATGCTAGCTTTGCGGCTAGCGGTTAGTTTTTATTGTTTGAAGTTGTTGCTATGGAAACAACATGACGGAGAAAAAATTAATATCTTCTACATATAATAACGGACAAAGTAAAGAATGAAGTGTAGGCTATGCCTGTTTGAAGTTGTTGCTAAGGAAACAACATGACGGAGAAAAAGTATAATCTTCTACATATAATAACGGACAAAGTAAAGAATGAAGTGTCGGCTATGTTTAAATGTTCGGAATTTGACCGTGATGGCCCTCTTGAGTTGCCGTAAAATATGACGAATATGACGGATGACGGATGCGACGGAAATACACCCGAACATATCTGGTAGCCCGTGTCACTACTCAGGCTGCTTCTCAGGTCGATTAAATGAAATCCTTGCTTCCCTCACTTGCGTCGTTTCCCTGCGTTTAGTCCCTCCCACCAGGGAAGCATGGAGGGACGCAAGGAAACCACGAGAAGCGGGGAAATGAGTTTTAAGAGCAATGGGACGTCCTTTCCTCCGTAGCGTCACGTGAAGCGACGTCCGTTTGTGATGACGCTGCACAGCTGATCGTCTGACAGCAGCCAACTCTGTCCCCGTTATTTCCACAAACACCCCCGCCTCTGTTAGCGCACATTTACTGACACAAACATTTGTATCATCTGTTGTAGATCCCAATAAATAAAATAAAATAAGAACTCATTCTCAAAAAAGATAAACGCCATTCTTAAAATGTATAAACGAACAATAGTTTGATTAATATTGATTAGAGTGCACAAAAGAAATAAAATAATTGAGAGAAGAAAAAGAGATATGTTATCTATCAAAACCCAGTTAGATTAACATTCATTGGATTGCACACTTTGTTTGTTTGTTTGGATATGTAGCACATTCACATTTTAATAGCACTTAATGACTGACTGAATGGAAATGACAATAAATGAAAATGTAAAACGAAAAAAGCGATCATGAAAATGTTTCCAACAAATGAATAAAATGATTTTTGACCACTTTGTTGTTCAGATATATCACATATGTGTAACTAAATGAAACAGGAATTGAAACAAAACACGGTATAAACTGAGGAGTGACTCCCGTGAGGTTAATGTATTTTCTTCACTCCGCTGGGAAACGGCTCTCATGTCAAGAAGCATGAGATCAGTGCATGCACTGCATCGTCCAATCAGTGAGCGATACACAGTAAGGTGGCGGGGCGAGTATCTGAGGATTTCATCGGAGGATGGTCTGGTGGTTCCTCGATTATCGCTCCTCCATTATCGCTCCTCGCTCCTCGAACCTCGGTCCTCCGGCAGAAATAAGAGCCTTGGGACGGTACTCAAGATGGCGCAGGCAAATCAACTTCCGGTGAGACCGAGGACCGAGGAGCGAGGAAATGAAAATAGTCGACCTGAGAAGCAGCCCCGATGTGACAGCCCGAACATATCTGGTACTGACACCGGAAATGAATTTCAGCGCGCCATTTTGAAGGACATCTCATTTCTCTAAATGCACACCGAGGACCGAGGATCGAGCGTGGAGGAGGCTCTCTGGAGGAGCTCTAACCGAGGATACACTGATGGTTCCTCCACGGCTCCTCCACGGATGCATTTCCGGGAACGGTGGAGGCGTGACGCACGGCCGGACTTATCTCAGCCAATGACAGCTATGCATGCATCCCCTGGATATTATTTTAGAAACTGCTTTCATCGCGTCGCGATGTTTCCAGAGAGAACAGCTGTAAGGTCCGTGCAGAAAGCAGAGCAGTGTGTATAATATATATCACTCAGTATAACAGGCCTACTCTCTTTATTTGCTTTAGTTTAGTAGATATCTACAAACAAAGAGTCGATATTTTTCTAAGACCATTGCTTCACATAATAAAATACACAACGGCTTATGCTTTAGGAGCTGTAATTGTGTGTGGTACAGTGTGTAGGTGTGTGTTGTACAGTGCGTAAATGCGGCGGACAGACGGGTCTCAGTTGGTTTGGTGTCCTCTGCTTACTTTTAATAGGCCTACTTGTAAATACAACTTTTGGCCCGTAATTTCAAATCCCCATTTCAGCGACAGAAAGAGGGGGGGATATATCCAGTCTCTGATTGTGTTACGTTATTATGAGAGTGCTCTCATACTTTAAATTGTATATATTTATATAAATATATTTGTGTGTCCGCATCTGTAGCCTGTTATTGTCTCATTATACCGCACTCTCAATGAATTCAAAGTAAATATGTGGGGGAACAATGTTCAGCTGATCTAACAGAGATACAGCGCTATGACAAAACACTCGACAGCTGATGCAGCTGTTGCCACGTAATAATGAACGGACGTCTCTTTAAAATGACCGCTCAGAGGAGAGGAGTGCTCATTTCTTTAAACGTCTGCTGCTTCCCCTCCTCTCTCCTCGGTTCCCCTCCTCGGTCCTCCGCTCGCATCTCCTGCGGGCGGGTCTAAGTCTCGAGGAGGGGAACCGAGGAGGGGAGTCGAGGAGGGGAAATTTGAGTATTGAGAAGCCTCTCTAGAGAGATTAGGCTTGTTTGAGACGCGTTGCGGCTCGCCTCGAAAGTAGACGAGAATAGCCGATCGCAGCCGGGGGAGGTCTCAAAAAGCTTGCCTGAAGTCGGACAGCTCGGAGTCGGCTTCGTCTTCTTCTTCTCTCGGTTTTTTGGCGGATTGCAAACAGCTTGAAGGTGCATACTGCTGCCTCCGGAGTCGGCTTGACTCGGTTTGCATTGATAAAGAATGCACACATGTGTTTAATCGTTAATGTCAGATATGTACTAAGTAAATACATTTGTTCCTGCTCAAGATTAGATTCAACTTTATTGTTATTGCACATATTACAGGTACTGAGACAACGAAATGCAGTTTAGCTTCTAACCAGGTGCAACAAGCAGTAAAGTGAAAAGTAATGTACACAATCTACAGAATAAAATATAGAATGAATTGAATGATGAATAAACAGTGAGGGGTATGAATACACTAGATATACACAGCAGCCTGAGAGCAGTATGAACAGTGTGTATGAATATGCTAAGATATATAAAGTATGAAAACGGTAAGCAATGCAAGTATAGTATAACATATATGGATATTAATTTAATGATGATAAATATTGTGGAACAATGATGAAAAATGTGAATGGAAGTGGCGACGTAAAACTGATACAAAACAACAACAAACTTTTGCCCAGCCAATTGGAGAGTTTCATCACCAGCACGTGGAAAAAAACACCAATGAGCGCTCAGCTCGAGATACCAGCGAGTCGTTTCCATGGATGTGTGGTCGTTTCCCATCAAGCATTTAGCTTCCGCAGCCCGTGGAGAGGAACTGCGCCGCCTCGCTCTCAAGGCTGCGGGCGTCTTTGTCCCGCGAGATTTCAACGTCTCATGTAGGCGAGCCTCCAGATCGAAATTGCGCAGATCTGCGCAGGTCTCGCTTGTCTCAAACAAGCCTATTATCTCTCTAGGGCTCTGAGGGAGACTCAATAGTTCCCCGAAAGTTCGTGGTGGGACATTTGAATGCATGATTACTGGAGATAGAACTACGATTGTTGGTAATAAGTAGTGAATAAAGGTTTTGATTTGCAATATTTATACAACATATCGATGTGTATGAAGTTACATCAATATTTGAAAAAGTAAAATTTGCTAATATTTGAGGATTAAGATAAAATAAGAAGTACTTTATTGATACCAATTGGGGAAATGTTTGCTTTGCAGCAGCAAAAGACACGGCATTGTACATAAGACAGTTAAAATACTAGAATTAAACAATCGAAAATGTAAACATCTCAAATAGAAATAAAATAGCAGAAAATATACATAGGCCCTTTCTCATTTAATCAAATCCCCCTCCTCGACTCCTCGTGTGTCTGCGCTGCGATCAGAGCAGAGAGAACAGCTGTGAGGTCCGTGCAGAAAGCAGAGCAGTGTGTAAAATATATATCACTCAGTATAACAGGCATACATTACACTCTTTATTTGCTGTAGTTTAGTAGATAACTACAAACAAAGAGTCGATATTTTTCTAAAACCATTTAGTGCTTCACAAAATAAAAATACACAACGGCTGTAGCCAGACTATATGCTTTAGGAGCTGTAGGTGCGTGTGGTACAGTGTGTAGGTGTGTGTGTGTTGTACAGTGCGTAGATGCAGCGGACATACAGGTCTCAGTTGGTTTGGTGTCCTCTGCTTACTTTTAATACTTGTAAATAAAACTTTTGGCCCGTAATTTATTTCGCTCATTGTAGCGACCAGAGAGGGGGGGGGGGGGGGGGGGGGGGGGGGATATATCCAGTCTCTGATAGTGTTACATTATTATGAGAGTGCTCTGTTTGATTCTGAAATGGTATATATATATATATATATATTTGTGTGTGTGTGTATGTGTGTGTCCGCATCTGCAGCCTGTTATTGTCTCATTATACCGCACTGTGAATGAATTAAAAGTAAATATATAAGTCGTCATGAACACATCTGTCCATCAGACAGAGGGCTGCTGTGCCTCCTGTCATCATTAACATTATATTACATTACATTTAGCTGACGCTTTTATCCAAAGCGACTTACAATAAGTACATTCGACCAGGAAGACACAACCTTGAAGAAAACAGAATCATATAAGTACATCAGGTTTCATAGAGCCAAACATTTCAAGTGCTACTCAACTGGCAATAGATAAGCCAGTCCTTTATTAGTATAAAAATGCTTTGTTAGCAGTTCTTTGTTAGTAATTCTATCACTCGAAGTGGAGTCGAAAGAAATGAGTTTTCAGTCTGCGCCGGAAGATGTGCAGGCTTTCTGCTGTCCTGATGTCAATGGGGAGCTCATTCCACCATTTTGGAGCCAGGATAGCAAACCCACGTGTTTTTGCTGATGGGAACTTGGGTCCCCTTCGCAGCGAGGGTGCAGCGAGTCGTTTGGCTGATGCAGAGCGTAGTGCACGCGCTGGGGTGTACAGTTTAACCATTAATGGACGTCTCTTTAAAATGACCGCTCAGAGGAGAGGAGTTCTCATTTCTCTAACCGCCTGCTGCTTCCCCTCCTCTCTCCTCGGCTCCCCCTCCTCGACTCCTCCGTTCGCATCTCCGGTGGGCGGGACTAAGTCTCGAGGATAGGAGTCGAGGAGGGGAGTTAGAGAAATGAGAAAGGGCCATAGTGTGAACAGCTATTTTACCTGTTAACATATAAATGTTAGGCTAACGTTGCCTTGGTTAAAGAGCCTGTTGTTGTTGTTTATTGCTTTGAATTGTTTAAAACAAATATTATCTTCGTAAACTTGAATGGTAGTCAGGAGCATCACTTCCTAATGTTTGATATATTTAGAGGGAGGGAAGGAAGGTTTCAAAATTCAGATTAGATTCATTTCTACAATTTCTTTAATTCATGGTGGTTTCAGTAATCCCATGGTAATTGAGGACATAAGTAATCTAAATGAGTAATGTTTTCTTTATGACTTTCAGAAAGGACAGGAGACCGACAGGTGCCTATCAATGATTGTTAACTGACAGTAAATAAATGGAATTCAATAAACATTGAATAGCATATCATGCAGTTTGTCTGTGCCTTTTCCTCCGTGTTGTCCTGGCATATAGTCTCCCCCATGGTTTGCTGTGCTGCCGGGGGATGCTCCAATCGCTCAGAGAAAGGACTACAAATGTAAGGTTTCCCCACTGACACAGAGAGGAGGAAAGAATGTCTGGCTCAAGTCAGCAGGAGCAATTTAACTATCACAAAAGACAACAACAGCAACAACATATGTGAGGTAATCATATTTTTCACAAAACGAAGACCACACCATTGGGAAGCTTAACGTCTATTTAATCAAAATAAGGAACAGGGAGAGGCTTGCAAAGCTCTGGGAGTTGAGACTCAGGTGCAGGGTGAGGGTCTCATTGCAGGTCTACAGGCTCCATTGAATCCCCCTGGGGTTCTTGTGCTGAAAGAGGGAGACAGGAGAAAGGGTTAGATACATCTAGCAACCTATAGGATGGGAAATTGCTGACCTATTTTAAACGTACCATGTGTTTTTCACTCTCACTTAAGTCCCTCTCCCTTTGCCATCAATCCAAAATCAGCTGAGCTGCAACATAATACAGACAGGTAATAATCAACAGAATCACAAAGACATAATATGACTGCTAAAAACACTCAACCATAAGTTATGTTTTTGTTTACTGTTTAGAAGTCTCAAATATCCACTCTAAATCCATATCAATAGCGATGTATCACACAAATAGCTCTCTTCCTTATTATTGTGTAATGTTAACGTTTCATTTATTCTACTCTGTATAATTGTTCTGTAGTTATTGTAGCTAAAACGGCGCTTTTGAGAGATTTTAAATCTCAGATCTGCTCAAGTGAACCTGTTACACAGGTCTCAGTGGGTCACTCAACCCTGCATTACAATATAGGCAGGGCCACTCTGCTGTCGCCCCTCAGCTGTAGAGAGTTAACTAATTAGAGGGGCGTGGCCCCACAGCTGTGAGAACTCAGCAATCAGGCGTCCATTATAGGTAGCTCTTTCCTGGAGCATCAGCTTCAGTGTCAGACAGCCGAAGACATTGGAGTCCTGCGGGAGTCTCTAAGACTGACAAAGACATTGGAGTCCTGCGGGAGTCTCTAAGACTGACAAAGACATTGGAGTCCTGCGGGAGTCACGAGGGTGGCAAAGAGGAGACAAATCCTACTCTGATTGAGCTAATTACCGCTGGTGTTTTATTTTTATTTTCTTTAGTTTTCTAGCCCCTCATGCTATAATCATGTGTATTTTCTCCATTCCTGTTCATGTGTCTTCTCGCAATTATCACTGGCCCTGTGTATCTCCTAATCGCTATAACCGGCCTGCTCTCGTCTATCCCACATGCTCCACTGAGATCCAACATCTAGTTTCAGGGGGCCTGTGGAACTGCCAGTCAGCTGTTCCTAAGGCTGACTTCATCTCTGGCTACGCCTCCCTGCAGACCCTGGATTTCCTTGCTCTCACTGAGACCTGGATTACTCCATTCAACACATCCACCCCAGCAGCTCTCTCCACAGCATATTCCTTCTCCCATACACCCAGACCCACTGGCAGAGGAGGTGGCACTGGTCTCCTGCTCTCTCCCAAATGGAGCTTTTCCCTCTTCAAGCTACCTAACTTCACTCCTTCCACCTTTGAATTCCATGCCGTCACAGTAACCCATCCTATACAATTAACCATTGTTGTTCTCTACCGTCCACCAGGCGCCTTGGGAGACTTCTTGGAGGAATTAGATCATCTCCTCTCACACATCCCTGAAACTGGTCCTCCCGCTGTACTTCTCGGAGACTTCAACCTCCAGACAGGGAAGATAGACGAACTAACATATCTGTCTCCAAACATAACAAACTAATCTCTTCTCATCCTGCACCTGTCCGCCGTAACCTTCGTTCCCTCTCCCCCTCTACCTTTGCCTCATCGGTGCTCTCAGCCCTCCCTTCCTCTGACTCGTTCCAACTCCTACCTCCAAACTCTGCTGCAGAAACTCTCCTCTCTACTCTCTCATCCTCTCTGGATTCTCTCTGTCCTCTCACATCTCGGCAGGCTCGTCAGTCCCCTCCTGCTCCCTGGCTAAATGACGCACTGCGTGCTAATAGAACCATCCTTAGGGCAGCAGAGCGGAAACAGTGGAAATCCAAACACCATGAAGACCTCCTAACCTATCAGGCTCTCCTCTCCTCTTTCTCTGCTTCCATCTCTCAGGCAAAAAGCACTTTCTTTCAAGATAAGATCCAATCTTCCTATTCCAATCCCAAAAAAATATTTTCCATCTTCTCCACCCTCTTGGACCCTCCCAAAGCCCCTTCCCCCTCCTCACTTCTGTCAAGCGACTTTGTTAACCACTTTGAAAAAAAGGTTGATATTCGCTCTTCTTTTTCTGACTCACCTTTACTCACCGCTGGGTCACCAGACCCTCCTTTCACCCACACACTAACCTCCTTTCCCCCTCTCTCTCCAAGTGAGGTTCTTACCCTCATTACCTCTGCCCGCCCCACCACCTGTCCTCTGGACCCTATCCCCTCAAACCTCCTTCAGACTATCGCTCCTGATATTCTACCGTTTCTCACCCATTTCATCAACACTTCTCTAACTTCTGGTCACTTTCCAAATAGTCTTAAGGAGGCAAGAGTAAACCCTCTCCTAAAGAAACCCACTCTCAACCCGTCTGATGTTATAAACTACAGGCCTGTCTCTCTCCTCCCGTTCCTGTCTAAAACACTCGAACGCGCTGTCTTTAAACAACTCTCCTGTTATCTCCATCAGAACAACCTTCTGGATCCGCACCAGTCTGATTTCAAGGCAGGTCACTCCACAGAAACTGCTCTCATTGCTGTCACTGAGGAACTGCACACTGCCAAAGCAGCCTCCCTCTCCTCTGTCATCATCCTGTTGGACCTGTCTGCTGCATTCGACACGGTGAACCATCAGATCCTCCTTCGCACTCTCCAAGAACTTGGAGTTTCAGGCTCTGCACTTTCTCTCCTCACCTCATACCTCAAAGACCGTACCTACAGGGTAACTTGGAGAGGGTCCGAGTCCGACCCTTGTCAATTAACTACAGGGGTCCCTCAGGGCTCTGTTCTTGGTCCCCTCCTCTTCTCCCTGTACACAAACTCGCTCGGATCAGTCATTAGCCCGCATGGTTTTTCATACCACTGCTACGCTGACGACACCCAATTAATTCTGTCCTTTCCCCGCTCAGAGACCCAGGTCGTCGCACGCATCTCTGCTTGTCTAGCTGACATCTCTCAGTGGATGTCTGCTCATCACCTCAAAATCAACCTTGACAAGACTGAACTGCTTTTCCTTCCAGGAAAAGATTGTCCCACTCTTGACCTGACAATCAACATCGGCACCTCTGTTGTTTCCCCGACTCAGACTGCAAGAAATCTGGGTGTGACCCTAGATAACAACCTGTCCTTCACTGCAAACATCGCTGCTACAACCCGCTGCTGCAGATACACGCTTTACAACATCAGGAGGATACATCCCCAGCTGACCCAGAAAGCCACGCAGGTTCTGGTCCAGGCTCTCGTCACCTCATGCCTAGACTACTGCAACTCCCTCCTGGCTGGTCTACCTGCATGTGCCATCCGACCTCTGCAGCTCATCCAGAATGCAGCGGCTCGTCTGGTCTTCAACCTTCCTAAATTTTCCCACACCACGCCGCTCCTCCGCTCACTTCACTGGCTTCCGGTAACTGCTAGAATCCACTTCAAGACACTGGTACTTGCATACCATGCTGCGAATGGATCTGGCCCTTCCTACATCCAGGACATGGTTAAACCGTACACCCCAGCATGTGCACTCCGCTCTGCATCAGCCAAACGACTCGCTGCACCCTGCAGAAAGTCTGCACATCTTCCGGCGCAGACTGAAAACTAATTTCTTTCGACTCCACTTCGAGTGATAGAATTACTAACAAATAACTGCTAACAGAGCACTTATATACTAATAAAGGACTGGCTTATCTATTGCCAGTTGAGTAGCACTTGAAATGTTTGGCTCTATGAAACCTGATGTACTTATATGATTCTGTTTTCTTCAAGGTTGTGTCTTCCTGGTCGAATGTACTTATTGTAAGTCGCTTTGGATAAAAGCGTCAGCTAAATGCAATGTAATGTAATGTAATATTATACTAGCTTGAACTCCAAGATGGATATCCTCATTTCACCACCTCCACCCATTACAATCACACGCCCCAATGTTATATTTAACTAATATGTAACTCCCTCCACCCCGGATAAAAGCACGTTAAGAAGCCCCTTTTCTCTAATTCCACAACGTTGGAGGAAATAACATTAGGAGAACGGATTAATAGGCTGTTCGTGGTTAACGTGTGTTGCTAACTTTATCCGGTATCCTAGCCTAATCTGTTATCTGTAAACGTTAAATATACTGATTGAAGGGATAATCCACTAACATCCTTTAATACACATGTGTAGTTAATTTGATTCAGATGTTCTGATAATATCCACAATATAAATCTTTAAACGTCTTCTTACCTTCAAAAGTCCATCACGAACGGTCTATTATGCTGCAACCATAGACTGCTAGCCGCAGATCTAACTTCCGGGGCACTATTGAGAGGTTCCACGATCCGCCATTGCTGTAAAAAACTGGTCCATTGGAGTGAACGGAGATGTCGTAACTCTTGGGCTTACTGCCGTGGATGGGCTGCATTCCACTCCAAATAGCCGGTCGGCCGTAACCAGAATCCAAACGCCAGCTGTTTTGTGGATTCTCATTTAATTTCCAAGAATATCTCAGTACTGGGTTATTTCCAATTTCAAAATAAACATATATATTAAACAAATATAAATAAGAAGTAAGTATATTATAGTGTATTCAAGAATGAAAAAATATGTGCATATATATATGCGTGCATATATATGTGTGTGTCTGTATATATTTATAAACTGTATATTATTTTCCATCATTCAAGGGACAATGGAGTATTTGTACTTTTTTAATATATACCATCAAACATATGTTCATATATAAAGTGGGTAACTATACAAAACGAAGTGAGATAACTGTTTATGAATATCTGTTCAAATGTATGTAAACTTGTGTAACTCATGAAAGATAAATGAGTGTTTCAATAAAACTATTACATATAAAAATGTATAGTGCAGTTTTTGTTTTCATATTTAAAAATATAAGGACTACTTTCCCATATATGGAAATGTATGATCCAGTATATTGTATTATATTTACCAATATATTACAATATATTTTTGTTTCATAAGGGAAGGATCAGTATTTTATAGTTGATGCGGTGGTGACGGGAAACCAGTATAGTTCAAGTTCAAGTACTACAATGGAAATACATCTTTAACTATGTAGATTATGTCATCCATGACATTTTACTGACATCTGTTTTCCAATAAATGTAACTGAAAACGTTCATCATAATACATATTAGAAACAGCTTGACACATCTGTAAAGCAGCAGCTTTGCTCCCTAACTATCAGAGAAAACCTGATATTTCTCAATGCCCATGCAGATCAGAGGGAGGGAAACACCAGCTGCAGTGAGAGGAGGAGCTACAGTGGAAAGAGGAGAGCGTACAAGTCACACTCAGGAAACGAAAGTTAAGTTAGTCAGAGAGGCAGCCACATTGCAGCCGAGACTAGTCTCCGTTTCTGTCTAAAGAAAATACAAACTGATTTAATCAGATCTTTCTCAACAACACAGCAGAGTCTCTGTCAAACACTGGTGAGTACATCTGATTATATTTACACTTTCAACAAGAAGGACTAACACAAAACTTCAGCTCTACTCATATGAAAGCTGCACCCATTATATCCAACTTGATTTTCTCTAACAACATAACCATATGATATAGAGTCCACTCTAAACAGCTTAAACAGTCTCTTTCTATCAACTCTTAGTACTTTAGTAACTTGTAACTGAATCTCTGTGGTGAGGAGTTTTGATTCACTTCTGCTTTCCTGCTCTTATTACATTTTGCTGATCACTTCCTACATAATGCTTTTACCCATTTCCTCTAGCTGTTTAAAGATAACATATTTCCATTAGAGAAACAGTTGGAGGCTTTTAATGTGAAGCAGCTAGAGGAAATTAATAATTATGGTCACACAGTGAGAAGAGCAGTGTTATTTTTCAATAAAGAAATAATCGACAAAAACTATATTTTCATTGCTGTTTGCCAGAGTTGCATGCTTGGCCCTGTCAGAGTTAAATGGCCACGGTTGCTCATGCTTCTTTCTTTAAAACAATATATAATATGAATTGATGTTTCAAATGTTTTTTCTTTACTTTCACATGTGCGTAGATATGGCTGCTGCAAGCTACCTGCCATCTGAAGATCAGTTCCTGTGCTCCATCTGTCTGGACTTGTTCACTGATCCAGTCACTATACCATGTGGACACAACTTCTGTAAAGACTGCATCACTGAACACTGGGATACAAGTGACAGGTGCCAGTGTCCCATGTGTAAAGAGGCTTTTAATACAAGACCAGATTTGAGAGTCAACACTTTCATCTCTGAGATGGTGGCTCAGTTCAGACAGTCGGCTCAACAGAAAGCCAGCAGCAGCAGCAGCAGCAGCTCAGAGCAACAAGTCTTCAAACCAGGAGAAGTTCCCTGTGACGTCTGCACTGAAACCAAACTGAAGGCCCTGAAGTCCTGCCTGGTGTGTCTGACCTCCTACTGTGAGACTCACCTGGAGCCTCATCTGACCATGTCAGGCCTGAAAAGACATCAGCTGATCGACCCTGTGGAGAACCTGGAAGACAGGATGTGTCCGAAGCACGATAAACCTCTGGAGCTGTTCTGTAAGACCGACCAGACATGTGTCTGTATGCTCTGCACTGTTTCAGACCACAAGATGTGGTTCCTCTGAAAGAAGCATATGAAGGGGAGAAGGCAGCGCTGGGAAAGAAAGAGGCTAGAATTCAGGAAATGATCCAGAAGAGACAACTGAAGATTGAGGAGATCAAACACTCAGTGGACCTCAGTAAGAAAGAAGCAGACAGAGAAGTAGCAGAAGGAGTTCAGGTCTTCACTGCTCTGAAGGAGTCTGTTGAGAGAAACCTGAATGAGTTCATCCAAACAATAGAAGGGAAGCAGAACATGATAATGAAACGGGCCGAAGACTTCATCAAAGAGCTGGAACAGGAAATCTCTCAGCTGAAGAAGAGAAGCTCTGTGGCGGAGCATCTCTCACGGTCTGAAGACCACCTCCATCTTCTCCAGGGTGTCCAGTCCCTAAACACCCAAGACCCATCACCCACCAAGGACTGGACAATGGTCAGCATCCCTCCATCATCATATGAGGGAACTGTGGTGAGAGCTGTGGTTCAGCTGGAGGAGACACTCAGCCAAGAGATGAAGAAGCTGCTTGAAGCTGAGCTGAAGAGGGTCCAGAAGTACGCAGTGGATGTGACTCTTGATCCTGACACAGCACATCCTAAACTCATCCTGTCTGATGATGGAAAACAAGTGAGTGATGGTGACGTGAGAAAGAATCTCCCAGAAAACCCAGAGAGGATTTCTGCATGTACTTGTGTTTTAGGAAAACAGAGTTTCTCTTCAGGCAGATTTTACTTTGAGGTTCAAGTTCAAAGAAAGTCCGACTGGGATTTAGGAGTGGCCAGAGAGTCGATCAAGAGGAAAGAAGCGATCACACTGAGCCCTGTAGATGGTTTCTGGACTATAAATTTGAGAAATGGAAATGACTACAAAGCTGATGCTCCGTCAGTCTGTCTTTCTCTGAAGTCTCGGCCTAAGAAGGTGGGGGTGTTTGTGGATTATGAGGAGGGTCTGGTCTCCTTTTATGACGTAGATGCTGTAGCTCTTATCTACTCCTTTACTGGCTGCTCCTTCAACGGGAGAATCTACCCATACTTCTATCCTGGTGCTAAATGTGGCCGTAAAAACGCTGCACCTCTGATCATCTCTCCTGTCACCTAATCACTCATCTCATTTCATGTGTTGATTTGTTTTCATTGAAGGGAACAAACATCGATATTTAGAGTATTTTCTACAAAATAGGTTTAATGTTGTGAATGATTTACATATGGTTTGGATTCTGTATACAACACATAAGTGGATTCATTAATCTACTCGACAATCAAATAATATTCTCTTCAACACTTTATCGTAACACATATGGAGAATATCTATATGAACGTTGGATAAAGCTATAGATTAATTTGAACTTTAAAAAAAAGGTTGTTTTTAATGACACCAAATTTGTCAAGCTCGTTAGAATTGATAAAAACATTAAATGTTTTATATTTATATTTAATTGTGTCATGAAGCTTCATTTAAGAGAAAGGCTTATACATGCCTCCACTGCATATTAAATCACATCATCATCATCAATCATTAAAATAAACTGCATGTTGAACACAAGTTCTGAAGTTTTAACTCATCATGCATACACAAAACCCTCTTTTTCTCATACTTTGAACAAATGCCTTTTCAAATGATTTCCCTCCCAGCACATTTTTATAATCACTGAACTAAACAAGAACTCAATGTGAAACGGATTAAATATGTTGTCTTTCATTCAAGATAATAATCTTCACAAGCACAATTTTAAATAAAAAATACAAATGTAATAATTTCAAGGTCACTGGTCTTTGTTGTTCGTCTGAGGAATGTGTTCAGTGTTATTTCAGATGACAGGAAACAAGTCTTAAAAACACAAAAAGAAAACTTGATAGGTTTCCGTATGTCAAGGATCAAACCCAATCTATAAATCAGGCAAGATTTTTTAAAAAACATGGCAGATAGGCAGCCTTTTATTTTATTTTATTTTATATTTCAGTGGTTCAAAACTCAGTATATGTTAAGGTAAGCAGGATTACATTTGATCTCATTTTAGAATCTAAAAAAACAATAACTGCTGTTTTATTTGTTGCTCAAAGTGATGCATGAAAAATCTCCTCACATTTGTAAAAGGCCTTTTGAGCCAGATTTAAAAATATTCAAGAAATGGTGTTGCAAAAATAGTACTGTGGTATTTAATGCAAGTTTAACAGGATAATACCATATAGACCTCAGCACTGCGTTCATTGTGTTGTTGTTTTACTACACTACAGTGACACACTTCCACCACTTCCTGGTGTTCTAGCGCAGAGTCTCCACTGGATGGAGCACAACACAAAGGAAAGACAAGCATGGAGTCACTGTACTGCAAACCAAACACTGATATATGAGGAGACACAGTTTGTGTTAAACATGTACAGGATAAACTCTCATGTTGACCAAGGACAAATGGGGTTTTTCCCAATGGTGGTCAATGTAATAGTTCAACTATGACCATGCTACCTGCGTATGTCAAAAAATAAGTCAAAAAATAGAGTCAAAAAATAAGCCTGATGTTACAACAGTTTAAATTTTTCTAACAACCCTAAAAATGCTGAAAGGCATCCATCAATGATTCTAATTAACCAGGAAGATTTTTTGGGCTATGTCAAAACAAACTGTCAAACTGTCAAAACTCTGTATTCAAACCGGAAGTACTCACCCTCACTCCCACCCGCCGGAAGTTGATAGACAAGATAGCTATCTTGTGCACAGAGCCTATACCAAAAACAACTCAACAGCAACAACCCACACATTGCACATTGTTTAGAGCGGTTATAAAGTGTTGAAATTACAGTGTCAAATTTGAAACTGTTTCAACCCGTCACCTGTGAGAATCAAGACGAGGCAGTGCATTGAATCGCGTAATTAGACCGCGAACCAGTCAAGTGATTCATTCAGGCAATGAAGCGGTTGCTGCTTTGGACGTCATATGTCACGTGATTTGAAGCAAGCTTCGAACCACTGCTTCTATGGAATTGTAGTCCAGGGGTTTGAAGCACGTATCGAAGCTTCAGTCTCACACTGCCATCACTAGTCTGGTCTCCTTTTATGACGTAGATGCTGCAGCTCTTATCTACTCCTTCACTGGCTGCTCCTTCACTGAGAAACTCTACCCATACTTCAGTCCTGGTTGTTTTCACAGCAAAAACTCTGCACCTCTGATCATCTTGCCTGTCAGTCAACTCATCACTCGTCTAATTTCATGTGTTGATGTATTTTTCATTCAAGGGAACCTTTTTTGTATTAATTAAAAACACAGTGGTTTGTATCTGGTCCAGCTGGCTTTGTGTTGCTTCCCTTTCCCGCATTGACATAAACAAAACAAACTCACAAAACAACTTCATTGTTTGTTACCATTTTTTATTGTATTTTCCTAAAGAGGGTCGTCCTCTCTTTAAAATGAACAAAACATTTTGTTACTTTATTTTTTAAAAGTGTTTCCAAGTGGAGACTGAACAGAAAGACGACTGATAACAAAAACAATAAATACTTTGTGGAGCAGAGAGAAGGTTTCTGTAACGTTCTACCACTGATATTCTCATAGCAGTAATCAGTGTAAACCTGAAACATGATGTGAGCGACACCACCACCCAGTCCAGTTTATCATCAACCATGGTGGAGCGGGCGCTTTGAATTCTCTGGCAGTTATGATAAGGAAACTCTTCATACCCCAAAACGGGTAATTGAAGTAAAAAAACAAACAGACGCTACTGTCATGGTTACAGCTGGAATAAAAAACGAATTCCCTAGAGGACACGTCAATGGGAAGTGATGGACGTCGGCCGGAGTGATGGAGGCCGAGGCGTTGGCGGCTCGTCATGAGAGGTGGGGTCCGTATGAGGAAGACGAGGAGGATGAATATGAGGAAGGGATGTTTCCTTTCGATCCTCTCATTCTATATCGTCCTCGCTCAGACTCTGTGCACTCACGATACGCTGAAGGACAGGAAACAACAAGCGTTAACAGAGAGGAAGTAACCAATCAGGATGAAGATGGAGAGTCAGGGAAGTGTTTTTGTTGTATACAGATTTTTTTTCAAGTTGAATTAGTGGTGGAAGTATTTCTCTCCTGTAGTGTGTTCTATAGGTTTTAGTGCATTTAAATGGTCTTGTAAGGCTAAAATCCCAAAGTTTCCTCCATAGGGAGTTTCTCTCTCCTGTTCTCCATATTGGCTTTTTTAATTTGTCCTTGTTTAAAACTGTCTGAATTTAAAAATGTTGTAATGCTTTGAGAACAGGAAGATTAATGGAGATCCAAAAACACTGTTGGAGCCATTTATAATTGTGTAGTATTTAATAGTTAAACATATAAAATATCACATTTAAATTTGTATTTAGTGTCATTTGAATTAATTAATTTAGAGTATTTGTTCATGTTTTCGATTGAAGGTGGAAACGGGGGATTTGGTGTTTAATGGTAGACAGGTGGAGAAATAGAATATGTTTTTTTTTACCAAGGCAAGAGAAGATGTAAGAACATTATTCCTCTTTCTTTGAATTGATGAAACCTAAGAAAATAAACTGCACAGCTAAAATTCTTGCCTGGACAAAGCACCTTATCCCAGCAGCAACATGTGATACCTGGTGCAACAGCAGCAGCTTCACTTTGATTTGTAAGAGTTGTGCTACCTGGTTGATGCTGGGCAGTTTGGTGAGCAGCATCTGGAAGACGGGTGGAGGCAGAGTCTGCTGCAACACCTGCAGCAGCTGCTGGGGCTGCCCACACACTGCGATGGCGTTGGTCAGGTGGTCCACGCCTTTCTCATAGTCTCCTGTGGAGAGGAGACAGAGGTGAGGGAAGTACTCACACACTTCACTTAATAAGCCAGCCTAAAAGTAGTCATGCTTTCAAAATGTTCATTAAGTAAAAGTAAAGAAGTATTATCAGCATAATGTTTTCCAAAGTTGTAGTTTGTCATTATGGAGCCATTACTTGGTAGTACAGTACTGCATCATATGATGTAAGTTAATGTGTTTTTGTTATTTAAAGAGTAACACTTTGTCAAACAAAACTAGAAATACTAAAGTATTACTTAAGTACAACTACCTCAAGTACAAGTATCTCAACATTGTTATTAAAGGGGCCCTATCATGCTCATTTTCAGGTTCATATCTGTATCAGGGTATCCGCTAGGATTTTTCCTCGCCGGTCAAAAGTCCGGGCAGAATTTATTTTATCGGACAAATTTGAAATGTGCCGGTCATATTTCAATAATAATCATAAGAGTTGTGTAGCAGAGTTTCCGTTAGCAGGTAATTACCGGACTATGAGCGGATATGCTGATGTTTAAAACACAGTTAATGGGCTCATTTTTATATTGCTTCAGTTTATAATCGTAACAGATCGAAAAATTCAGATTCATTTTCCAATAAATTATTCCACAAACAACATAATTATTACATTCAAACAAACTACTTGTAGTAGATAACGTACATTATTCAAAAGTTTACATTAACTTTGAATAATAACACGGGAGAAACGGATCCTCTCTTTTCCCCTCTCCCTCCCTCTCTCTCTGACAGCCCGTCAGTTTCTCATGCAGCTCCTGCAGCTCGCTAAACAGAGGCGGGGCTTCAGGTGATTATTCAGAGCTGCGTGTCTCGGTCTGACTCAGCAGCTGATCTGATCTCTCTCTCGCGTCCGGTTATACTTCACTCGCGTTTATGTCCATATCGATCAGATCCAGCTATCCTGATCGGCCTTTATAGAGAGCACCGATCAAACTATTAAGAGTGAATATCGGCCGATAATGACCGGCGGCCGATCTATCGTAGCCTCCCTAATTATTACCAGACATTTTGACCGGCAGGTTTTGAATTTACCGGTTTTTAATACATTTTACCAGCTAAAAACCGGTAATTACCGGCTAACGGAAACCCTGATCTGTATGTAGTGTCTCTACTGGGACATGTCTCCATGCTTTAATGTTCAAAAAGCTCTTTATTTTTCTCATACTGCCTGTGCTGCAGCACCTCTTTTCACCCTCTGTCTGAAACCAGAGCCCAGTCTGCTCTGATTGGTTAGCTGGCCGGCTCTGCTGTGATTGGTGAAACGTTTAGAGATGTCCCACCCCTTAGCCTTTCATGTACGATGTGTTGGAGCGCTAGCCAATAGCTGTGTGTAGGTGCTAGGAGGTGTGTGTGTGTGTGTGTGTGGAGGTGTTTACGTGTGACCTAGCATTACTATCCTTGTGGGGACCTACATCTGTTTACACAGTCAGTTGTGGGGACTCGCCTCCCTTATGGGGACATAAGGAGGTCCCCCATAAGAGGAATCATTCATTTTAGGGTGAAGACTTGGTTAGGGTTAGGCATGCGTTGGTTATGGTTAAGGTTAGGATAGGTCTCCAGGAAATGCATATAAATCAATGTAATGTCCCCTGAAGTGATGGAAACATGGTGTGTGTGTGTGTGTGTGTGTGTGTGTGTGTCATAATATAAAATAAAAGACTAATACAGGAAGTAAAGCTTTTAAAATAAAACTTAAAATAGTGCTTTCCAATTCTACTAAAATATTATTATTATTATTAGAATAATAATTAAATAATATGTGTATTAAAATAAAATAATAATAGAAATAATATTTGATTAAGAATCACTTTTATCATACTAGTACTAATAACACTACTACTAATAACAATAATAATTAATGTTGGTACATATTCTGAATTATGGATTGTATTTTAATGGAATTCTTGAATTGATGGGTTTCAAAGAGAAAGACTAAATATCAGTGATATAACAACAACAACAACAACAACAACAACAACAACAACAACAACAACAACAACAATATAGTAAATAAGATACAGAGATGTTTGCACAGAGATTTCCTCAGGTAAAATGTTTTATATATTTGAGAAACTAAGAAATATTTTTATATATTTTGCAACTTAATCATTTTCCTCTTACTATGACGCACACTGTAAATGATTGACAGGAGATAAGAGGAAGCCGATAAGGACTGTTTGTGCTCACCTTTGCCATGCCCGCCCTCTCTGTGGCGACCTGCTGCTTTCTCCTTCCTAAGACAGACACAAAGAAATACAAATTAAAAACCAAGAAATGGATTTAACAACTTCCTGTAAAACAGCAAGATTTTCATTTTGTTCATGGCTTGAACTGCTCCTTTAAAATGTAAAGTAACCTTGATTTAAGAGGTTCCATCACTGGGAGATCACTTTTCTCTTTTTGTATACAGAGCATTGAGGACACTTAACATTACGTTATGTTTCAGCATTAGGCAACAACCTCATCAATCGAGACCCAATATCTCACGAGGAAAAAGTGAGAACAGGATAATATGATTATTAAATAATAATAATTTAATTCAGGCAACAAAATGCCATAATGATCCATGAGGGATGCTGCCTGAGAGAAAACACTCTTCTTCCTTGTTATCATGACCACTAATGTTACATACTCAATGTCTAAAAGCCTTTAGTTTATTTTATTGTGTATAGATTTCTGTTTTAGAGTGGATACATATTGTACTTGTTGTACATTTGATGAAGGTACGTTGTCTACATTACTAATAAAACATGTCCCCGAAGCTGCAGAGTTTGGGTTTAGGGATGATAGGAGACCGGCTGAGGTCGATCTGAGGGACCGTTGGGGTTGGTGGGGGGTGAGGAGGTCAGTGAGGTGGGGGGGAGAGATGGTGGAGGGCTTTGTAAGTAAGGACCAGTCTTTTGTAGTTGATGCGGGGGGAGACGGGAAACCAGTATAGTTCAAGTTCAAGTACTACAATGGAAATAAGTCTTTAACTATGTAGATGATGTCATCCATGACATTTTACTGACATGTGTTTCCAATAAATGTAACTGAAAACGCTCATCATAATAAAGATTAGAAACAGCTTGACACATCTGTAAAGCACCAGCTTTGCTCCCTAACTATCAGAGAAAACCTGTTATTTCTCAATGCCCATGCAGATCAGAGGGAGGGAACAAACCAGCTGCTGTGAGAGGAGGAGCTACAGTGGGAAGAGGAGAGCTTACAAGTCACACTCAGGAAATGAAAGTTAAGTTAGTCAGCGAGGCAGCCACACTGCAGTCGAGACTAGTCTCCGTTTCTGTCTAAAGAAAATACAAACTGAGTTCATCAGATCTTTCTCAACAACACAGCAGAGTCTCTGTCAAACACTGGTGAGTACATCTGATTATATTTACACTTTCAACAAGAAGGACTAACACAAAACTTCAGACGAAATCTCCACCCTTTACGTCCAACTTGTTTTTAACAACATAACCATATACAGTATGATATAGAGTCCACGTTAAACAGCTTGAACAGTCTCTTTGTATCAACTCTTAGTATTCACTTCTGCTCTCCTGCTATTATTATGGTTTGCTGATCACTTCCTACATCATGCTTTTACCCATTTCCTCTAGCTGTTTCAAAATAAAATATTTTCATTGGAGAAACAGTTGGATGCTTTTAATGTGAAGCAGCTAGAGGAAATTAATTGTTATGGTCACGCAGTGAGAAGAAGAGCAGTGTTATTTTTCAATAAAAAAAGGGTTGACAAAACATTGAATAGAATTGGGAGGGATGAAACCCTCTTTAATGGTCACACATGCAGAGCACACAGCACACACAGTGAAATGTGGCCTCTGCATTTAACCCATCCTAGTACCAGGAGTCTAGTACTAGGAACATGTATTTTTATATATTTTTGTTATGGTCACACAGTAAGAAGAGCAGTGTTATTTTTCAATTAAAATGTTAGCCAGAGTTGCATGCTTGAACCTGTCAGAGATTAAATGGTCACGGTTGCTCATGACTTGTTACGAGTTATCGAAGTTCTTTCTTTAAAACAATATATGATATGAATTGATGATTGAAGTTTCAAATGTTTTCTCTTTACTTTCACATGTGTGTAGATATGGCTGCTGCAAGCTATCTGCCATCTGAAGATCAGTTCCTCTGCTCCATCTGTCTGGACTTGTTCACTGATCCAGTCACTATACCATGTGGACACAACTTCTGTAAAGACTGCATCACTGACCACTGGGATACAAGTGACAGGTGCCAGTGTCCCATGTGTCAAGAGGCTTTTAATACAAGACCAGATTTGAGAGTCAACACTTTCATCTCTGACATGGTCGCTCAGTTCAGACGGTCAGCTCAACAGAAAGCCAGCAGCAGCAGCTCAGAGCAACAAGTCTTCAAACCAGGAGAAGTTCCCTGTGACGTCTGCACTGAAACCAAACTGAAGGCCCTGAAGTCCTGCCTGGTGTGTCTGACCTCCTACTGTGAGACTCACCTGGAGCCTCATCTGACAATGTCAGGTCTGAAAAGACATCAGCTGATCGACCCTGTGGAGAACCTGGAAGACAGGATGTGTCTGAAGCACGATAAACCTCTGGAGCTGTTCTGTAAGACCGACCACACATGTGTCTGCATGCTCTGCACTGTTCTAGACCACAAGATGCATGATGTGGTTCCTCTCAAAGAAGGATATGAAGGGAAGAAGGCAGTGCTGGGAAAGAAAGAGGCTAGAATTCAGGAAATGATCCAGAAGAGACAACTGAAGATTGAGGAGATCAAACACTCAGTGGACCTCAGTAAGGAAGAAGCAGACAGAGAGATAGCAGAAGGAGTTCAGGTCTTCACTGCTCTGAAGGAGTCTGTTGAGAGAAACCTGAATGAGTTCATCCAAACAATAGAAGGGAAGCAGAACATGATAATGAAACGGGCCGAAGACTTCATCAAAGAGCTGGAACAGGAAATCTCTCAGCTGAAGAAGAGAAGTGCAAAGGTTGAGCATCTCTCACGGTCTGAAGACCACCTCCATTTTCTCCAGGGTGTCCAGTCCCTAAACATCCAACACCCATCACCCACCAAGGACTGGACAAAGGTCAGCATCCCTCCATCATCATATGAAGGGACTGTGGTGAGAGCTGTGGGTCAGCTGGAGGAGACACTCAGCCAAGAGATGAAGAAGCTGCTTGAGGCTGAACTGAAGAGGGTCCAGAGCTACGCAGTGGATGTGACTCTTGATCCTAATACAGCACATACTCAACTCATCCTGTCTGATGATGGAAAACAAGTCAGCGATGGTGATGTGAGAAAGAATCTCCCAGAAAACCCAGAGAGATTTTCTGAAGCTAATAGTGTTTTAGGAAAGCAGAGTTTCTCTTCAGGCAAATTTTACTTTGAGGTTCAAGTTAAAGGAAAGACCGACTGGGATTTAGGAGTGGCCAGAGAGTCGATCAACAGGAAGGGAACGGTCACACTGAGCCCTCAGGGGGGTTACTGGACTATATGGTTGACAAAGGGATTTGAGTATGAAGCTCTTGATTCTCCGTCAGTCCTTCTCTCTCTGAAGTCTCGGCCTAAGAAGGTGGGGGTGTTCGTGGATTATGAGGAGGGTCTGGTCTCCTTTTATGACGTAGATGCTGCAGCTCTTCTCTACTCCTTTACTGGCTGCTCCTTCAATGGGAAAATCTACCCATACTTCAGTCCTGGTGATAAATGTGGCCGTAAAAACTCTGCACCTCTGATAATCTCTCCTGTCACCTAATCACTCATCTTATTTCATAAGATGAGTTTTTATTCAAGGGAACGAACATCGATATTTAGAGTCAAAACTGTTTAGTTTCCATCTTATTTTCTACAAGATAAGTTTACTGTGGTGACTGATTAACATATGGTTTAGATTCTGTATACAACACATAAGTGGATTCATTAATCTATTCAACAATCAAATAATTATCTCTTCAACAATTAATCGTAACACATGTGGAGAATATCTATGTGAACGTTGGTAAAGCTAAAGATTTATTGTATCTTCAAAAAAAACATTTGGGTTCTAATGACACCAAATGTGTCAAGCTATAGTTAGAATTGATAATAACATTAAATGTTTTATAATCAATTGTTATAAAGCTTCATTAATAATAATATATTAATTTTATATAGCGCTTTTCTGGACCCAAAGACGCTTTACATTTGGGAGGGGGGATATACAAACAAAACAAAAAAAACAAACAAAAAAAACAAAACAAAAAAAACAAACAAAAAAAAACAAAACAAAAAAACACAACAGAAAAGCAGTCAGGAGGAAGTTGATTAAGAGGGGGGGGGGGCTTTATAGATAAAGAGTTGAAAAGGTGGGTTTTGAGGCGGGACTGGAACAGGGTGAGGGACTCAGACTCACGGAGGTCTTGGGGGAGTGAGTTCCAGAGCTTCGGGGCTGCCACAGAGAAGGCTCTGTCCCCGAAGCTCCGGAGTTTGGCCTTGGGGATTGAAAGCAAACCGGCTGAGGTGGATCTGAGGGACCGGGGGTGGTTGGTAGAGGGTGAGGAGGTCAGTGAGGTAGGGGGGGGGGGCAGATGGTGGAGGGCTTTATAAGTGAGGACCAGGAGTTTGTAATTGATGCGGTGTTTAACGGGGAGCCAGTGGAGTTCTTTGAGGACAGGGGTGATATGATGCCATGATTTGGTGTGGGTGAGGAGTCTGGCGGCTGCGTTCTGGACACGCTGGAGTCTACTGAGGGAGGTGGAGCTGATGCCGTAGAGGAGGGAGTTGCAATAGTCAAGGCGGGAGGAGATGAAGGCGTGAATGAGTCGCTCAGCTGCAGGGCGGGTGAGAGAGGGACGGAGTTTGGCAATATTGCGGAGGTGGAAAAATGAGATTTTGACAACATGACGGATGTGGGGCTCGAGGGAGAGGGTGGGGTCAAATATCACGCCAAGGTTGCGTGCCTGGGTGGAGGGGGGAAACAGGGGTGCCATCAATGGTGATTGTCAGGTTGGGGGTTTTGCTGAGGGTGGATTTTGATCCGATGAGGAGGAGTTCAGTTTTATTGCTGTTGAGTTTGAGGAAGTTGTGTTCAGGATTTTAGTGCAGTCAGACAGGATTCGATGTGGGTGAGGGGGGGGGTTGTTGGGGGATTTGGTGCTGAGGTAAATCTGGGTGTCGTCGGCATAGCAGTGAAAGTCCAGGTTGTATTTGTGGAGAATCTGACCAAGGGGGAGGATGTAGATGATGAAGAGGAGGGGGCCGAGTAATGAACCTTGGGGAACACCTTGGGTGACTGAAGCTGTGGAAGAGGAGTGGTTGTTGAGGGAGATGAAGTGGGATCTGTCGGAGAGGTAGGACTGGAGCCACCTGAGTGCAGTACCATCGATACCGATGTCCTGGAGTCGGGTGAGCAGGATGGTGTGGCTCACGGTATCGAAGGCTGCACTCAGGTCGAGGAGGATGAGGATGTTGAGGGAACCGGTGTCAGCAGAGGTGAGGAGGTCATTGAGGACTTTGATGAGGGCCGTTTCTGTGCTGTGGTGGGGACGAAAACCAGACTGAAGGGGTTCAAAAAGCTGGTTGGTTTGGAGATGGCGGTGGAGTTGTTTGGAGATAATTCGTTCTATTGTTTGAGCATCATTAAAGAGAAAGGCATATTACGTGCCTCTACTGTGTACTAAATAAAATATGTGTTATAATAATAGTTATACTGCTAGAAAAAGTAAAATTATGATAAATCCTCATTAATGTTTAAAATGGTTTGGTTAATAACTGTTAACTTGTATATTTACACACCAGGTTTTATATGGATTACTGGTCAAATGGCTTATGAATCAAAGACATCTGGAAATATGTGATTGTGAGTTAAGAAAACAGTAAAATAAACGAGATTTGTTCTGAGAAAGCAGGGACTCGAGCACTAAACACTGAACAGGAAAGCCTGGTTTACACATCATTTGTATGTCATGACACATTTCCTGAGGCTAATTCACATTAAATAAAATATAAGTTGATGACTTTTTGTGTGAAGAGCTTGTAGGATGAAATGTTTGTTTCCACTATCAGTGATTGGATATTGTGCGGCTGTAGAGCAGAAAGCAGTGGGGCTGATATCAGTTAGGTAGCATTCACTTTGATGAGGGAAGACAGTCACTATACCACTAAACTACTCTTTACAATGAGGCAACTAACTACAGAGTTTAGCATTATACGAGTATTTACGCTAACAACTAATATAAGGAAACATTTGATTTAATGATATTATTTAAGGATATAACAGTTTGACTTAAGCCCTACCATTTGCTTCCTGTAGTTTTGCCATATTTTTATAAAAATAGTTTCCCCCTTTGTGATATAAAATGCTGAATCAACTTGATGTCCTACATTTGTTTGCATTGTGTCAACATATACTCATGTGTGTTTGTTGTGTGTGTGGTAGAAACAACTGGGGCCCTTTCTCATTTCTCTAACTCCCCTCCTCGACTCCTATCCTCGAGACTTAGTCCCGCCCACAGGAGATGCGAGCGGAGGAGCCGAGGAGAGAGGAGGGGAAGCAGCAGACGGTTAGAGAAATGAGAACTCCTCTCCTCTGAGCGGTCATTTTAAAGAGACGTCCATTAATGATGACAGGAGGCACAGCAGCCCTCTGTCTGATGGACAGATGTGTTCATGACCACTTATATATTTACTTTGATTCATTCACAGTGCGGTATAATGAGACAATAACAGGCTACAGATGCGGACACACACACACACACACACACACACATATATGTATATATGTATATAAATATATACAATTTCAGAATCAAACAGAGCACTCTCATAATAACGTAACACTATCAGAGACTGGATATACCCCCCCCCCCCCCCCCTCTCTGGTCGCTACAATGAGGAAAATAAATTAAGGGCCAAAAGTTGTATTTACAAGTATTAAAAGTAAGCAGAGGACACCAAACCAACTGAGACCTGTCTGTCCGCTGCATCTACGCACTGTACAATACACACACCTACACACTGTACAACACACACACCTACACGTAATCAGTCTACAGCCGTTGTGTATTTTATTTTGTGAAGCACTGAATGGTTTTAGAAAAATATCGACTCTTTGTTTGTAGATATCTACTAAACTAAAGCAAATAAAGAGAGTAGGCCTGTTATACTGAGTGATATATATTATACACACTGCTCTGCTTTCTGCACGGACCTCACAGCTGTTCTCTCTGGAAACATCAAGTCGCGATGAAAGCAGTTTCTAAAATAATATCCAGTGGATGCATGCATAGCTGTCATTGGCTGAGATAAGTCCGGCCGTGCGTCACGACTCTTTGAAACATCTCTGTTCCCGGAAATGCATCCGCGAAGGAGCCGTGGAGGACCCAGCAGTGTATCCTCGGTTATAGCTCCTCCAGAGAGCCTCCTCGATGCTCGGTCCTCGACGTGCATTTAGAGAAATTAGATGTCCTTCAACATGGTGCGCTAAAATTCATTTCCGGGTCACTACCGGAGGACCGAGGAGTCGAGGAGGGGGATTTGATGAAATGAGAAAGGGCCCGGGTGAAATGTGATGAGGGTCATATGACTAATGGCGCGTTTCCACTGCAGCGGGTAGCTCGTTTTAAGCGTGCCGAGCCCGTTTTTGGTTGCGTTTCCACTTGGCCTAGTTTTGGCCCGGGGCTACTTTTTCACCTTTTTTCTGGCCCGACTAAATCGTGGTTCTAGGGCCAGGAACAACCAGGCTGAATCGGGCTGAGTATGCTAAACTAGAGAGAGAATCGCTGGCAAGGGGGCTACAACTACAACAAGATGAACATATTTGACCGTGAATTAATTGTAATACACGTTTCAAAATGATGCCGAAGTAACAACATACTGATACCGGTTAGTAAAAATCATGAATTAATGCTTTGACAAGTCTGCAGACAGACGGCAGGCGAAAAACCCTTTTAAAATGCTTGTTTTCTAAATGGAGCTTGGCTAAGCTAACGTTATATATGCTCCGACCGTCCACACTCACAACAACGGCCTATCCAGACATAAATAAACCAGCGACTGTATTCGCCATGACACAGACAGTCTGTGGTTTGTACTTGTTTAACTTTTGTCAAGTTTCTGAACAGATATGAGGAGCTGTGAGCTCTGAGTGCTAAGAGCTAACGGCTGTGTTGTTTTTCTGGGGCTCTCATTGAAGATGACGTCACGGCTCCGCCTACACTGCGTTGCTATAGTAACTACCCCAGCTCCTAAACTGTAATGGAAGCGCAGCATTAAAGTGAGCCGGGCCTAATAAGGCCTAACCAAACCGAGCGAGGCCTGCAGTGGAAACGCGCCATAACAGGGGTTGGCAAAAAGCCAGAATACACCTCTTCCCAGGTTCTCAGTTTTAACTCATCATGCATACACGAAACCCTCCTTTTCTTATACTTTGAAAAAATGCCTTTTCAAATGATTTCCCTCCCAGCACATTTTTATAATCACTGAACTAAACAAGAACTCAATGTGAAACGGATTAAATATGTTGTCTTTCATCCAAGATAACAATCTTGACAAGACTTGTACAATTTTAAATAAAAACATATATAGCCTACTAATTTCAAGGTCACTGGTCTTTGTTGTTTGTGTGAGTAATGTGTTCAGTGTTATTTCAGATGACAGGAAACAAGTCTTAAAAACACTAAAAGAAAAGGTTTCCGTATGTCAAGGATCAAAACCAATCTATACATTTGGCAAGATTTTAGAAAACATGGTAAATAGCCTTTAATTTATTTTTTATTTCAGTGCTTACAAACTCAGTATATGTATATTTTAAAGCAGTGGTTCTCAAAGTGGGGGCGCAGAGGCATGCCAGGGGGGACGCGAAAGACCAGGAGGAAAAATGGTTATAAAAAAAAAAAAAAAAGTTTTATAAAAAAAAAAAATCCTCCTCCGGTCCTCCGGCAGAAATAAGAGCCATGGGACGGTACTCAAGATGGCGCAGACAAATCAACTTCCGGTGAGACCGAGGACCGAGGAGCGATGAAATGAAAATGTCCAAAGAGGTTGTATTCTAAAGTGTGCCTGAATTTAATCATTGCGTAGGTGTGTAGTGTGATTGTTTGTAGTTTATTCCTGCATATATCCTTGTATGTTGTTACAGGTCTACGTGTTGCAGGGAGCTTTGATTGTCTGGTAATTTGCTGTCCCCACATTTGGACCAATTACCAAAAAGCTTTGCCAACTAGATGAGTTTAGAATACAAACTCTGCGTCTGATAATCGCTAATGATACATAACCAATGCAATGTGTGCTTATTGAAAGCAGGATGAAAAACGTGTTGTAATACTGTTTGCAGTCTACACAGGCCTAACACTTCCTTTATTGTTCAGACATCTCCAAACAAACCAGTTGTTAACTGTCAGTGAACTGATGCCAAAGTTAATGCCCCGCCCAGAGGCTGAGTTTCCACAGAGGAACGTTGTCTGATGGCTGCATCAATCAAAATTCATAGGCTATAGTATATTATTTATTCAGACAGAGGAGAATCAAAATATTATATTGGGTAACACTTTATATTAAGGTACACAAATTCCCCATCAACTAGTTGTTAATTAACATGCATATTAGCAGTATATTGGCTCTTTATTAGTCATTATAAAACGCTTATTAATGTAATAGGCCATTAGTTGAGTGTTTCCTCAATAACCCTCTAATTAGTGCCTATTTATTGCAAGTAAGGAAGTTGTTGTACATGAGTTTTGGTCTTAATATGCTCTGCTCAATATGGGCCTAATAAGGCACACAATAATAGTAATTATCCCATAATAACACTTAACAAATATGATCTGTTCTTATGTAACAAGACATGAAACTATAAGTGTTAATTAAGTCTAAATAACTCAAAATTAGGTATTTATATCTAAGAAAATGTTCCCTATTTTAAAGTGAATTGTTGTTCATAACCAATAAGCTAGTAATTTGACTCTAATTGACCTGAACAGGTTCCCTATTCTAAAGTTGCCTCCTTTTCACACTTTGTAAATACATGATAGCACACAACTACTGAAATGAACCTCAACAGTACATGAACAAAGTAGGCTCACGTTGAAATATCTGTTTTATTAATGAACAACTAAAGAGAGGTACAGACACATGTACCAAAACATGTCAAGTTTCACCAAGGCTGAGAACACAATTATGCAGCCTGTACTTTTTAATAAAAACTGATTTTTAACAGAGTTTATGTATTTGTGATCATACTGTGTGACCTGCGTGTATGTACTTACACACTAGGTGTACTGTTCTCTATGTGTTGTACTGTCTCAGTGTGAACATAGATTAAACAGCCAGCCAAACTCTTGTGAGAGCCAGGGAATGAGCAGCCATGCTCCATTATTGACTTATCTGACATTCAAACGGAGTGAAACTATAAAAAAGAAGTTACAAGGCACTTACTAACCTTTTTTATCATTTTTTAATCATAAATCTAATCGATGGATTTATGATTAGAAAATTATAAAAGTAGGGTAGACATGTGGAGATTATCCGACTGAACAAAATGTGATCCGTCTCTTAAATGTGTTTCAACCACAGACCTTATTTCGATATTTTTTATTTAAAATTGTGCTTGTGAAGATTATTATCTTGAATGAAAGACAACATATTTAATCCGTTTCACATTGAGTTCTTGTTTAGTTCAGTGATTATAAAAATGTGCTGGGAGGGAAATCATTTGAAAAGGCATTTGTTCAAAGTATGAGAAAAAGAGGGTTTCGTGTATGCATGATGAGTTAAAACTTCAGAACTTGTGTTCAACATGCAGTTTATTTTAATGATCACATATTTACAGATGTCTTTGATTCATAAGCCATGTTACCAGTAATCAATATAAAACCTGGCATGTAAATATACAAGTTAACAGTTATTAACCAAACCATTTGAAACACAAATGAGGATTTATCATATTATTTAGCTTCATTTGACTTTTTCTAGCAGTATAACTATTACACATATTGTATTTAATACACAGTAGAGGCATGTATAAGCCTTTCTCTTAAATGAAGCTTCATGACACAATTAAATATAAATATTAAATATAAAACATTTAATGTTTTTATCAATTCTAACGAGCTTGACAAATTTGGTGTGATTAGAAACAACCTTTTTTTTCAAAGTTAAAATGAATCTATAGCTTTATCCAACGTTCATATAGATATTCTCCATGTGTTACGATAAAGTGTTGAAGAGAATATTATTTGATTGTCGAGTAGATGAATGAATTCACTTATGTGTGGTATACAGAATCTAAACCATATGTAAATCATTCACAACATTAAACCTATTTTGTAGAAAATACTCTAAATATCGATGTTTGTTTCCTTCAATGAAAACAAATCAACACATGAAATGAGATGAGTGATTAGGTGACAGGAGAGATGATCAGAGGTGCAGCGTTTTTACGGCCACATTTAGCACCAGGATAGAAGTATGGGTAGATTCTCCCGTTGAAGGAACAGCCAATGAAGGAGTAGATCAGAGCTACAGCATCTACGTCATAAAAGGAGACCAGACCCTCCTCATAATCCACAAACACCCCCACCTTCTGAGGCCGAGACTTCAGAGAAAGACAGATTGACGGAGCATCAGCTTTGTACTCATTTCCATTTCTCAAATGTATAGTCCAGCAACCATCTACAGGGCTCAGTGTGATCGCTTCTTTCCTCTTGATCGACTCTCTGGCCACTCCTAAATCCCATTTTCGATTGTTTAATTCTAGTCTTTTAACTGTCTTATGTACAATGCCGTGTCTTTTGCTGCTGTAAAGCAACAATTTCCCAAATTGGTAAAAATAAAGTATTTCTTATTTTATCTTAATACTCAAATATTAGCAAATTTAACTTTTTCAAATATTGATGTAACTACATACACATCGATATGTTGTATAAATATTGCAAATCAAAACCTTTATTCACTACTTATTACCAACAATCGTAGTTCTATCTCCGGTAATCATGCGTTCAAATGTCCCACCACGAACTTCCGGGAACTATTGAGTCTCCCTGAACCACGTGACGATCAAGCATTTTGGTCCTCCGCTGTCGTAGCCAAACAGTAATCGAATGTGCCACTTCCGGCTGACAGTGGCTGACCTCCGTCTCGGTAGTGACACATGTGTAACAAACTGTGTCTCCACATATATCAGTTTGTTTGGTGTACATACAGTACAGTGACTCCATGCTTGTCTTTCCTTTGTGTTGTGCTCCATCAAGTGGACACTCTGTGCCATAACCCCAGGAAGTGGTGGAAGTGTGGTACTGTAGTGTAGTAAAACAACAAAAACACAATGAACTCAGTGCTGAGGTCTATATGGTAGTATCCTGTTGCATTAAATACCACAGTACTATTTATGCAACACCATTTCTTGACTATTTTAAATCTGGCTCAAAAGGCCTTATACAAATGTGAGGAGAATTTTCATGCATCACTTTGAGCAACAAATAAAACAGCAGTTATTGCCATGATTTAAAAAAAATCTTGCCTGATTTATAGATTGGTTTTGATCCTTGACATACGGAAACCCATCAAGATTTCCTATTGTGTTTTTAAGACTTGTTTCCTGTCAGCTGAAATAACACTGAACACATTACTCACACAAACAACAAAGACCAGTGACCTTGAAATTAGTATATATATTTTTATTTAAAATTGTAGATGTCAAGATTGTTATCTTGGATGAAAGACAACATATTTAATCCGTTTCACATTGAGTTCTTGTTGAGTTCAACGAATATAAAAATGTGCTGGGAGGGAAATCATTTGAAAAGGAATTTTTTCAAAGTATAAGAAAAGGAGGGTTTCGTGTATGCATGATGAGTTAAAACTGAGAACCTGGGAAGAGGGGTATTCTGGCTTTTTACCAAACCCTGTTAGTCATGTGACCCTCATCACATATCACCCAGATGTTTCTACCACACACACAACAAACACACATAAGTGTGTGTTGACACAATGTAAACAAATGTAGGACATCATTTTGATTCAGCGTTTTATATCACAACGGGGGAAACTAGTTTTATACAAATATGGCAAAACTACAAGAAGCAAATGGTAGGGCTTAAGTCAAACTGTTATATCCTTAAAGAATATCATTAAATCAAATGTTTCCTTATATTAGTTGTTGGCATAAATACTTGTATAATACTAAGCTCTGTAGTTAGTTACTTATTTGTAAAGAGTAGTTTAGTGGTATAGTGACTGCCTTCCCTCATCAAAGTGAATGGTATCTCACTGATATCAGCCCCACTGCTTTCTGCTCTACAGCCGCACAATATCCAATCACTGCTAGTGGAAACAAACATTTCATCCTACAAGCTCTTCACACAAAAAGTCATCAACTTATATTTTATTTAATGTGAATTAGCCTCAGGAAATGTGTCATGAAATACAACTGATGTGTAAACCAGGCCTTCCTGTTCAGTGTTTAGTGCTCGAGTCCCTGCTTTCTCAGAACAAACATCTAGTTTATTTGACTGTTTTCTTAACTCACAATCACATATTTACAGATGTCTTTGATTCATAAGCCATTTGACCAGTAATCCATATAAAACCTGGCATGTCAATATACAAGTTAACAGTTATTAACCAAACCATTTTAAACATTAATGAGGATTTATCATAATTTTACTTTTTCTAGCAGTATAACTGCACAGTAGAGGCACGTAATATGCCTTTCTCTTTAATGAAGCTTTATAACAATTGATTATAAAACATTTAATGTTATTATCAATTCTAACTATAGCTTGACACATTTGGTGTCATTAGAAACAAAATGGTTTTTTTGAAGATACAATAAATCTTTAGCTTTACCAATGTTCACATAGATATTCTCCACATGTGTTACGATTAATTGTTGAAGAGATAATTATTTGATTGTTGAATAGATTAATGAATCCACTTATGTGTTGTATACAGAATCTAAACCATATGTTAATCAGTCACCACAGTAAACTTATCTTGTAGAAAATAAGATGGAAACTAAACAGTTTTGACTCTAAATATCGATGTTCGTTCCCTTGAATAAAATAAAATCAACACATGAAATAAGATGAGTGATTAGGTGACAGGAGAGATGATCAGAGGTGCAGAGTTTTTACGGCCACATTTATCACCAGGACTGAAGTATGGGTAGATTTTCCCGTTGAAGGAGCAGCCAGTAAAGGAGTAGATAAGAGCTGCAGCATCTACGTCATAAAAGGAGACCAGACCCTCCTCATAATCCACAAACACCCCCACCTTCTTAGGCCGAGACTTCAGAGAGAGAAGGACTGGAGGATCCTCAAGAGCTTCATACTCAAATCCTTTTGTCAGCCATATAGTCCAGTTACCCCCCTGAGGGCTCAGTGTGACCGTTCCCTTCCTGTTGATCGACTCTCTGGCCACTCCTAAATCCCAGTCGGTCTTTCCTTTAACTTGAACCTCAAAGTAAAATTTTCCTGAAGAGAAACTCTGCTTTCCTAAAACACAATTAGCTTCAGAAAATCTCTCTGGGTTGTTTGGGAGATTCTTTCTCACATCACCATCGCTGACTTGTTTTCCATCACACGACAGGATGAGTTGAGTATGTGCTGTATTAGGATCAAGAGTCACATCCACTGCGTACCTCTGGACCCTCTTCCGCTCAGCCTCAAGCAGCTTCTTCATCTCTTGGCTGAGTGTCTCCTCCAGCTGAACCACAGCTCTCACCACAGTCCCTTCATATGATGATGGAGGGATGCTGACCTTTGTCCAGTCCTTGGTGAGTGATGGGTGTTGGATGTTTAGGGACTGGACACCCTGGAGAAAATGGAGGTGGTCTTCAGACCGTGAGAGATGTTCAACTTTTGCACTTCTCTTCTTCAGCTGAGAGATTTCCTGTTCCAGCTCTTTGATGAAGTCTTCGGCCCGTTTCATTCTCATGTTCTGCTTCCCTTCTATTGTTTGGATGAACTCATTCAGGTTTCTCTCAACAGACTCCTTCAGAGCAGTGAAGACCTGAACTCCTTCTGCTATCTCTCTGTCTGCTTCTTCCTTACTGAGGTCCACTGAGTGTTTGATCTCCTCAATCTTCAGTTGTCTCTTCTGGATCATTTCCTGAATTCTAGCCTCTTTCTTTCCCAGCGCTGCCTTCTTCCCTTCATATGCTTCTTTGAGAGGAACCACATCATGCATCTTGTGGTCTAAAACAGTGCAGAGCATGCAGACACATGTCTGGTCGGTCTTACAGAAGAGCTCCAGAGGTTTGTCGTGCTTTGGACACATCCTGTCTTCCAGGTTCTCCACAGGGTTGATCAGCTGATGCCTTTTCAGACCTGACATGGTCAGATGAGGCTCCAGGTGAGTCTCACAGTAGGAGGTCAGACACACCAGGCAGGACTTCAGGGCCTTCAGTTTGGTTTCAGTGCAGACGTCACAGGGAACTTCTGCTGGTTTGAAGACTTGTTGCTCTGAGCTGCTGCTGCTGGCTTTCTGTTGAGCCGACTGTCTGAACTGAGCGACCATCTCAGAGATGAAAGTGTTGACTCTCAAATCTGGTCTTGTATTAAAAGCCTCTTGACACATGGGACACTGGCACCTGTCACTTCTATCCCAGTGTTCAGTGATGCAGGTTTTACAGAAGTTGTGTCCACATGGTATAGTGACTGGATCAGTGAACAAGTCCAGACAGATGGAGCACAGGAACTGATCTTCAGATGGCAGGTAGCTTGCAGCAGCCATATCTACAAATTATAAGAAAAAACATTTGAAACATCAATCATCAATTCATATCATATATTGTTTTAAAGAAAGAACTTCGATAACTCGTAACAAGTCATGAGCAACCGTGACCATTTAATCTCTGACAGGTTCAAGCATGCAACTCTGGCTAACATTTTAATTGAAAAATAACACTGCTCTTCTTACTGTGTGACCATAACAAAAATATATAAAAATACATGTTCCTAGTACTAGACTCCTGGTACTAGGATGGGTTAAATGCAGAGGCCACATTTCACTGTGTGTGCTGTGTGCTCTGCATGTGTGACCATTAAAGAGGGTTTCATCCCTCCCAATTCTATTCAATGTTTTGTCAACCCTTTTTTTATTGAAAAATAACACTGCTCTTCTTCTCACTGCGTGACCATAACAATTAATTTCCTCTAGCTGCTTCACATTAAAAGCATCCAACTGTTTCTCCAATGAAAAGATTTTATTTTGAAACAGCTAGAGGAAATGGGTAAAAGCATGATGTAGGAAGTGATCAGCAAACCATAATAATAGCAGGAGAGCAGAAGTGAATACTAAGAGTTGATACAAAGAGACTGTTCAAGCTGTTTAACGTGGACTCTATATCATACTGTATATGGTTATGTTGTTAAAAACAAGTTGGACATAAAAGGTGGAGATTTCGTCTGAAGTTTTGTGTTAGTCCTGATGGTGAAAGTGTAAATATAATCAGATGTACTCACCAGTGTTTGACAGAGACTCTGCTGTGTTGTTGAGAAAGATCTGATGAACTCAGTTTGTATTTTCTTTAGACAGAAACGGAGACTAGTCTCCACTGCAGTGTGGCTGCCTCGCTGACTAACTTAACTTTCATTTCCTGAGTGTGACTTGTAAGCTCTCCTCTTCCCACTGTAGCTCCTCCTCTCACAGCAGCTGGTTTGTTCCCTCCCTCTGATTCACACAGGTGTTGAGAAATACCAGGTTTTCTCTGATAGTTAGGGAGCAAAGCTGGTGCTTTACAGATGTGTCAAGCTGTTTCTAATCTTTATTATGATGAACGTTTTCAGTTACATTTATTGGAAACACATGTCAGTAAAATGTCATGGATGATATAATCTACATAGTTAAAGACTTATTTCCATTGTAGTACTTGATGAACTTGAACTATACTGGTTTCCCGTCTCCCCCCGCATCAACTACAAAATACTGGTCCTTACTTACAAAGCCCTCCACCATCTGCCCCCCCCCCCACCCCACTGACCTCCTCACCCCCCACCAACCCCAACGGTCCCTCAGATCGACCTCAGCCGGTCTCCTATCATCCCTAAACCCAAACTCTGCAGCTTCGGGGACATGTTTTATTAGTAATGAAGACAACGTACCTTCATCAAATGTACAACAAGTACAATATGTATCTACTCTAAAACAGAAATCTATACACAATAAAATAAACTAAAGGCTTTTAGACATTGAGTATGTAACATTAGTGATCATGATAACAAGGAAGAAGAGTGTTTTCTCTCAGGCAGCATCCCTCATGGATCATTATGGCATTTTGTTGCCTGAATTAAAGCAATCATATTATCCTGTTCTCACTTGTTCCTCGTGAGATATTGGGTCTCGATTGATGAGGTTGTTGCCTAATGCTGAAACATAACGTAATGTTAAGTGTCCTCAATGCTCTGTATACAAAAAGAGAAAAGTTATCTGCCAGTGATGGAACCTCTTAAATCAAGGTTACTTTACATTTTAAAGGAGCAGTTCAAGCCATGAACAAAATGAAAATCTTGCTGTTTTACAGGAAGTTGTTAAATCCATTTCTTGGTTTTTAATTTGTATTTCTTTGTGTCTGTCGCAGGAAGGAGAAAGCAGCAGGTCGCCACAGAGAGGGCGGGCATGGCAAAGGTGAGCACAAACAGTCCTTATCGGCTTCCTCTTATCTCCTGTCAATCATTTACAGTGTGCGTCATAGTAAGAGGAAAATGATTAAGTTGCAAAATATATACAAATATTTCTTAGTTTCTCAAATATATAAAACATTTTACCTGAGGAAATCTCTGTGCAAACATCTCTGTATCTTATTTACTATATTGTTGTTGTTGTTGTTGTTGTTGTTGTTGTTGTTGTTGTTGTTGTTATATCACTGATATTTAGTCTTTCTCTTTGAAACCCATCAATTCAAGAATTCCATTAAAATACAATCCATAATTCAGAATATGTACCAACATTAATTATTATCATTATTATTATTATTAGTAGTGTTATTGGTATTAGTATGATAAAAGTGATTCTTAATCAAATATTATTTCTATTATTATTTTTATTTTAATACACATATTATTTAATTATTATTCTAATAATAATGATAATATTTTAATAGAATTGGAAAGCACTATTTTTAAGTTTTATTTTAAAAGCTTTACTTCCTGTATTAGTCTTTTATTTTATATTATGACACACACACACACACACACACACACACACACACACACACACACACACACACACACACACACACCATGTTTCCATCACTTCAGGGGACATTACATTGACTTATATGCATTTCTTGGAGACCTATCCTAACCTTAACCATAACCAACACATGCCTAACCCTAACCAAATCTTCACCCTCATCGGGGACCTCCCTTATGTCCCCATAAGGGAGGCGAGTCCCCACAACTGACTGTGTAAACAGATGTAGGTCCCCACAAGGATAGTAATGCTAGGTCACACGTAAACACCTCCACACACACACACACACACACCTCCTAGCACCTCCACACACACACGCACGCACACACACACACACACACACACACACACACACACACACACACACACACACACCTCCTAGCACCTACACACAGCTATTGGCTAGCGCTCCAACACATCGTACATGAAAGGCTAAGGGGCGGGACATCTCTAAGCGTTTGACCAATCACAACAGAGCCGGCCAGCTAACCAATCAGAGCAGACTGGGCTCTGGTTTCAGACAGAGGGTGAAAAGAGGTTCTGCAGCACAGGCAGTATGAGAAAAATAAAGAGCTTTTTGAACATTGAAGCATGGAGACATGTCCCAGTAGAGACACTACATACTGATATGAACCTGAAAATGAGCATGATAGGGCCCCTTTAATAACAATGTTGAGATACTTGTACTTGAGGTAGTTGTACATAAGTATGTCTAGTTTTGTTTGACAAAGTGTTACTCTTTAAATCACAAAAACACATTAACTTACATCATATGATGCAGTACTGTACTACCAAGTAATGGCTCCATAATGACAAACTATAACTTTGGAAAACATAATGCTGATAATACTTATTTACTTTTACTTAATTAACATTTTGAATGCATGACTACTTTTAGGCTGGCTTATTAAGTGAAGTGTGTGAGTACTTCCCTCACCTCTGTCTCCTCTCCACAGGAGACTATGAGAAAGGCGTGGACCACCTGACCAACGCCATCGCAGTGTGTGGGCAGCCCCAGCAGCTGCTGCAGGTGTTGCAGCAGACTCTGCCTCCACCCGTCTTCCAGATGCTGCTCACCAAACTGCCCAGCATCAGCCAGGTAGCACAACTCTTACAAATCAAAGTCAAGCTGCTGCTGTTGCACCAGGGGCCTATACTACGAAGCTGGTTCAACCTAACCTGGATATGTTTGAGTTAGTCGGTTGGCCTAATCCAAAACATACGCGCTCTCGCTAAACTGTACTACGACACTGGTTATTACATTACATTACATTACATTGCATTTAGCTGACGCTTTTATCCAAAGCGACTTACAATAAGTACATTCGACCAGGAAGACACAACCTTGAAGAAAACAGAATCATATAAGTACATCAGGTTTCATAGAGCCAAACATTTCAAGTGCTACTCAACTGGCTTTAGGTAAGCCAGTCCTTTATTAGTATAAAAGTGCTTCGTTAATAGTTCTAACGCTCGAAGTGGAGTCGAAAGAGATGAGTTTTCAGTTTGCGCCGGAAGATGTGCAAGCTATCTGCCGTCCTGATGTCAATGGGGAGCTCATTCCACCATCTTGGAGCCAGGACAGCAAACCCACGTGTTTTCGCCGATGGGAACTTGGGTCCCCCTCGCAGCGAGGGCGCAACGAGTCGTTTGGCTGATGCAGAGCGTAGTGCACGCGCTGGGGTGTACGGTTTAACCATGTCCTGGATGTAGGAAGGGCCAGATCCATTCGCAGCATGGTAAGCAAGTACCAGTGTCTTGAAGTGGATTCTAGCAGTTACCGGAAGCCAGTGAAGGGAGCGGAGGAGCGGAGTGGTGTGGGAGAATTTAGGAAGGTTGAAGACCAGACGAGCCGCTGCATTCTGGATGAGCTGCAGAGGTCGGATGGCACATGCAGGTAGACCAGCCAGGAGGGAGTTGCAGTAGTCTAGGCGTGAGATGACGAGAGCCTGGACCAGAACCTGAGTCGCTTTCTGAGTCAGCTGGGGACGTATCTTCCTGATGTTGTAAAGCGTGTATCTGCAGCAACGGGTTGTAGCAGCGATGTTTGCAGTGAAGGACAGGTTGTTATCTAGGGTCACACCCAGATTCCTTGCAGTCTGAGTCGGGGAAACAACTGAGGTGCCGATGTTGATTGTCAGGTCAAGAGTTGGACAATCTTTTCCCGGGAGGAAGAGCAGCTCAGTCTTGTCAAGGTTGAGCTTGAGGTAGTGAGCAGACATCCACTGAGAGATGTCAGCTAGACCAGCAGAGATGCGTGCGACGACCTGGGTCTCTGAGCGGGGAAAGGACAGAATTAATTGGGTGTCGTCAGCGTAGCAGTGGTATGAAAAACCATGCGGGCTAATGACTGATCCGAGCGAGTTTGTGTACAAGGAGAAGAGGAGGGGACCAAGAACAGAGCCCTGAGGGACCCCCGTAGTTAATTGACAAGGGTCGGACTCAGACCCTCTCCAAGTCACCCTGTAGGTACGGTCTTTCAGGTATGAGGTGAGGAGGGAAAGTGCAGAGCCTGAAACTCCAAGTTTTTGGAGAGTGCGAAGGAGGATCTGATGATTCACCGTGTCGAATGCAGCAGACAGGTCCAACAGGATGATGACAGAGGAGAGGGATGCAGTTTTGGCAGTGTACAGTTCCTCCGTGACAGCAATGAGAGCAGTTTCTGTGGAGTGACCAGCCTTGAAACCAGACTGGTGCGGATCCAGAAGGTTGTTCTGATTGAGATAACAGGAGAGTTGTTTAAAGACAGCGCGTTCAAGTGATTTAGACAGGAACGGGAGGAGAGAGACAGGCCTGTAGTTTATAACATCAGACGGGTTGAGAGTAGGTTTCTTTAGGAGAGGGTTTACTCTTGCCTCCTTGAGACTGTTTGGAAAGTGACCAGAAGTTAGAGAAGTGTTGATGAAATGGGTGAGAAACGGTAGAATATCAGGAGCGATAGTCTGAAGGAGGTTTGAAGGGATAGGGTCCAGAGGACAGGTGGTAGGGCGGGCAGAGGTAATGAGGGTAAGAACCTCACTTGGAGAGAGAGGGGAAAAGGAGGTTAGTGTGTTGGTGGAAGGAAGGTCTGGTGACCCAGCGGTGAGTAAAGGTGAGTCAGAAAAAGAAGAGCGAATATCATCAACCTTTTTTTCAAAGTGGGTAACAAAGTCGCTTGACAGAAGTGAGGAGGGGGGAGGAGCTTTTGGAGGGTCCAAGAGGGTGGAGAAGATGGAAAATAGTTTTTTAGGATTGGAATAGGAAGATTGGATCTTATCTTGAAAGAAAGTGCTTTTTGCCTGAGAGATCGAAGCAGAGAAAGAGGAGAGGAGAGCTTGATAGGTTAGGAGGTCGTCACGGTGTTTGGATTTCCACCATTTCCGCTCTGCTGCCCTAAGGACGGTTCTATTAGCACGCAGTGCATCATTTAGCCAGGGAGCAGGAGGGGACTGACGAGCCTGCCGAGATGTGAGAGGACAGAGCGAGTCCAGAGTGGATGAGAGAGTAGAGAGGAGAGTTTCTGCAGCAGAGTTTGGAGGCAGTAGTTGGAACGAATCAGAGGAAGGGAGGGCTGAGAGCACCGACGAGGCAAAGGTAGAGGGGGAGAGGGAGCGAAGGTTACGGCGGACAAGTGTAGGATGGGAAGAGATTAGTTTGTTATGTTTGGAAAGGGATAGAGAGAATGAAATGAAGAAGTGATCGGATGTGTGGAGCGGGTTTACAGAGAGGTTAGAAGTAGCGCAGTTCCTTGAGAATATGAGATCAAGGACATTGCCAGCTTTATGAGTCGGTGGGGACGGAGACAGTGAGAAAGCAAAGGCGGTTAACAGAGATGTTAGTTCGTCTATCTTCCCCATCTGGAGGTTGAAGTCTCCGAGAAGTACAGCGGGAGGGCCAGTTTCAGGGATGTGTGAGAGGAGATGATCTAATTCCTCCAAGAAGTCCCCCAAGGCGCCTGGCGGACGGTAGAGAACAACAATGGTTAACTGTATAGGATGGGTTACTGTGACGGCATGGAATTCAAAGGTGGAAGGAGTGAAGTTAGGTAGCTTGAAGAGGGAAAAGCTCCATTTGGGAGAGAGCAGGAGACCAGTGCCACCTCCTCTGCCAGTGGGTCTGGGTGTATGGGAGAAGGAATATGCAGTGGAGAGAGGGGATCGCTCAAGCCAGCCGTTTCCTATCTAGTTAGGTGCGCGTTCACATGAAAGGGGTGGTATTTGGAGCATTCGACCAATCACAAACATGAAGAAGCGCACTGACAGCGCAGTCATACTTCCTGAATGAAAAGTGAACTTTAATACTAGTCAAAAATGAAGAAGTTAAACTTTAAACATCCATGACTTAAACACTTGATCCAGGATAAAAGCCACAGAGCTGCACCTGCAAGGTGAATACAGCTGGCAAAAGAAAAAGTGTTTGAATGCGTACATTAACAGGTTTATGATATCACTGCCCCGTCTAAAACACGATCTGACTTTAATTACATTTGTCTCGAGTGTTTCGTCAACTTAATGTGTTGCTTAAAATAATACTTCTGCATCCAGTCTGTGACACTGTGAGTGTTGCACGGCCAGATACGGCTCAGCTGACTCAGATAAGAAAATATATGATACATTATGAAGTGATATGCCGCGGACTGTACTTAATGTTACTCTGATCCGGTTACTTATGTTGTGGTAGATATGTGGTAAGTGTTCTTCACGCTAATGTTATAATAGTCAGATTGCTCTGAAGATGGAGGTGATATTCTATTAATGTTCACGTTCACACAGTCGGTGATTTTTGCCGGCCGTCTTTCCTGCAATGGCAGCTTTTCTGTATTTCCTTTCTCCTGTAATATGACTTGATCGCTTTAAACTCCGCACACTGAGCTCTGATTGGTCAGCAGGCAGTGCTTTCACTGAGTTGAGCTCTTAGCCTGCAACCTAACCTGGTCCCGACCAGGTTAGCCGCTAAGCATAAGTTACCATGGAGATCTAGCCTGCTAAAAAGAGAACCAGCTTCGTAGGACCGGAAAGCCGGAGTTTTCCCTGAATTTAGCCGGCTAAGCGAAAATCCTGCTTCGTAGTCTACCCCCCAGGTATCACATGTTGCTGCTGGGATAAGGTGCTTTGTCCAGGCAAGAATTGTAGTCACCACACACACCTACACCACACACACGCACCTACAGCTCCTAAAGCATATAATCAGGCTACAGCCGTTGTGTATTTTATTATGTGAAGCACTAAATGGTTTTAGAAAAATATGGACTCTTTGTTTGTAGTTATCTACTAAACTAAAGCAAATAAAGAGAGTAATGTAGGCCTGTTATACTGAGTGATATATAGTATACACACTGCTCTGCTTTCTGCACGGACCTCACAGCTGTTCTCTCTGTAAACATCGCGTCACGATGAAAGCAGTTAATAAAATAATATCCAGTGGATGCATGCAGAGCTGTCATTGGCTGAGATAAGTCCGGCCGTGTGTCACGACTCTTTGAAACATCTCTGTTCCCGGAAATGCATCCGCGAAGGAGCCGTGGAGGACCGTGGAGGACCCATCAGTGTATCCTCGGTTATAGCTCCTCCAGAGAGCCTCCTCGATCCTCGGTCCTCGACGTGCATTTAGAGAAATGAGATGTCCTTCAACATGGCGCGCTAAAATTCATTTCCGGGTCACTACCGGAGGACCGAGGAGTCGAGGAGGGGGATTTGATGAAATGAGAAAGGGCCCGTGTGTGTGTGTGTGTGTGTGTGTGTGTGTGTGTGTGTGTGTGTGTGTGTGTGTGTGTGTGTGTGTGTGTGTGTGTGTGTGTGTGTGTGTGTGTGTGTGTGTGTGTGTGTGTGTGTGTGTGTGTGTGTGTGTGTGTGTGTGTGTGTGTGTGTGTGTGTGTGTCATAATATAAAATAAAAGACTAATACAGGAAGTAAAGCTTTTAAAATAAAACTTAAAATAGTGCTTACCAATTCTACTAAAATATATTTTTATTATTATTATTAGAATAATAATTAAATAATATGTGTATTAAAATAAAAATAATAATAGAAATAATATTTTATTAAGAATCATTTTTATCATACTAATAACACTAATAATAATAATAATAATTAATGTTGGTACATAATCTGAATTATGGATTGTATTTTAATGGAATTCTTGAATTGATGGGTTTCAAAGAGAAAGACTAAATATCAGTGATATAACAACAACAACAACAACAACAACAACAACAACAACAACAACAACAACAATATGGTAAATAAGATACAGAGATGTTTGCACAGAGATTTCCTCAGGTAAAATGTTTTATATATTTGAGAAACTAAGAAATATTTGTATATATTTTGCAACTTAATCATTTTCCTCTTACTATGACGCACACTGTAAATGATTGACAGGAGATAAGAGGAAGCCGATAAGGACTGTTTGTGCTCACCTTTGCCATGCCCGCCCTCTCTGTGGCGACCTGCTGCTTTCTCCTTCCTGCGACAGACACAAAGAAATACAAATTAAAAACCAATAAATGGATTTAACAACTTCCTGTAAAACAGCAAGATTTTCATTTTGTTCATGGCTTGAACTGCTCCTTTAAAATGTAAAGTAACCTTGATTTAAGAGGTTCCATCACTGGCAGATAACTTTTCTCTTTTTGTATACAGAGCATTGAGGACACTTAACATTACGTTATGTTTCAGCATTAGGCAACAACCTCATCAATCGAGACCCAATATCTCACGAGGAAAAAGTGAGAACAGGATAATATGATTGCTTTAATTCAGGCAACAAAATGCCATAATGATCCATGAGGGATGCTGCCTGAGAGAAAACACTCTTCTTCCTTGTTATCATGATCACTAATGTTACATACTCAATGTCTAAAAGCCTTTAGTTTATTTTATTGTATATAGATTTCTGTTTTAGAGTAGATACATATTGTACTTGTTGTACATTTGATGAAGGTACGTTGTCTTCATTACTAATAAAACATGTCCCCGAAGCTGCAGAGTTTGGGTTTAGGGATGATAGGAGACCGGCTGAGGTCGATCTGAGGGACCGTTGGGGTTGGTAGGGGGTGAGGAGGTCAGTGAGGTGGGGGGGGGGGGGGGGGGGGCAGATGGTGGAGGGCTTTGTAAGTAAGGACCAGTCTTTTGTAGTTGATATGGGGGGAGACAGGAAACCAGTATAATTCAAGTTCTACAATGGAAATAATTCTTTAACTATGTAGATTATATCATTCATGACATGTGTTTCAAATGAATGTAACTGAAAACGTTCATCATAATAAAGATTAACAGATTTTGACACACCTCATCCCTCCCATCTGTAAAGCACCAGCTTTGCTCCCTAACTATCAGAGAAAACCTGGTATTTCTCAACACCCATGCAGATCAGAGGGAGGGAACAAACCAGCTGCAGTGAGAGGAGGAGCTACACTGGAAAGAGGAGAGCTTACACATCACACTCAGGAAACGAAAGTTATGTTAGTCAGAGAGGCAGCCACACTGCAGCCGAGACTAGTCTCCATTTCTGTCTACAGAAAATACAAACTGAGTTCATCAGATCTTTCTCAACAACACAGCAGAGTCTCTGTCAAACACTGGTGAGTACATCTGATTATATTTACACTTTCAACAAGCAGGATTAACACAAAACTTCAGCTCTACTCAGACGAAATCTCCACCCAACTCTAACAACATAACCATATGATATAGAGTCCACTTTAAACAGCTTAAACAGTCTCTTTGTATCAGCACTTAGTACTTTGTAAAATGTCCCTCTGTGGGACTGATCAAGCTTTTCTGATTCTGATTTAGTAACTTGTAACTTGTGTTGTGGTCTGGAGACCACCATTTAACGGTCTCGGTCTTGGACCTAAAGGTCACAAGATTTTGTGTCAAGAGCGAGCGAGACCGTTCTTATTATACATCCATGCAGGGGGGCTGCCAGGGATTTTGGGCCCCATGAAAAGATATCACATTGGCCACCACCACCAGGCCCAGGCCACGCCAACCAAGCACAATGCTGTAACCACACCTCCAGAACCCAACCCACTCATTTATGCTTTAAATAATTCTACCTGTACAGGCTTGTATCTATCTTGTAGTCCAATACTAACTGCACAATATTTACTGACTCTGAGTGGTGAACATATAACACTGTGCAGACGTGCAACATTCTGCTGCAGTAGAATTCACTATTTGATATAACACTAACATTCCTGACAATAAACCTCAATAGTCATCTTTTATGGTGTACATGCCTTTTTAATAACATTTTTGAATGGAACATTGAAAATAAAGTGAACATTAACACCAATATTATCATTTATAAAATGCTATAACAAAAAAAACAACATAAGCAGCAGATTTTTTTAATTAAATATAGCCTACTACAAAATAAGCGGGTATTAAAGTGTAAATGGACAACAAAACGGAAATGAATATGAAAAGTATTTTTCTCATCATGCATCTTGTGTGTAGTGATCCAATATCGTTACCATAGCCTTGCCCTTTAACAGTTATTACGAGCCCTGGCTCAGCCTTACTCACCAAGAGCATTCTTACAGGCAAAGTCACTGATCAAGTCCTTGAAGTCCAGCTTTCTAGCCAACTGGCTTTCAATGGACAGCATGGCAAGACTGCAAAGCCTTATGGGGGGACAGGGCTGCTGAGCCTAAAGATGGATCTGTTGGTCCTGGCACCAGGGGAGGGACAACTGATTTAGTATGAATAGCTGCTAAAAATGTACCTGCATGTATTACATGTCAGCTAAAAGAGGAGTGAAATGAAAAACCTCTGCATTTTCTGTGAAGATATTAACAAATAAAAATAAATAAATAAATGTAATTTATATAGCGCTTCTCATCTGCCAAGACAAATCTCGAAGTGCTTCACAACAAGGGATACTGATACACTTTGAGAGATTAAACAAATAATTGTAATAATAATAAGAAATCAAAAAATTAAAAAAAATAGAGTACAAAAGTAAAAGTCGGAGATAGCGATAAAAATGGCAATACTCCAGGTGTACCATGCTCAAAGTTTATTGGAAGGCCTGCCGAAAGAAGAGGGTCTTAAGGCCGGTTTTGAAGACCTCGGTGGAAGGGGCAGATCTCAGCTGATCTGGGAGGGAGTTCCAGAGGCGCGGGGCGAATGAGCAGAAGGCTCAACAGTACTTAAAGGTGGGGTAGATAATTTAGGAGAAACCAGCTCGAGTGCGCTAGAATTTGAAAATACACAACCGGAAAAAATCTGCCACTTCCTTCAGACTTCCTTACAGAGCCCCTCCTCCAACACACACGAACACGCACATGACCAATGAGGGCACGAGATAAGTTTGTGCACAGATGGAAGGCTGACAGGCAGGTAGGCCATCCAGTTACTTTAGCCGGGCCGGCTCAGATGATTGGTCGTGCTTTTTACAGTACTACGGCTTCCACAGATGTATGGATTTGCATGCAATATAACAACACGTGTATCTCGAGCCGCTTTCTCAAACTTACCTACCCCACCTTTAATGTCAGCAAAACATTACAATTATTATTTACAATGGACTAAGCTTAGCTAACAGACTAATTTCCACCACTCATGGACCACACCCACCTTTTCTTTTGAAAAACTGGGTGACATACTGTCGCCCTTTAATCCCTCTCTCTTGTCTTTCTCTCCTTTCTTTTCTTTCTTGAAAGCCTGACTTTGTTAGTCGTTGAGACATCGTACACTCTAAAAACAAATGCCTCAACAAAGAAAATCAACGCAACAGTTTGCATCGATGTTTATTGAGTTAAAACAACTTCTAATGAAAGTGTCTTAAAGCAACAAAGTTATTTGAGTTAGGGGAGAAGGCTTTTCCTCTACAATCAGAGGTGTTTTTAATTACCACTTACTTAATAATTGGTATTATAAACACAAGTTTTGAAGTTGATTACTCAAAAGATCAAGTTGTTCCAACTAGTTTTACCACATTATTTAAACTTTAAATTTTAAGTTGTATGTACTTAATTACCATCATTGTGAACACAAGTTTTTAAGTTGACAAACATTTATAAATTAAGTTGCTCCAAATATATTGTTTTCAATAGTTTTTTTTCTTAACTTTTTCATGTTTTTACCTTTAAAGAAAGAAAATAATTAATTCCACAACAAAGATATTAGACAATTCACTTTTTATTTTGAACTGCAGTTGTTTATTTCAACACATGTTGTTTCAATCAGGAGAGAATTTATTTTGTTTGAACATGTATTGACACATACAGTATGATAAGGTGCATGAACACCTGAAATCACAGCTGACTGCAGGAGAGAGGAGAACCATTTTATAGTTTGGCTGCAGCACGGTGATTGGCTGCTGGAGAATAAGGTGAAATGTAATAGGTTAAAGAGAACGCCTGTGATGAGCTGATTATATGCAGCTGCGGAGTGAATGTATATACACCCAGTCTTCCTGAAAGAACTTGCGCTGCGCTTCATTTCAATCTTGAAAAAAAAGAGAAATAACACAAATTTAAATGGCCCCACAAATAATAAATAAACACATTAACCATATTACCATGGGACATGGGGACACAGCAAATAAATGCTGCCATCACATCGAAGTTAGAGGCCTTTGCAGATTTAAAACCAGTGCCAAATGTGTAACATCTGTAAAGTCTTTGTAAAACTACAGAAACAAACTCTCAATGGCCACCAATCTGCAGATCACACACATCCATGTTACAAAAGATGTAACAAAGATGTTTACACAGCCGACAGTCATTATTTCAAACAGTATGAACACATTTAACGCAGAATGCTTGCTCATTCATTTGTTTCCCTCCACCACGATGGTTGCCATCGTATGGTCAGATCCTGGGGTGGACCGGTCACCGATGAAGGCGATATTCATGTCCTTTTGAAGCACATTAAATAATAGGTTAGCGCATAAGAGATAATGAATTAGGTAACTGCATACTTTTTAAACTGTCACTCTTAGCTAATTCAGAGCCATTATTACCAGCTGCTAAAGCAGTGGTTCTCAAAGTGGGGGGCGCGCCCCCCCAGGGGGGCGCAGAGGCATGACAGGGGGGGCGCGAGAGACCAGGAGGAAAAATTGTTATTAAAAAAAAAAAAAAGATTATAAAAAAAAAAAAAAAATCATACTTTGAAAAATTATTGATTCGAAAATAATATGATACAGTACTATTACGTCTGGGTCTCTGTGTTTCATTAAAGCTCGGCTCTGTGTGTGTGTGTGTGTGTGTGTGTGTGTGTGTGTGTGTGTGTGTGTGTGTGTGTGTGTGTGTGTGTGTGTGTGTGTGTGTGTGTGTGTGTGTGTGTGTGTGTGTGTGTGTGTGTGTGTGTGTGTGTGTGTGTGTGTGTGTGTGTGTGTGTGTGTGTGTGTGGAACGAGCCATTTTGTGTGCGTGCGTGAACGAGAGAGAGAGATAGCGCACCGGTACCGGAGATCGTTGATGTTAGCTTCTGGTGCTAGCGAGCTATGCTAACGGATATAAGGAGTTTTTTTAACAACAAAGTGGAGGAGAGTCCTCTCCTGTCAGACTGAGAGTCTCAGTGAGCTAAAGGACTCTCAGTGTTATCTCAGTGGGTCTCAAACGTTTTGGTCACCATTAATGTAAACAATTATTTCCGAGGCACACGTTTATATGATCATTATAGTTATAAAAAAATAAGAGAATACATGAAAAACAGCTATGAAATACTATATGACAGTAAAACAAGAATAAAGTTTAAAAGAGTGATTTATAAAATATCCATAAAGAAATAGTAAATCTGTTTACAATTCTGTTTCATCTGGGTGTTGAGAGATGTATTCATAGATCTCTTCATTTTGCTCTCAAAGTGCACCAGATTGATGCTTTCAACTTCAATATTTAAAAATCTTCCCGGGGGAGCATGCCCCCGGACCCCCCTATGTGAGGTCCACACACCACCTATAAAAATAGCACTTTACCCCTGCTTACACCTATATGCCGAGACTTGATATCGAGCCTTCATTGTAACAGTCGCGGGTACATAGTGTATGTGCGTGGGGAGTGTTGCAGTAGAAAATTCCACTGTAGCGACCGGTACATTAATGGGAAACCCTAAATGTTTGAGCACGCTCTATGAAAGGTCAAGCTACCCCACAGCACCCCCAAAAGAAATCTCTGGCGCCGCCGCTGAGCCTGACTATTTGTGTTGGGGGGGCCCGACTTTTTTTTTTCTCCAAAGGGGGGGCCTGACCGAAAAAGTTTGAGAACCACTGTGCTAAAGCAACGCTGCTATTGTTTTCACCTATTGAGTCTGCATGTGTGTGTCGTCATGGCAATGTGGTCCTGAAGACACACAGAGGTGCTTTTGAGTACTTTGCCTAGTGTTTAAATGCATGTGGACAGATTTTTTCAATCACAACCGTGCAAGTTTTAGTGTATCTTCTCATCTTTTTTGCAGGTTCCATACAATATGTGAACTGGTTAAGAGAAGAGCAGAAGCCACTTTTCAAATGTTACACAATCCTTTTCCCATGCCATTGCTGTCAACACCTATCCATGCTGAACGTTGCTAAGATATTATTGATTGGGGTGTGGCCAAAAGTGCTTCAAAATGTAACTGACAGAGAGCAGTGCTTTTATCCTGTGCCATGGATTTTATGTTATTTCAAGATTTTTAATTACGCCGCTAAACTCCTTGAAAAGGTCCTCTTCCTTTTCTCCAAGGTACACGACAAGGCAGCGGATGGCTAAAGTTCTCTGCATACTTCAATTGTATTGTGCTCTTTTTGAAAAAGGGACAAAAAGAGAAATAACCTAAATTAATATATTCTGAATGGGTGACTGCCAACAATTTGCATTTCAATGACAACTCTAAATAACGATCCTACCTCAAGAAGCATGTCCTTGATCTGCTTCACCGAGATTTTTTTTTTAATAAAAAGTTATAACACAATAGTAACTAAAGTATTTTTACTCTCACAGCAGCCTCGAGTACTTTGTACCCTCTCAAAGAACTATCCACAGTTCAAAGGCTGCTAATTTTGGTCAAACAGCAATTTGCCTACAGTGCAACTACAAGGCTATCTATTTGAATGACACAAGATGACACTCACCTTAAAAATGTTCTTTGTATAGTATTTCTATTTGTCTTAACTGCCGGAACTTGTCCAGGCATGTTAAGTGGGAGTGGACTTGAAATCCTTAACTCAAGGTGTAGAACAATTAAGTTATCAAGCCAATTGCATTACTTACTACAACTTGAATTTAGTTTTAAGTCAATTAACGCAGAAATTACAGTTCAAATTACACACAATATTAAGTTGATTTAATTACCAACATTATTACGTCAACACAACTTATAAATTAATGTTTGCAACTTAAAATGTTTATCTAAATCAATTAACTCTTTAATACTACACTAAATAAATTGGACTTCACATCTAAGGACATCCATAAAAAACTATCGAACTTAGAGGCCTCAAAAGCATCAGGACCGGATGGCATCTATCCCAGGATTCTCAAAGAACTGTGTGACGAACTAGATAAACCCTTACTTACCATATTTAAAAAATCGCTTGATGAAGGTGTGGTACCACAGCCTTGGAAGGATGGTCATGTAACTCCTATATTCAAAAAAGGTGACCGAAGCAATCCTGGAAACTATAGGCCTGTCAGCCTTACAGCAGTAGTATGCAAACTCCTTGAATCCTTGGTGCGTGATGCCGTCATAGAACATCTTGACTCAAACAACCTATTATCAGACCGCCAACACGGCTTCGTCCAGGGCAGATCCTGTTCAACCCAACTCCTGGCCTGCCTTGACATATGGTCTCGTACCCTTGACGAAAGAGGAAGTCTCGATGCCATTTATTTGGATTTCCAGAAAGCATTTGATACTGTACCTCACAAAAGATTACTGAATAAGCTCTATGGGTATGGTATCCGTGGAGACATACTCACCTGGATCTCAGACTTTCTCAAAAACAGGCGACAGAGAGTCTTTGTTAACGGGAAACCATCTGGATGGTGCCCAGTTCTCAGTGGAATTCCACAAGGTAGTGTCCTGGGTCCTGCACTGTTTGTCCTCTATATCAACGACCTACCCGATAATGTGAGCTCCAGGGTCCAGATGTTTGCAGATGATACTAAAGTCTTCAAGGAAATTAAGTGTAAAGAGGATGCAGAAAAACTCCAGTCAGATCTCAGAGAAATACAAAGATGGTCCGAGTGTTGGCAGCTCAAATTCAATGCAGCAAAGTGCAAAGTAATGCACTTAGGTTTTCTGAATAAAAAATATGAGTATAATATGGGTGATAATTCAAACACTATAAATCTATCCGAGACTCAGAATGAAAAGGACCTCGGTGTGAATGTTGACAATACCCTGACATTTAGTGACCATATCCGTCAAGTAACAAAGCCAATGGTATCCTAGCAATGATCCGCAGATCATACACTTATTTGGACTCTGACGTAGTACGTAGTTTATACATCTCTCTTGTACGGCCACTCCTCGAGTATGGGAATGTCGCTTGGTCCCCCATGTACAAAAAGGATGCTGAGCTCATCGAGAAAATACAGAGAAGGGCAACGAAGCTGGTTCCAGAACTAAAGGACCTACCATATCAAGAACGACTGCAACGTCTTAAAATCCCGAGTATGTATTATAGAAGGGCGAGGGGAGATATGATCGAAGTTTTCAAATATCTCCACAACATCTACAAAACATCATGCCCACTACAACGGGATTATAACACCAGGACTTGTGGACACTGCCTCAAGTTGAAGAAACAGTACTCAAGACTGGCTATCCGCCGCAACTTTTTCAGCCTGCGTGTGGTTGACTTGTGGAATGATCTGCCAGAAAGCGTTGTCACATCCAAGACGGTTAACTGTCTCAAATCCCGCCTCGATCACTACTGGTCAAACATCACCTTCACTTTGGACTATGTGACTGTTGCCAGCATCCATAGTAAATAAATAATCAGTGATCTACTCATTTATTTATGAGCGACTAAAAGGCCTTAGGCCTATTACAGCCGTATCCTATTGATTGAACTCACATTTTTATCTTGCAACCATGCATTTAATTAAGTGGAGGTGAAAGGTCGCCTGAATTCGTTTTTAGAGTGTACACACATAAGTACTAGCATCCCTCCTCACATGCTCTCACTCTCTGCCAGAAAGTGCGTAGCCGCACAGCGTTTGGAGGCAGGACCAAACCATTACATGTAAATAGAGGGGGGTGTTCGATGCTTTGGATAATTAACTTTTGGAAGAAAATAAGTTAAATGAATCGTAAGTTTAGTGAGTACATTATCAATAAGACGTTATATTAATGTTAATTATTGATGATTGATGAAATTACATTTGTTTTCTTAATGTTCTAAAAATGTTTGGGGCCCCTGTCAGTCAAGGGCCCTTAGAATCGTCCTAACTTTTCACCCCCTTACGGCCAAGCCCCCAGGAAGTGCGCCGGACTCAGATGAAAATATTCGTGGTGGCCAAACGGCGGTACTACACGTCCGTTTGGTTGCCAGGCCCGGACACACTTTTTCCCATTGACTTACATGGGGAAAGAGTGGTCTGTAAATCGTTGGATCATTTTTTTAAACTAAATAAACAACCCAGTATGAACACTTGTATAGCCCTTATTAAAAACATTCATTCCTCAAGTTGTAAAAATGTGCTAATAACATTATTCTGAGAGTTATTTCCCTCTGCATTATGAACGCGCATCTAACCCACCGGACCGCGCCGCCCGGCACGTTCATGTTATGTGTTCAGCACTACATGCGTTTGTCTTTACCCATGGATGCACAATAAGTACGGACCCATATCGCCTTACTGCCATCCCACGGAGCTGTAATAATGGATATATTGCACATGTTTGCTGTAATTCATCATTTGTAAAATATTATACTACATGGGCTGTATGATTAAATCTTGTACCGTAAATGTTGTATTAAATACATGCTGCATTCGACACGGTGAATCATCAGATCCTCCTTCGCACTCTCCAAAAACTTGGAGTTTCAGGCTCTGCACTTTCCCTCCTCACCTCATACCTGAAAGACCGTACCTACAGGGTGACTTGGAGAGGGTCTGAGTCCGACCCTTGTCAATTAACTACAGGGGTCCCTCAGGGCTCTGTTCTTGGTCCCCTCCTCTTCTCCCTGTACACAAACTCGCTCGGATCAGTCATTAGCCCGCATGGTTTTTCTTACCACTGCTATGCTGATGACACCCAATTAATTCTGTCCTTGCCCCGCTCAGAGACCCAGGTCGTCGCACGCATCTCTGCTTGTCTAGCTGACATCTCTCAGTGGATGTCTGCTCATCACCTCAAACTCAACCTTGACAAGACTGAGCTGCTCTTCCTTCCGGGAAAAGATTGTCCCACTCTTGACCTAACAATCAACATCGGCACCTCAGTTGTTTCCCCGACTCAGACTGCAAGGAATCTGGGTGTGACCCTAGACAACAACCTGTCCTTCACTGCAAACATCGCTGCTACAACCCGTTGCTGCAGATACACGCTTTACAACATCAGGAGGATACGTCCCCAGCTGACACAGAAAGCGACTCAGGTTCTGGTCCAGGCTCTCGTCATCTCACGCCTAGACTACTGCAACTCCCTCCTGGCTGGTCTACCTGCATGTGCCATCCGACCTCTGCAGCTCATCCAGAATGCAGCAGCTCGTCTGGTCTTCAACCTTCCTAAATTTTCCCACACCACTCCGCTCCTACGCTCGCTTCACTGGCTTCCGGTAACTGCTAGAATCCACTTCAAGACACTGGTACTTGCTTACCATGCTGCGAATGGATCTGGCCCTTCGTACATCCAGGACATGGTTAAACCGTACACCCCAGCGCGTTCACTACGCTCTGCATCAGCCAAACGACTCGCTGCGCCCTCGCTGCGAGGGGGACCCAAGTTCCCAACGGCGAAAACACGTGGGTTTGCTGTCCTGGCTCCAGGATGGTGGAATGAGCTCCCCATTGACATCAGGACGGCAGATAGCTTGCACATCTTCCGGCGCAAACTGAAAACTCATCTCTTTCGACTCCACTTCGAGCGATAGAACTATTAACGAAGCACTTTTATACTAATAAAGGACTGGCTTTTCTAAAGCCAGTTGAGTAGCACTTGAAATGTTTTTTCTCTATGAAACCTGATGTACTTTTATGATTCTGTTTTCTTCAAGTTGTATTTTGTTGGACGAACGCACTTATTGTAAGTCGCTTTGGATAAAAGCGTCAGCTAAATGCAATGTAATGTAATGTAATGTAATGTAATATTACCGACGTTAGATTAAGGTCCCTGTAGCTTCTTATTGCACTGTATATATATATATATATATACAGTGCAATAATTATTTCATGCTAAATGAAGCTCTGTTGGATATCACTAGATCCTGTTACAGCGTAATAGAAGTACATAACGATTGATGTGTATATTAGCATAATTACTAGCTAGCCGCTAGCTGCTAACTGCCGCCTCGTTAATATCATATCCATCATAATAACCATCCATTACCATGCTGTCATGAACGCGCGGTGCTGTTACGTGTACGCAAATTGATGTGCTTGATGTGAACGAGCATTTTGGTTAAAGTTGCGCATGCTCTATGAGCGCACATACGGGTACTTCTCAGGCATGCCGGGTAATCTGTGACGTTTCGCTCTCTCAAAAGTTGGGCCATTTTATCATCATGCGCCAATGAGCAACTCTCATAGGAATGAATGAGGCCCCGCCTCCCACGCTGTATCCAGTTCTTATTATACATCCATGCTTACGGCGCCCCTGAATCCATGGTCGAGACCACGGCTGTTGCTGGGGATGTGATTGGATGTAAAACGCCCTGTTAAAAAAATTCAACCAATAACGTGACTTCACGTGACTCCGAATCTTTGCCCTCATGCGCCGCGATGTTTGTTAACATGGTATGGTGTATACCAGCTGCTACACTCAAACGGTCTTGCAGTGAAGATGTTGCAAAATGTGTGTGTGTGTGCAGGGGCGGTTCTAGGGGGGGCATGGGGGCCAGTGCCCCCCTAACACTGGCCTCTGACCCCCCTGTGGCCCCCCTAAAAATGAAAAGTGAAAAAAATGAAAAAATTATTATTTATTACCAGTGTTGGGCAAGTTACTTTTAAAAAGTAACTAGTAATAGTTATAGTTACTGCTCTCAAAAAGTAACTAGTTACTTTATTAGTTACTAATTTGTAAAAGTAACAAGTTACTTTACTTTAAAAATAATAACAATACAAATACAAGTGTTTGTGTTGTTCTGTGGCACAGTAAGAGAAAAGACAACTCCCCATCATTGTAGCATAATGGAAACATTAACATTATGGATAGATTACCGGCCCTCAAGCGAGTACTGCAAGACATAGCCCAAGAACGCAATGGTGAGAGATCTATTGAGGCACGTGGTCTGCTGGCACAGTTGGATCTAGAATTCATTGTGCATCTTGTAACACTCCGTAAAGTGTTTGCAGAAACAACATTTCTCTCTGACATGTTACAGTCTTCATCCCTTGACCTTTCAAAGGCTGTGGATTTAGTTGGATCTTTAGTTCAGACATTGAATGACTTCAGGCAGGAGTCATTTTTTGATAACTTGTGGGATGAAGTGTTGAACATTTCTGAGCAATGTGATACAGCAATACAGCCAGCAGCAAAACGACAAAAAAGACTGAGCTCTAAACTTGCTGAAAGCTTCGTACTGACTACTGTTGGACAGAGAGAGACAGAACAAGATAAACACGGGTTTCGTACAGCCTTTTTCTACCCTGTCATTGATCAGATGCTCAATGAGCTTAATAGACACAAACTGTGACATGATGAATAGCATCCAAGCTCTTAACCCCAAAAGTGATGCATTTCTGAAGGAAACAACTCTGTTTTTATTTGCTCCGTTGTATGGTGCAAATATTGAGGACTTGGGGCATGAGCTACATCAGTTCAGCAGAAATTTAGATAGGAAAATAAAGACTGGGATGCAGAGACCTGATAGTACAGTGGAGCTTGTTCAGTTCTGTGACGGGGTTCAAATTGTCCGTCCGAAAACACTGGCCTAGTCGGTTGGGTAAGCTCCAAAACTTTATTTTCAGCAACAACAACAAAATAGCGAACCAGCACAAGTTAGAAAAACGAAAAAAACGTCCAAATCAGACCGTTCATAATTCCCGGAGAGTAAACGTGTTCAGCTGTTGCCTTCTCTGCAACGATCTCTCGAACACGTCCCAGCTGTTGCCTTCTCTGCAACATTCCCCGAGTTCCCTTCCAGGGCCAAACCCGTCCCTTATTAACCCATAGCCCCTCCCACCAGGCTTACCGTCAACAGGTGACAACAATTAAACTCCAAACCACATTTCAACATAAATGTAATTTCCTCAAACATGAGGAAACTATCTGCACCAAACATACACAGGTTAACTACCTCTTAACAGTCATTCCCCATAATTAATAAACACAAAATAAATAATAAATAATTGCATGGTTCATAGCAGGAATTTAAAACACGGAAGTGATGCAGCTCCGTCTTTTCTCCGAAATGTTTGGTGTGTTGTGTGTGTGTGTGTGTGTGTGTGTGTGTGTGTGTGTGTGTGTGTGTGTGTGTGTGTGTGTGTGTGTGTGTGTGTGTGTGTGTGTGTGTGTGTGTGTGTGTGTGTGTGTGTGTGTGTGTGTGTGTGTGTGTGTGTGTGTGTGTGTGTGTGTGTGTCGGCTGTCAGTGGCGGAGTGAGTCACTCATGTGATCCGCTCCGTCACAAGTTCATTGAACCTTATAAAGAAGTGTTTTTTGAGCTCTTCAGACTCTGCAAAATAGCAGTCGCAATCCCAGTCAGTTCTGCTTCCTGTGAGCGTAGTTTGTCTACATTGAAGCTGGTCAAAACTTTTCTCAGATCCACCATAACTGATGAGAGACTGAGCAATCTGGGTCTGCTTAGTATTGAGTCAAGGAGGTCAAAGGCTTTGAATCTTGACTTATTTGTTGATCGGTTTGCCAAACATCACAAAGACCGCAGGATTTTGTTGCTGTAATGTGACATTTTGGGAAGCAAACTACAGCCTGGGATGCAGACACCCTTATGTAAAGTAGAGATGTAACTGTTCATTGCCTTTATTTTTATATGTAAATCTGTGTGTTTTCCAGATATCACTGTTTTATGTTTATTAGAAATGTGACGGAATAGACGAAACTGATTAGTGCGCGTGTAGAACAGGTGTGCATTCTGTATTCAGTCTTCATGTTTGTTAAATAGCCTACGTGTCTGTGCTTATGGGAAATAATACATCTGAAATCTATGTTTTCTATCTATATCCATGTATTTTATTTCATTTAAAGTCAACATTTAAGATTTGTAGACTTTTACATTAAATCCTTTTCTGTGGATTTAAAAATGTATATTTTCTGGTACTCTTGTTGCGTAAACTTGTTGATCGGTTTGCCAAAAACCGCAGGATTTTGTTGCTGTAATGTGAGATTTTGGGAAGGAAACAACAGCCTGGGATGCAGACACCCTTATGTAAAGTAGAGATGTAACTGTTCATTGCCTTTATTTTTATATAAATATGATATGGTGTTAGTGCAAAAATGGTACTATAACTTAACAGTAATAACTATAAGATCTATCTGAAATAAATAAGTGTACTGAAAGAAATACTGTATTGCATTGTTTTCTTATGCCCAATTACTTCATACTGTCTAGTTCTCTTTTTCGTCCTGCATTTATTGTGCCGCCCTCAGAAAATAACTGGCCCCCCAGTGAAATTGGTCTAGAACCGCCACTGTGTGTGTGGCCTAGCATTACTATACTGGTGGGGACCTAAATCTGTTTACACAGTCACGTGTGGGGACTCGCCTCCCTTATGGGGACAAATTGGAGGTCCCCATGAGGGGAATCATTAATTTTAGGGTGAAGACTTGGTTAGGTTTAGGATTAGGGTTAGGGTAAGGTTAAGGGTAAGGGATAGGGTAAGGGTTAGGGTTAGGGTTAGGCATGTGTTGGTTATGGTTAGGATAAGTCTCCAGGAAATGCATGTAAGTCAATGTAATGTCCCCTGAAGTGATGTATACATGGTATGTGTGTGTGTGTGTGTGTGCGTGCGTGCGTGCGTGACAGTTTTGAGATTACTTCAAATGCCGTTGCCATGGCAACACAATGCTCGCCATGAAACACGGTTTTCTCATAACTTCAGTGAAAATGCTCCAAACAGCCCAAAACTTCACAGGTTTGGTAACGATGCAGCCATCAACGCATCTAAGCGTATTATGGGATGTCATCAAATGCCGTTGGCATGGCGACAGATCATTCGCCATCAAGTTAGTTCAAAAGTTTGCAGTTCAAATATTCTGCTGCTTTTCCAAGTCTTTTTACTTTCTTTTCTTCTCTCATCACACATTCAAGCCCCCAGTGTTCATGTATCATTTCAATCTAAATTCTTCACTTTCTTCTTACACATTACATTTCAGCATAGCAGTTTAGCGTCAGCTTTTCAGCATAAAGCATTCCCACTAGTAATTTTTTCAGTAATTGCATCACTTCTGACTAGGGCTGTCCATTTTTTTAACGCGTTAACGCAAACAAATTTTTCACGCCACTAATTATTTTAACGCGATTAACGCATGTGTATTTATTGTCCTCGGCCGCCCCGTAGTTTCAGAGCGCATCGAGTTTAAAATACCATCTACAAGCTGATGCTGACAGCCCCGCTCCTGCCGTCAGCTTGCGGCAGACCACACTTCCACGCTCACCGGCAGGCCAGGGCGGGCCATCGGGAGGACCGGGAGGGTGTGTGTATGTGTGGCGCGAGCGAGATAGAGAGAACGCGCACACCTTACGTGTATTGTTGTTGTTAGCATCTGGTGCTAGCTAGCTGCGCTAACGGATATAAGGAGCAGTTTCAATGAAAACAGAGGAGCGACATTTCACCGACAAGTGCGCAGAGCACTTGACTTTATGCAGGTAGCCAGACAGTGGGACATTATAGAAAAGTCAGCACACTTAATTAACATAGGTAACATTAAGCTGTATGTGGCTCTTTCCTGCTGTAACGATGCACATTTCCCCTCTGTGGGACTAATAAAGGTATTCTGATTCACACTCAGCACGGATAGTGCGCGCAACATGATTGCCCGTCAGGCTTCTACGGGCAAGGCGTCCCATAGACCTTCATTGCGGACAGCGGACCCCTTGACCGTCAGGCTTCTATGGGCAGGGCGTCCCATAGACCTTCATAGACCACGTGATCAACAACAATGGCCGACCTTCGTGTTATTCTCGGTGGAAAATGTCTGTTTTAAGGTTCATTTGGCCAATAAAATGCGTTCTGATGTCATTTTATGCAATTAATATGAGTTGCTATTTCTGATTATTTGTGCAGTACATGTACATGATATTTAGTTTGCTAGTTATGACGAAGATTACTTCATGAATGTGTACACATTCATGGTTGCTAAGGTGGTTGCTATGGACGCTGCAACAGCTCCCAGACCACGTGATCAACAACAATGGCCGACCTTCGTGTTATTCTCGGTGGAAAATGCCTATTTTAAGGTTCATTTGGCCATTAAAATGCGTTTTGATGTCATTTTATGCGAGTAATGAGTTTTTATTTCTGATTATTTGTGCAGTACATGTACATGATGTTTAGTTTGCTAGTTATGACGAAGATTACTTCATGAATGTGTACACATTCATGGTTGCTAACGTTTTTTTGGTGGAAATGTGTTTTTTTGGACTTATTGGGAGAATCTAAAGGCAAGAACATCCCAAATATTCATTTAGGTCTTTATTTTAGACCTTTAGTGTTGTCTGTGAGGAAAATAAATGGGGCTCAGAGCCTCGTATTTTTTAAATCTTTTTTTCCTTCAAATTTGTTATTCTTTTCAAAATAGCACACTGTTATTTACTCACCAACAAAACACAATTATCCTTGCTTTTATTTATTGGTTTAATTCCATAATCTCGGGCTTTTTTGGCGTTCGTCAGGAACTGAATTTCAAAATAAAAATAACCGGAAACAGACGTAGGCATTTCGAGCGATTACCCAAAATCCTCAGCTACGCTGATTGGATGTTTTAGCCGCAATGCATGCTGGGATTTGTAGTTTATATTATATGAAATCCGGAAAACATTTTAAAAGAATAAAATAATACTTAATTCCGAGTGCTCTTGCTTTTCTCTTTGAAAGTCATCACATAACGGCATTGTAATACACGGTTCGGCTGCATTAAATATTACAGATCTGCCGTAGTTCTTTATTTATAGAGCCCTGATGAGAAGACCTTTGGAAAAACTGAAGAAATGCCGCCGAAACTGAATACTTGACGTGGATCATAAATATTTCAACAATTAAACAACATCTTCAATTTTTCTTCACACAATACGTCTCCTTGCAGTATCAACACTAATTCGGCTGACTTTTACATTTTATATAATTTATAATTTAGGTTATATTTACACCATAACGGTGCACAGCTGATATAAAAGGACTTGTAGTTTTTAAAGATATTACTGATGTGAATTGGATTGAATTTTGAATGTAAGAATGTAAATACTGAGTCTGATTATGTGAAAGCATGAATAAAACTACACATCTTCAGATGTTGTACATACAAGTGTCCAACACTAATAATACAAAGTTATTATGGCTGTGTGTACCTTGTGTGCACCACCTAGTGGTTAAAGCACGTTATTGAATTATTGTTTTTATGTGTTATATTTGATTAATATAAATATTAAGAGTACATACTTTCAGAGGGAGAAAGTAGAAGGTCTGTGATAAAAATATAGAATATAAAAAATCAAGAAGATACTATAAGTGATCTCTACAATAAAACAGTTTAGTGCAGGATGTACAAAGATATTAATAGGAGGAGGTGCAAAACAGAAAAACGAATTAACCTTTATTTAAACATTAAATAACAGATTAAGGTCTTCTTTTAAATAAGAAAAAAACGTTGGGGGTATCTATCTACAGATAAATATTAAGCCTGACAAAGTACTTAACGTCTAATATATTGCTTTCCTGCAATGTTAACTATGTTGAAGCACTTATTTTAACTGATATTATACATATGAATTATACTCTTATGTAGATAGATAGAATAAGAAATGTGCAGAATATGACAGTTTAATGGTGGAGGGACACACATATTGATATAGATGTCTTGTAATGCACTGTTGAGGAACCTGTGAGCCAAGTTTTTCATTCATTGCATAACTACACCGTAGTTGTGTATATGATATGTCAATAAACCTTTGAAAATCTTGAAATCTTGAAAGGGATGTGCAAAATAGCCATAATATACAGTCTTTAATTAACTATTAGTAGAGAATAACGAGTAATGAATATACTTTATTACTCGTTTCCATTCATGTCAATTGCAGATACATGTTTAGTCTTCTCAAGCACCAACTATCAAATATCTCTCCTGATTGTTGGCACTTGACAATCACCTTACCTGAATTTTACTCAGGTGTAACTAAAGTCTGATTTAAGGGTTGTTTATATTTCACATCATTAATCAGAATCTGCAAAGTAACTCAAATAAGTGTAGTGGAGTAAAAATACCAGATTAACCTCTGAATTGTAGTGGAGTAGAATTACAAAGTAACAATGAGCTGTCATGTGGGTATATATTAATGCTATATATTAATGCTGCGCATTATGGACAGCAATTTTCACCCATTTATTAATTATATGTTTTACATTTGATAACACCAATGTGTTTAATACTGGCAACTTCTAATTGTGGGAAAAACGAAAACGTTCAGTAGAGACGTCCCATAGAACATTTTGCGAAACACAATAGTGTACTGTGTAGTTCTGGGGGGGCGTTCGATTCCAGTTTTCGATAGTCTGGCCTGGTTTCGTTCCATTTCAAACAGCTGTTTGACGCTCGGCGTAACCTTGGCGCACTGTCACTCCAACATCCAATCCCAGACCTTGAAGATTAATCACAGGGACTGTAGTCCTAAACGATAGCTGGGGATTATGGGTAGTGTAGTGTCTTCGGCCATCCTACAACTCAAAAATGTTGATAATCGCAATAATGCTCGAAATGTCCCTTATAGGCCTACGTCTGTTTCCGGGTTATTTTTATTTTGAAATTCAGTTCCTGACGAACGCCAAAAAAGCCCGAGATTATGGAATTAAACCAATAAATAAAAGCAAGGATAATTGTGTGTTATTGATGAGTAAATAACAGTGTGCTATTTTGAAAAGAATAACAAATTAGAAGGAAAAAAAAATACGAGGCTCTGAGCCCCATTTATTTTCCTCACAGACGGCAACACTAAAGGTCTAAAATAAAGACCTAAATGAATATTTGGGATGTTCTTGCCTTTAGATTCTCCCAATAAGTCCAAGTACAGAGGGTGACTTTGCTGTGAAAAAACACATTTCAACCAATAAAACGTTAGCAACCATGAATGTGTACACATTCATGAAGTAATCTTTGTCATAACTAGCAAACTAAACATCATGTACATGTACTGCACAAATAATCAGAAATAAAAACTCATTACTCGCATAAAATGACATCAAAACGCATTTTATTGGCCAAATGAACCTTAAAATAGGCATTTTCCACCGAGAATAACACGAAGGTCGGCCATTGTTGTTGATGACGTGGTCTATGAAGGTCTATGGGACGCCCTGCCCGTAGAAGCCTGACGGTCAAGGGATACCCTGTACGTAATATAGCGACGAGGAGGGGCCCTGACCGTCCATCAATATGTGACGGGATGGGAGTGAGAACGTGTTGCGCACACACACACGCGCACACACACACACACACACACACACACACACACACACACACACACACACACACACACACACACACACACACAATATTTGTAATGTTCTGAGGTTGTTGTGTTTAATATTCATGAGAATATTTGTCATTGTTCAAATGATAATAAACAAACATTTGCATAAAGCATATTTGTCCACTCATATGTTGATGAGAGTATTAAAAACTTGAAAAATATCCCTCTAAGGTACATTTAGAACGGATTAAAAATGTGCGATTCATTTGCGATTAATCGCGATTAACGATTTTAATCGACTGACAGCCCTACTTCTGACATATTGCTTTTACCCATTTCCTCTAACTGTTTAAAAATGAAATCTTTCCATTAGAGAAACAGTTGGAGTCTTTTAATGTGGAGCAGCTAGAGGAAGTAAATAATTATGGTTACAAAGTAAGAAGAGCAGTGTTATTTTTCAATAGAAAAAAACGAGAAAACCTATATTTTCATTGCTGTTAGCCAGAGTTGCATGCTTGACCCTGTCAGAGTTAAATGGTCACGGTTGCTCATGGTTTGTTACAAGTTATCAAACTTCTTTCTTTAAAACAATATATGATATGAATTGATGATTGATGTTTCAAATGTTTTCTGTTTTCTTTCTCATTATGTGTGTAGATATGGCTGCTGCAAGCTACCTGCCATCTGAAGATCAGTTTTTCTGCACCATCTGTCTGGATTTGTTCACTGATCCAGTCACTATACCATGTGGACACAACTTCTGTAAAGACTGCATCGAAGAACACTGGGATACAAGTTACTGGTGCCAGTGTCTCATGTGTAATAAACAATTCTACACAAGACCTGAGCTGCACGTTAACACTTTCATCTCTGAGATGGTCGCTCAGTTCAGACAGTCGGCTCAACAGAAAGCCAGCAGCAGCAGCAGCAGCAGCAGCTCAGGGCAACAAGTCTTCAAAGCAGCAGAAGTTCCCTGTGACGTCTGCACTGGAACCAAACTGAAGGCCCTGAAGTCCTGCCTGGTGTGTCTGACCTCCTACTGTGAGACTCACCTGGAGCCTCATCTGACAAAGCCAGTACTGAAAAGACATCAGCTGATCGACCCTGTGGAGAACCTGGAAGACAGGATGTGTCCGAAGCACGATAAACCTCTGGAGCTGTTCTGTAAGACCGACCAGACATGTGTCTGCATGCTCTGCCATGTTTCAGAACACAAGATGCACAATGTGGTTCCTCTCAAAGAAGGATATGAAAGAAAGAAGGCAGAGTTGGGGAAGACAGAGGCTGAAACTCAGCAGATGATCTGGAAGAGACAACTGAAGATTGAGGAGATCAAACACTCAGTGGACCTCAGTGAGAAAGAAGCAGACGGAGAGATAGCAGAAGGTGTTAAGGTCTTCACTGCTCTGAAGAAGTCTGTTGAGAGAGGCCAGGCCAATCTCATCAACACGATCAAAGCGAAGAAGAAAACAACTGAAAAAAAGGCTGAAGCTTTAATCAAAGAGCTGGAACAGGAAATCTCTGAGCTGAAGAAGAGAAGCTCTGAGGTGGAGCAGGTCACACACTCTGAAGACCACCTGCATTTTCTACAAAGTCTCAAGTCCCTAAACATTCAACACCGACAACCCTCCAAGGACTTGAGAAAATTCCGTTTGACCCCAGCGGTATATGAGGAGACGGTGGTAAAGGCTGTGGCTAAGGTGGGGGAGAAGTTCAGTAAAGAGATGAAGAAGCTGCTTGAAGCTAAAGTGAAGAGGATCCAGAAGTACGCAGTGGATGTGACTCTTGATCCTGATACAGCATATCCCAGTCTCATCCTGTCTGATGATGGAAAACAAGTCTGTGATGGTGATGTTCAAAAGAAACTCCCAGACAACCCAGAGAGATTTTCTGATTGTAATTGTGTTTTAGGAAAGCAGAGTTTCTCTTCAGGCAGATCTTACTTTGAGGTTCAAGTTAAAAGAAAGACCGACTGGGATTTAGGAGTGGCCAGAGGGTCGATCAACAGGAAGGGAATGATCTCACTGAGCCCTCAGGGGGGTTTCTGGACTATATGTTTGAGCAATGTAAACGAGTACAAAGCTCAAGGTGCTCCGTCAGTCCGTCTCTCTCTGAAGTCTCGGCCTCAGAAGGTGGGGGTGTTTGTGGATTATGAGGAGGGTCTGGTCTCCTTTTATGACGTAGATGCTCCAGCTCTGATCTACTCCTTCACTGGCTGCTCCTTCACTGAGAAACTCTTCCCATACTTCCATCTAGGTTATAAATATGGCCGTAAAAACGCTGCACCTCTGATCATCTCTCCTGTCAGAGTCACCTAATCACTCATCTAATTTCATGTGTTGATTTGTTTTCATTCAAGGAAACAAACAAAATAAGTTTAATGTGGTGAATGATTTACATATTGTTTAGATTCTGTATACAACACATAAGTGGATTCATTAATCTACTCAACAATCAAATAATGATCTCTTCAACACTTTATCGGAACACATGTGGAGAATATCTATATGAACGTTGGAAAAAGCTATAGATTTATTTTAACTTTTAAAAAAAGGTTGTTTCTAATGATACCAAATTTGTCAAGCTAGTTAGAATTAATAATAACATTAAATGTTTTATCTTGAATTGTGTCATGAAGCTTCATTTAAGAGAAAGGCCTTTTAATGACTCTATAGCAGTGCTTCTCAAATGGGGGTACGCGGACCCCTAGGGGTACGTTTGGGTACTGCAGGGGGTACGTGAGGTAAACAAAATAAAAAGGTTAATTAAAAAAATACCATGCATGATTACAAAAATAATCTTAGTACAATAAGTTAAATAGAAAACACAATTTGATATAAAATATTCCTAGAACCACTAAGGGGGTCCTCATATAAACATGTTACATTTGTGTATTGTATTTATGGTTTTTAATAATATATCATTTTGTTCATTGGTTTGTTAAACATATATTAATTCAATTGAAAAACTCCTTGGAAAAATCATTTTTTTCATGCATAAAGATGAAAATATCCTTAGTTTGTTGTAATTCATGCATTAAGGAGTTAATAAATCAAACACTGATGGAACATCACTATATTGTAATTATTTATCGGTCAGGGGGTACTTGGCTGAGAAAATGTTTCAAAGGGGGTACATTACTGAAAAAAGTTTGAGAAGCACTGCTCTACAGTGTACTACATTTAATATGTGTAATAGTTATACTGCTAGAAAACTAAAATGAAGCTAAATAATATGATAAATCCTCATAACGGTTAACTTTAGGGATGTCCCGATCACCTTTTTTTGCTCCCGATCCGATTCCAATCATTTGATTTTGACAATCTGCCGATACCAATTTTTCCCGATCCGATCTTTATGCAATGCATTAAGAGAAAAAAAAGGAAAAAAGCATTCGAGTTGTCCCTTAAGGTTATTTTTTTATTTAAATGACAGTACCCAACTATCCATTCTATCCAACATGGATATAGCTTCTTTTTTTCACAGCAGCATTGGATCAGTTCAGTTGTGCAGCATTGGATCAAAACTAAATAAAGCTTATCAGTGGTCCTCCACAAAATGTAAACAAATTGAGTGCAGATAGTGGAGTAACAAAACAAAAATAACTCTACTGGAAAGAGGTAGCTTGACTAGCTTCACAAGTTCACATTCAGTCACAAATAATAAAATAAAATAAAAATGTGGCTTAGTGCAGAATTCTAGCCTTAAGACTAACTAGTCTAGTAATAATGCAATGAACAACAGCAGCTTAACATAACATGAATAAACAAAGTATTATATTTCCATCTTACTGGAGTAACACAATTCAATAGTAATCAGCAGCAAACCACTTCTTTTTGTTATTCTACAGTATTGTTATTTTATAGTTATTTGTTAATGTAACCCAATTTGTGTTCTTTGAAATTGAAAAGGATATCGCATTGTGTTTGTTACTTTCGTTGCAGTTGTATATGTCTTAAGTGTAATTTGGCTTGGCTTCCTATTTATGGACATGCTTTTATTTTGAAGGAGAGGTAGCGCTGTTGACAGGAAGTTGTTGTTGCTTTGGAAACAACGTGACGGAGATTAACGGAGAAAAGTAATATCTACATATAAAGACGGAGAAAGTAAACGATAACGTTTATGGTTAAGTGTTAGCACCCCCCGAAGAGGCACAAGCTCTTACGTTGATATTGGAGATTTCAATAAATTCAATTTGAAAAAAAAACGGGGGGGAAAATGAAAAAACAAACAATCTATTAGATTGGTTGTGTTGAACATAGCTCTGTTCTTTCCACCACGAGGAACCTCCTTCTTGCAAACATTGCATCTGGCTGTTACACTGCCTTCGCTTTCAATTTTATAATACTTCCAAACTCCTGACATTTTCTCTGTCCCGAGTCACCAGCTGAACGTAGCCTCTCATTAGCTTGCTGCTACTATTAGACACTGCGCCCACTCTGTTGCCAGCTTTGAGAGAAATAAGCAACCAGGTCTGAAAACAAGCCCAAAAGAAGCAACACATACATGATGTTGTGTAATTTGAAACCAAAACTAAGGACTCAGGATGACTTTAAGATGTGAACATGGTCATTTTTGTTTTGTAACATTAAATAAAATAATTTTTTTAAGGATTCCCGATTCCGATCTTTTAAAAATCACGTGATCGGCTCCGATCCCCGATCACGTGATCGGATCGGGACATCTCTAGTTAACTTGTATATTGACATGCCAGGTTTTATATGGATTACTGGTCAAATGGCTTATGAATCAAAGACATCTGTAAATATGTGATTGTGAGTTAAGAAAACAGTCAAATAAACTAGATGTTTGTTCTGAGAAAGCAGGGACTCGAGCACTAAACACTGAACAGGAAGGCCTGGTTTACACATCAGTTGTATTTCATGACACATTTCCTGAGGCTAATTCACATTAAATAAAATATAAGTTGATGGCTTTTTTTGGGAAGAGATTGTAGGATGAAATGTTTGTTTCCACTAGCAGTGATTGGATATTGTGCGGCTGTAGAGCAGAACACAGTGGGGCTGATATCAGTGAGATACCATTCACTTTTACGAGTCACAAAGACAAAAACTACTCTTTACAATGAAGTAACTAACTACAGAGTTTAGCATTATACAAGTATTAATGCCATCAACTAATATAAGGAAAAATTAGGTTTGATTTAATTACATTTTTTAAAGATATACCAGTTTGACTTAAGCCCTACCATTTGCTTCCTGTAGTTTTGCCATATTTGTATAAAACTAGTTTCCCCCTTTGTGATATAAAATGCTGAATCAACATGATGTCCTACATTTGTTTGCATTGTGTCAACACACACTTATGTGTGTTTGTTGTGTGTACTGGATGATATGTGATGAGGGTCACATGACTAACGGGGGTTGGCAAAAAGCCAGAATACACCTCTTCCCTGGTTCTCAGTTTTAACTCATCATGCATACACGAAACCCTCCTTTTCTCATACTTTGAAAAAATGCCTTTTCAAATGATTTCCCTCCCAGCACATTTTATATTCGTTGAACTCAACAAGAACACAATGTGAATCGGATTAAATATGTTGTCTTTCATCCAAGATAACAATCTTGACATCTACAATTTTAAATAAAAACATATATAATAATTTCAAGGTCACTGGTCTTTGTTGTTTGTGTGAGTAATGTGTTCAGTGCAGTGGCGAACCGTGTCTATCACAACTGGACCTTCTGTAGACACATATACCCCCCGCCCCCCTCCCGCCGCGGCATTATAATGTCCGTCTTTTCACTGAATTGTCGTCTTTAAAAGGGTACTCACAACAATTCCGAAACAACTTCATCTTCACCTGTTGCACTTGTCATTTCAACGTTAAAAACAATAAAACGGCATGAATTGCTTCGTCGCATTCTAGATCCTCTGTCTCGAGCCAGTTAACTAGCGGGCCTTCTAGAATACCCTGGAACCGAGGGAAACTCTGAAAGAATACACCCCTTGGCTACAAATCAACATATGATTGGTTGATCAAACTGTCAGTCCAAACGTACGCTCTCATTCAGCGTAACGGCCAGGGCATTCTATCAAGGATGTAGAATACCTTGGTGAAGGATATTCTACCCAGAGACCCAGAACAAGATCTGATTGGTTGCTTTCTTTTCTAACACAAAACCACTGAAATGCGTAGTGCATGGTCCGAGAAGGACAAACAAATCAACGTAACACTGTAATATTACAGATCAACAACACAGATACGATTCTCATTTATTCATTTTATATACATTTATATACATTTTATTTATATAATTAAATCGATTTTTTGTTTGTTTTATCTGAGTGTTCCAGGGTATTCTCTGAATACCTTGAAGGCCCTGACGGTTCGCCACTGGTTCAGTGTTATTTCAGATGACAGGAAACAAGTCTTAAAAACACAAAAAGAAAAGGTCAAGGATTAAAACCAATCTATACATTTGGCAAGATTTTAGAAAACATGGTAAATAGCCTTTTATTTTATTTTATTTTTTATTTCAGTGCATACAAACTCAGTAGGCTATATGTATATTTTAAGGTAAGCAGGATTACATTTTATCTAATTTTAGAATCTAAACAACAATAACTGCTGTTTTATGTGTTGCTCAAAGTGACACATGAAAATTCTCCTCACATTTGTATAAGGCCTTTTGAGCCAGATTTAAAAATAGTCAAGAAATGGTGTTGCATAAATAGTACTGTGGTATTTAATGCAAGTTTAACAGGATAATACCATATAGACCTCAGCACTGCGTTCATTGTGTTTTTGTTGTTTTACTACACTACAGTAACACACTTCCACCACTTCCTGGGGTTATGGCACAGAGTGTCCACTTGATGGAGCACAACAGAAAGGAAAGACAAGCATGGAGTCACTGTACTGTACACCAAACACTGATATATGTGGAGACACAGTTTGTTACACATGTGTCACTACCCGATCCGCATCCCTACCCGATCCGCATTGCGCATGTGCGAGATGGTCCGCCATATTGGACAACTCCATACGGCAAGTCAAATAGGACATTTGACGTCTAAACGGCTGCCCGATTTGCCTCGTGCATGTGCGAGTCATAAACGTCTCAAATATCTATACAAAAATATTTTGTTATTTTATTTTATTTGAAATAAAATGAAGGGCTTTCACAGTTAATGTCGTTAGATATAAATTATGAATGCCATACATATTGCATACATTCAGTCAATATTTCTTCAGTATGATAGCTGTCTAACAGAAGTTAAATCCATTTCTCACTTATTCTGACAATCTACTTAACCCAATAAAAGGACCCAATAAAAAGAGTTGTTGAATAATAGTGAAGTCACGTTGTAATAACAATAACTCATCTCTCTCGTTTTTTTTAGTTTTCTTTTTGTGCTTTGCCAAACGCTACTGTGTCAAGTGTCCTATTTGGGTTGCCGTACATAGTTGTCCAATATGGCGGACCATCTCGCACATGCGCAATGCAGATCGGGTGACAACATGTACAGGATAACCTCTCATGTTGACCAAGGACAAATGGGTTTTCCCAATGATGGTCAATATAACAGTTCAACAAGGATCATGCTACCTGTGTATGTCTTTGTCAAGATATTTTAGTTAAGCCTGATGTTACAACAGTTTACATGTTTCTAACAACCCTAAAAATGCTTAAAGGCATCCATCAATGATCCTAATTAACCAGGAAGATTTTTTGGGCTAAGGGTAGCAAGTGATATAAAGTATTCTTACTCTTCTGCTTGTCCTACAGAGCTGTGATTCGCTTTGACAAAAATAAACTCATCTATAGTAACATCTTCACCTCATGTAAAGTCAGGAAAACTCTGAAAGTTGAGAATCAAAATCCCTCTAAAAAGAGCTGCAGTAACAGGTAGTAGTTGAGAGGAATAAGACACATTGGTTTCTCTCAAAAGGAACCTCAAACTAACTGACTTCATCAGGTTGGTAACACTCAGAGATGGGGTCGTTACTAAAAAAAAAGTAATATATTACATATTACTTTTTAAAAAAGTAATATATTACACTACTTCGTTACTCTCTACATAAAGTAACTCGTTACTTTACTCGTTACTTTACTTGTTACTTTACTCGCAGGGCCGGCCCGCCCCTCCCTACAGGCAGATCACGCAGACTGCGGCGCACCTACAGTGTAAGCGCGCCACAGTTTTGCCTCTGCGAGACTCCACTTGCACCCCCAATTACTATTGCATTAAGGAAGACATAACACAAGTCTTTCTTTTTATATGCTCTAAAATAGGCTACCAGCCACACAACAAGCTAACAGTCTGTGAAACGTCAAGACACTAATTAATGAAACCAGTTCAAGACGCATTATTCTTATCATTCTTTATGAGCGCAGTAACGGTAAGGTATCTAATTACTTATTTATTCCATAACTTAGTAACAGAGATGGTCAAACTAAAGTGGTAGAGACATGGCAGAATTCCTACAATGAAGCGGGACATTGAACTGTTCAACCGTGAGAGGGCGATCAACAAAAGAGAGCAAGCGGCCCCGTTGAGGGAGTTTACAGATGAAAAGACTCAGCCATTTATGCAGCACTGCACGTGGAGATGTGGTCTCGCAAGTCGCACAGATTACTTAGGCCTACATGTATATAAACCATAGACTGTAAACCTGCGGCGGAAACCCCTCTAGTCTGTCAGTGAGTGTGATTATTTTATAAAGTAACGAAGTAACGCGTGTCGGGGCAATGTTAGTAACTGTAGTGTGATTACTGCTCCGTTACCGACAACAGTAATAGTATTGCAATGTTACACCCAACTCGAGAGAAACTTTCATAACAGCGTTGTGATACCAAACAGCGTCAATGCAGACTGACACACATTCACTTAGGCTAAGGGGGACTGGGGATATGTATCAGCTGCTTGTGTGAGTCGGACAGTGAATACTTTAGAGCGGCCGCAGCAGTGTGAGCTAACCGAGAGCTAACGGAGGAGAATAAACTCCCGTGGAAGAGCAGCGGATACAAGCGGCCGAGATGGGTTTTCTCCGCAGGGTGGCTGGTGTCTCCCTTAGGGATAAGGTGAGAAGTTCGGTCATCAGGGAGGGACTCGGAGTTGAGCCGCTCCTCCTTCGCGTCGAAAGGAGCCAGTTGAGGTGGTTCGGGCACCTAGTTAGGATGCCACCTGGGCGCCTCCCTAGGGAGGTGTTCCAGGCACGTCCAGCTGGGAAGAGACCAAGGGGTAGACCTAGGACCAGGTGGAGGGATTATATCTCTTCGCTGGCCTGGGAGCGCCTTGGGATCCCCCAGTCAGAGCTGGTTGATGTCGCCAGGGAAAAGAAAGTTTGGGGCTCTCTGCTGGAACTGCTACCCCCGCGACCCGATCACGGATAAGCGGGAGAAGATGGATGGATGGATGGATGGAAGAGCAGCCAACACTGCAGCGGTCGGTAAATGCTGCCGAAACACATTAATAAACAATGAACCACGGCACTCTGGAGCAAAGTATAAGGTTGGAGAAGTCGTTATTCAATTTATTATGGCTGTGTGATTAAAAGCAACACGATCATCGACCCGACGCAGTTCCCCGTTGTTGTTGTTGTGAGCGCGGTAATGCCGTTGGGGAGCAAATCAGCGATGTAAACGGTGACGTCATGACGCAGCAGCGGCAGCACCAGTCGGGTGCTGGGCGGTGTGAACAGAGCGGGAGCAGAAAAGGGAAACCGGAGCTGAACCAGAAAAGCTCTAGCTCGGAGCTAGAAAGGGAAAAGCGCTGGTGTGAAAGCCGAGAAACGCGGATCTTGGGTCCTTAGCTTGAAAAAAAGAAAAGAAGAGGAGGCGGAGCTAATGCCTGATCAGAATTCTACCAGAGATAAAGTTAAATTCTGCTGTGATAAAATGCCATCCTGTTTAAACCACATCAAGGATTATTTCTGAAACAGTATGGAGCTCAAATGCTTTTTCTCTTGCAGGTTTATCACAAGGTGAGTTCCTTTTTGTATTTCCTGCTTTTTAAACACATGTGCTCTCCAGTACAGGTTAGCTCTGAGTGTTAGCGAGGCTTGCTAATGTAAACAAAGGCGAGATTACGTCCAAAACACGTCAGGCATTGTTTCTGATAGCAACTCTCTGTGGGTCCGCTGCCAAATTGATGTCAGTTCGGATGGAATCTGTATCCGCTCGTTGTTCCCCCGTTTTTAAAAGATTTGGGTACGGAGGAAAAGAGAGAGGGTTTTATTTTCTGACGCTGCGTGAGTTCCCCGACACACCGGGGACACATGACATATTTATGTATAAAATACATCACAAAGTGCATTTTGCATGATAGGTGCCCTTTAAGGTACACAAATTCACCATCAACTAGTTGTTAATTAACATGCATATTAGCAGTATATTGGCTCTTTATTAATCATTATAAAACACTTATTAATTCCTTATTCTACATGACCGTAATCTACAAGTAATAGGCCATTAGTTGAGAGTTTTTCCTCAGTGCCACAGTGACGCATCCTAAAACCCGAAAGTAAGCTTCTTCCGGTTCCCTCGACAAAAAAGCGATGCAATTTCTCCAGGATTTTGGAAAATAGGTCGAAATAAGGTCTGTGGTTGACACACATTTAAGAGATGGATCACATTTTGTTCAGTCGGATAATCTCCACATGTATAGAGCCATGGCTGCATGGAACACACTGCCAGATCAGATTTCTAAAGAAACAACTAAAGCAAGCTTCAAAAGACGATTGAAGAGGCATCTAGAAGCCCAAAGACTGTAAATTACACAAGCGGCAGACAGGTTATGGTAAACATACAGCAGCACACCGATTCATATAGGTTTTTTAAACACATGCAGGAATATGGTACTTTCGCTAACATAGACACACACACAGCCTTTCACAGTTATGATGAGGATTGTATTTGTTTAGTTTGTTTTACTCTAAAAGAAGCGAAGGGAGACATTTGGAAAATCACTATTATTATTATTCTTTTTTTGAATTTTTCTTTCCAAGGAAATGGGGAATCAGAAAATAAGCTGTATGTGATGGTTGATATGAAAGTCACTGTTTGAAGGAAAATTGACGCCGTACACGATTTGTATCATTGTCTTGTAATGTACTGTCGAATGTCATGTTTTATGTTATTTGTGGACCCCAGGAAGATTAGCTGTTGTTATGCACCAGCTAATGGGGATCCTAATAAAATAAACAAATAAACAAATGTATACCCTACTTTTATAATTTTCGAATCATAAATCTATCGATCATAAATCTATCGATTGTCAGACATATTGGACCCAATCTCCTCAAGGTACAAATAAGCTTCAGGACTCTGGGTGGGCCTTTTTCTATGGCAGCAGTTGGTATTTGAAGACTGTTGATGCTGTTAGATGTTGGACTGGCTGAGCGAGTTTCGGCCTGTTTAGCCTGTTTTAGCTGCGGGACAAACAGCCGTCAGCAACAGGAAGTCAAATATTGAGCAGAGCATATTAAGACCAAAACTCATGTACATCAACTTCCTTACTTGCATTAAATAAGCACTAATTAGAGGGTTATTGAGGATACACTCAACTAATGGCCTATTACTTGTAGAATATGTAGAATAAGGCATTAATAATTGTTTTATAAAGACTAATAAAGAGCCAATATACTGCTAATATGCATGTTAATTAACAACTAGTTGATGGTGAATTTGTGTACCTTAATATAAAGTGTTACCCAACATAATATTTTGATTCTCCTCTGTCTGAATAAATAATATACTATAGCCTATGAATTTTGATTGATGCAGCCATCAGACAACGTTCCTCTGTGGAAACTCAGCCTCTGGGCGGGGCATTAACTTTGGCATCAGTTCACTGACATTTAACAACTGGTTTGTTTGGAGATGTCTGATCGATAAAGGAAGTTTTAGGCCTGTGTAGACTGCAAACAGTATTACAACATGTTTTTCATCCTGCTTTCAATAAGCACACATTGCATTGGTTATGTATCATTAGCGATTATCAGACGCAGAGTTTGTATTCTAAACTCATCTAGTTGGCAAAGCTTTTTGGTAATTGGTCCAGATGTGGGGACAGCAAATGACCAGACTATCAAAGCTCCCTGTAACACGTAGACCTGTAACAATACAAGTCGACTAAACTGGTCTGTGATTTGAATCGGTAAACAGTTTCCTTGTTTTTGTTTTTTTAAATGACCAGTACACACAATTGGAATCAGAAATTCACATATTAAAAACGTCAAATTTAAACTGGAACAGTATCCCCTTTTGCTTTTAAGCCAGGGAAAATGTGCACGTCACTTTAACCCTTGTGTTGTATTCGGGTCTCCCGTGACCCGTTTCAAGTTCAAATTATATAATAACTACGCAATAGTTTTTTTTATCGGAACAAGGCTTCATGATATCCTCCACAACAGCCATATAAACACTACAAAACTGATTTTTACAATTTTAGCTAAGTCTGAAGGTCTCAAAAAAAAAAGTGTATAATTTGGTGTTCGGGTCTGGGGAGTCCCAGCAGAATGGTTTTGGGTGACTCGGGGTCAAATTTGGCCCAATCAAGATTCACCTTTGACTTTAGACACCCCACCCACTTCATCCACTGTAACAATAATGTTAAGTCTATTAAGTCTATTATAGTCAGATAACATTATTATCCACTGTCTTCACTATAAGGAATATAATGAGTGAATATAATCAAATGTTTTACTTAAATATGTGGTGTGATGTGTTTTGGGGCCATAAAATAAAATTACAACAGGGTTGTACAGTTGTGAATGCACAATAAGTTAGTTATGATGTAGTTCAAACAATATTGGATGAAAGTCATTATTTTGGAGTGTTTTGGACTGAGATACATCATGGGTCAAAATTGACCCGCGAACACCATGAACAGTAACAGCTTTGGAACACAACACAAGGGTTAATAATGTCTAAACATGAGGAAGATACAAACCTAACCAAAAGAGCTGCAGTAAGAGGCGGGGCAAAGCTGGAAGGGCAACATATCAGAATCCTTAAATCAAACTCAAGGTCTGCAAGTTTTGCAGTAGTGTTTCGACACTGGAGACAATTCTGTTTCTCTATAAATAAATATTAAACTCATCCAGTCGTCAGCTCTTACTCAACTACACATCAGCGTCTCTGCTACAAGGGTGAGTAGAGCTGTCAATATTTAACTATAACTGTATTTTTTAGTTTTAACACAATCTTGCTACACCTTTTGTGCAAATGTTGAATGTAATCAAAAGTATAACATTTAAAAAAACGATTCGATTTTTATGGGATATTTCAAACATATTGGACCCAATCTCCTAAAGGTACAAATAAGCTTCAGGACTCTGGGCGGGGCTTTTTCTATGGCAGCAGTTGGCATTTGAAGAATGTTGATGCTGGAAGATGTTGGACTGGGGACAAACAGCCGTCAGCAACAGGAAGTGTTTCTGAGTGATAAAAAATTAGATCTGATCTGTGAGATTTGAGAAATGCACAATCGATACAGTTCGATAAACGTTCGATGAACGTTCGATACTTGCTTTGGCAAGGGAAACCATAGAGATCAGGCTCCTACAAAATTCAACACAATAAAGACTAGATAAATCATAATATAAAATAAAAGATTAATACAGGAAGCAAAGAGGTTCTGCTTTTAATATACAAACCTAAAAATAGTGTTTACCAATTCTACTAAAATATTATTATTATTATTAAATAATAATGATTACAAAAATGTAATAAAATAAATAATTATTATAATATATAATAATTAAATAATATGTTTATTATAATAAAATAATAGCAATTGTATTAGAATAACTTTTATCATAATACTAATAACACTAATACTAATAATAACTACAATAATAATATAATTAATGTTGGTACATCATCTGAATTATGGATTGTATTTTTATGGAATTCTTGAATTTATAAATTTTAAAGAGAAAAACGAATATCAGTGGTATTACTACAACAACAATAATATGGTAAATAAGATACTGAGATGTTTGCACAGAGATTTCCTCAGGTCAATTGTTTTATATATTTGAGTAACTAAGAAATATTTTTATATATTTTGCAACTTAATGTAAAGTAACCTTGATTTAAGAGGTTCAATCACTGGGAGATATCATTCTCTACTGTCTCTTTTTTTCTTAGCTTAATGAGGACATTTAACATGTTGTTATGTTTCAGCATTAGGCAACAACCTCATCAATCGAGACCCAATATCTCACGAGGAACAAGTGAGAACAGGATAATATGATTGCTTTAATTCAGGCAACAAAATGCCATAATGATCCATAAGGGATGCTGCCTGAGAGAAAACACTCTTCTTCCTTGGTATCAAGACCACTAATGTTACATACTCAATGTCTAAAAGGCCTTTAGTTTATTTTATTGTATATAGATTTCAGTTTTAGAGTAGATACATATTGTACTTGTTGTATGGATGTGGATTATGTCATCCATGACATTTAACTGACCAATAAATGTAACTGAAATCTTCTGATTAAAGTAAAACCTGATCGTAATAAAGATTAGAAACAGCTTGACACACCTGTGAAGCAGAACCTTTGCTCCCTAACTATCATAGAAAACCTTGTTGATCAGAGGGAGGGAACCAAACCATCAGACAGTGAGAGGAGGAGCTACACTGGAAAGAGGAGAGCTTACACGTCAAACTCAGGAAACGAATGTTATGTTAGTCAGAGAGGCAGCCACACTGCAGTCGAGACTAGTCTCTGTTTCTGTCTAAAGAAAATACAAACTGAGTTCATCAGATCTTTCTCAACAACACAGCAGAGTCTCTGTCAAACACTGGTGAGTACATCTGATTATATTTACACTGTGAACAAGCAGGATTAACACAAAACAGCCATTCTCAGGAGAAAGCCCCACCCTTTACGTCCAACTTGTTTTTCTCAAACAACATAACCATATAGAGTCCACTCTAAACAGTCTCTTTGTATCAACTCTTAGTACTTTAGTATTATTATGGTTTGCTGATCACTTCCTACATCATGCTTTTACCCATTTCCTCTAGCTGTTTCAAAATAAAAATATTTCCATTAGAGAAACAGTTGGAGGCTTTTAATGTGAAGCAGCTAGAGGAAATTAATGGTTATGGTCACACAGTGAGAAGAGCAGTGTTGTTTTTCAATAGAAAAATGATCGAGACAACATGTATTTTCATAGCTGTTTGCCAGAGTTGCATGCTTGAACCTGTCAGAGTTAAATGGTCACGGTTGCTCATGACTTGTTACAAGTTATCACACTTCTTTCTTTAAAACAATATATGATATGAATTAATGATTGATGTTTCAAATGTTTTTTCTTTACTTTCACATGTGTGTAGATATGGCTGCAGCAAGCTACCTGCCATCTGAAGATCAGTTTCTGTGCTCCATCTGTCTGGACTTGTTCACTGATCCAGTCACCATACCATGTGGACACAACTTCTGTAAAGACTGCATCACTGACCACTGGGATACAAATGACAGGTGCCAGTGTCCCATGTGTAAAGAGGCTTTTAATACAAGACCAGATTTGAGAGTCAACACGTTCATCTCTGAGATGGTCGCTCAGTTCAGACAGTCGGCTCAACAGAAAGCCAGCAGCAGCAGCTCAGAGCAACAAGTCTTCAAACCAGCAGAAGTTCCCTGTGACGTCTGCACTGAAACCAAACTGAAGGCCCTGAAGTCCTGCCTGGTGTGTCTGACCTCCTACTGTGAGACTCACCTGGAGCCTCATCTGACAATGTCAGGTCTGAAAAGGCATCAGCTGATCGACCCTGTGGAGAACCTGGAAGACAGGATGTGTCTGAAGCACGACAAACCTCTGGAGCTGTTCTGTAAGACCGACCATACATGTGTCTGCATGCTCTGCACTGTTTCAGACCACAAGATGCATGATGTGGTTCCTCTGAAGGAAGCATATGAAGGGAAGAAGGCAGCGCTGGGAAAGAAAGAGGCTAGAATTCAGGAAATGATCCAGAAGAGACAACTGAAGATTGAGGAGATCAAACACTCAGTGGACCTCAGTAAGGAAGAAGCAGACAGAGAGATAGCAGAAGGAGTTCAGGTCTTCACTGCTCTGAAGGAGTCTGTTGAGAGAAACCTGAATGAGTTCATCCAAACAATAGAAGGGAAGCAGAACATGAGAATGAAACGGGCCGAAGACTTCATCAAAGAGCTGGAACAGGAAATCTCTCAGCTGAAGAAGAGAAGTGCAAAAGTTGAGCATCTCTCACGGTCTGAAGACCACCTCCATCTTCTCCAGGGTGTCCAGTCCCTAAACATCCAAGACCCATCACCCACCAAGGACTGGACAAAGGTCAGCATCCCTCCATCATCATATGAAGGGACTGTGGTGAGAGCTGTGGGTCAGCTGGAGGAGACACTCAGCCAAGAGATGAAGAAGCTGCTTGAAGCTGAACTGAAGAGGGTCCAGAGCTACGCAGTGGATGTGACTCTTGATCCTAATACAGCACATCCTGAACTCATCCTGTCTGATGATGGAAAACAAGTCAGCGATGGTGATGTGAGAAAGAATCTCCCAGAAAACCCAGAGAGATTTTCTGATTGTAATAGTGTTTTAGGAAAGCAGAGTTTCTCTTCAGGCAGATTTTACTTTGAGGTTCAAGTTAAAGGAAAGACAGAGTGGGATTTAGGAGTGGCTAGAAGGTCGATCAACAGGAAGGGAACGGTCACACTGAGCCCTCAGGGGGGTTACTGGACTATATGTTTGACAAAGGGATTTGAGTATGAAGCTCTTGAGGATCCTTCAGTCCTTCTCTCTCTGAAGTCTCGGCCTCAGAAGGTGGGGGTGTTCGTGGATTATGAGGAGGGTCTGGTCTCCTTTTATGACGTAGATGCTGCAGCACTTATCTACTCCTTTACTGGCTGCTCCTTCAACGGGAGAATCTACCCATACTTCAGTCCTGGTCTTAAATATGGCCGTAAAAACTCTGCACCTCTGATCATCTCTCCTGTCAGAGTCACCTAATCACTCATCTTATTTCATGTATTGATTTGTTTTGTTGAAGGGAACAAACATTGATATTTAGAGTTATAACTGTATAGTTTCCATCTTGTTTTCTACAAAATAAGTTTGCTGTGTGGTGATTTACATATGGTTTAGATTCTGTACACAACACATAACTGGATGAATAATTCTACTCCACAATCCAATAATTATCTCTTCAACACTTTATCGTAACACATATGGAGAATATCTATATGAACGTTTGATAACGCTACAGATTTATTAAAAATAAAGTTGTTTCTAATGACACCAAATTTGTCAAGCTATAGTTAGAGTTGATAATAACATTAAATGTATTATAATCAATTTTTATAAAGCTTAATTAAAGAGAAAAGCTTATTACGTGCCTCTACTGTGTACTTAATAACATATTTGTAATAGTTATACTGCTAGAATCAGTCAAATGAAGCTAAATAATATGATAAATCCTCATTTGTGTTAAAAATGGTTTGGTTAATAACTGTTAACCTCTTAAGCACGAGGGCCCCCACAATCGGCGCAAGTGAAATATTTCTTTGAGAATGTGTCTCAGGGCTTCTTAACATTCATGAAACCTTTTAATGTGTAGTACCAGATTAACGGGAAGAATCTCAGCTAACTGATGATATGAACCATTTTTACCAAAACAAAACACAAGTCTCATATGAAGCGTCTAAATGACCCCTGAGCGAAAAAATGCAAACTGACTTTGGCACAGAACTCAAGATAAAGATACATTATTACTTATGGTAGCTGCACATACAATATATCCGAGTAAAGCTGAGACTCCACAGATTATATAGGTATAGTATCATTACTGAGCGATCCGAACTCGCGACAGGGGAAGCAAACACAGACATCACAACACGTACCTTTACAGAGCATTTACGGGAGATCGTTTCAATTTAGCTGTCATTCTGATCAAAAGTCGTGTTCAATGGCATTAAAACGATAGAAATGCTGCTGCGGGTTAATCCATAGTGTCCAATTAATATGTTTGTTGCTTTGAAAAAATTATTTATAATCCATAATTCAATTTTTATGAAAAGATCGGAGAAAAAAGAGTTAGCTGCTAATGGTAGCCACCAGAGTGTATGCAGCTTCTGGTTTTGGCCATGCATCACTCTCACTCCTTATTTGGTAACGTGTGTGTGTGTGAAACTTTCCCTCGATTCCATTGGCTCTAGCGGTTATAAAGAGATGTCATTCATCAATATCAACCAAGGGGGGGCAGAGATATGGAAAATCCACCCAAATGACTCCAAAAGTGTTTTTTTGTTGCTAAATCTCTCTAAAAAGGCCAAATTTCACTTGTTTTGCATCAATCTTGATAGTGTTCAATCTGAATTTACTTTAAAATAAAAACATCTCTATTGATTCTGACACTTCTACATCCAACTCACAGATGTAACCTTGCTTTGAGAAAAAAGATTATTAATTTAACCCTTTTAGAAGGGAAGGGAAGGTATGGTCATTTGTTCTGGGAATGTCATTTTCGAGCCTGAGACCTGAAAAACAGGCTCAGTGCTTAACAGGTTTTAACTTGTATATTTACATGCCAGGTTTTATATTGATTACTGGTAAAATGGCTTATGAATCAAAGACATCTGTAAATATGTGATTGCGAGTTATGAAAACAGTCAAATAAACTAGATGTTTGATCTGAGAAAGCAGGGACTCGAGCACTAAACACTGAACAGGAAGGTCTGGATTACACATCGTTTGTATTTCAAGACACATTTTCTGTGGCTAATTCACACAAAAAATAGAGCTGATGGCTTTTTTTGTGAAGAGCTTGTAGGATGAAATGTTTGTTTCCACTAGCAGTGATTGGATATTGGCTGTAGAGCAGAAAACAGTGGGGGTGATATCAGTGAGGTAGCATTCACTTTGATGAGTGAAGGCAGTCACTATAACACTAAAACTACTCTTTACAAGGAAGTATTAATGCCAACAACTAATATAAGGAAAAATAGGGTTTGATTTAATAACAATTTTTAAGGATATAACAGTTGGACTTAAGACTTACCATTTGCTTCCTGTAGTTTTGCCATATTTGTATAAAACTAGTTTCCCCCTTTGTGATATAAAACGCTGAATCAACATGATGTCCTACATTTGTTTGCATTGTGTCAACACACACTTATGTGTGTTTGTTGTGTGTGGTAGAAACAACTGGGTGAAATGTGATGAGGGTCACATGACTAATGGGGGTTGGCAAAAAGCCAGAATACACCTCTTCCCAGGTTCTCAGTTTTAACTCATCATGCATACACAAAACCCTCCTTTTCTCATACTTTGAAAAAATGCCTTTTCAAATGATTTCAATCCCAGCACATTTTATAATCAACAATAACTCAATGTGAAACGGATTAAATATGTTGTCTTTCATAACAAAATAAAAATAATTTCAAGGTCACTGGTCTTTGTTGTTTGTGTGAATAATGTGTTCAGTGTTATTTCAGATGACAGGAGACAAGTCTTAAAAACATAATAGGAAAACTTGATGGGTTTCTGTATGTCAAGGATCAAAACCAATCTATAAATCAGGCAAGATTTAAAAACACATGGCAATTAGAATGTATTAAACATTTTATTTCAGTGCTTAAAAACTCAGTATATGTATATGTTAACATAGAGCTTGTGGCAGGCCCTGCACCTGATGGCATAAACCCCATTATTGGTTGTAGGTTGCAGTAAAATGTGCATATTTAGTACGTAAAATGTGCGTAAATTTAGAGTCTGAAAAAAACTAAAAAAGTACGTATTTACAGAGTCTGAAAAAACTAGAATGTGCGTATTTAGTCTAAAAAAAACAAAAAAAAGTGCCTATTTAGAGAGTCGGAAAACTCCCCAAAAAGCGCGTATTCAGAGTCTGAAAAAAAACAAAAAAAGTACGTATTTAGAGTCTAGAAAAAAAGAAAAAGCGCATATTCAGAGTCTGAAAAAAACAAAAAAAAAGTACGTATTTAGAGTCTAGAAAAAAAGAAAAAGCGCATATTTAGAGTCTGAAAAAAAATAAAACGTGTGAATTTAGACAGTCGGAAAAAAAGCGCGTATTTAGAGTAAAAAACAAAACAAAAAGGCGCGTATTTAGAGATCGGAAAAAAAATGAAAAAGCGCGTATTTAGAGTCGAAAAAAACTAAAAAAAGTGCGTATTTAGAGTCTTAAAAAAAACGAAAAAGCGCGTATTTTGATCCAATCCGCAATTTTTCTGATATATTTGCTGATATTTCTCCAATAATCAATTGTTTGTTAACATTTTGAGAAATGACGTCACAATTACCAAGAGTCCAACTTCACAATATTTGTTTTGTCCAAACCTCATAATTACTAATACACTTTTTACAATTATTAAAAAGGCACGATCATGCTTCTTGGGTTTTTCCTTTCCTGTGTTCTAGGTTTTAGTGCATGTAAATGGTCTGCAAAGGCTAAAATCCCCATGTGATCCCTCCAGATTGGCTAGTGTTCCAACACATTGTACGTGATAGGCTAAGGGGCGGGACATCTCTAAGCGGTTGACCAATTCCAACAGAGCCGGCCAGCTAACCAATCAGAGCAGACTGGGCTCTGGTTTCAGACAGAGGGTGAAAAGAGGTGCTGCTGCACAGGGAGTATGAGAAAAATAAAGATATTTTTGAACATTAAAGCATGGAGACATGTCACAGTAGAGACACTACATACAATCCTGGAACATTTATGAATGAGAATGTAAGCCCACAGCATCTGTAACAACTTTCAAACAGTTTATTTCTCATTTTTCCATGTATGAAGTTTCAGTGATGCAGCAAAGATGAAAACAGGAGTGAAACTCTAAGACTGAATCCATGTGGCCTCCATCACAAACATCCCTTTAAACCCCAGCAGACATTTCAGCACCGACTCAAATCAAACAAGCAGGAAACCAACTGTTAATAAGAAAATCAAAAGTGAAGAAACAAAAACATCCCTAAAACAGATCGAGTGGCAGGCGACTAAAAAACATTTAAGATTACAGTTTTTTTTCCATGTTTAAACCTTTATTGGCAACATCAACGTGCTTGAAATGTTCATGTTTTTATTCATCACCATTATTTATATGTAAACACAACACGGTCTCACTGAATTTCATGAAATGAGCCAAAACTCTGAAATGCAAAATGAATAAACTACAATACAAATGTTAAAGATTACTTATCCTCACCATGAAATACGCTATCTGATAATAACACAACCCTGACACCATGTCCACACTCTTAAAATATGAAACTATTACAGCTAAATAAACAGTTTTTTAAAGCAGCTATTTCTCATGATCTCTATCTAGTTGAACATGCACCAAAAACTGTAGTTTCTTATTGTATAATTGTATAAAAATTCAAATATGCAAGTGGTCAAACCAGTAATACACATACTAGCATGCACAGAGTAGATTATTTGCATTCGCAAGACATTTCACTCATTTCATTAAATGTTGAGACCAGCTTTGAAAAAAGACCTTTAATAAAGCTTTTAAAGAGCTTTTAATAAAATCGGATCTACATGCAAAGAGCAACGGGCAGAAGAAGAAGATAAAGAAGAGGAGATCACACGTCATGCAAACACATCACAAGTCTCTCGTTTCAGGTAGAAAAGTCTTGCAGAGCGTCGGTAAATCAGCAGTGTACTGAATACTGAGTACAGCAGGTCTTTCTAGCGCTTTAACGGCCATTTTTGTTGTTTCCCTCCTCAGCTTTGCTTCTCCCCCCAAGAGAAAGTCGGAGGATAAAGACGTGAATGTCCGAAAGCAGACGAGCTGCAAAAGCACAGATTCAGCTCACTACCGCAGAACATTTCTGTGTCTCTCAAAATCATTTACAGCCACGCCTCGGAGCTTGTTTTTCACTAAATCTTACAGTAAAAACAAAGAGAATGGATTTTTTTGTACAGTTTTCCCAACCTGCGGTAGCCCTGCTTGTTGCTCAACGATCATCGGCTTTACAGTTCCTAATTTTCATAAAGCAAGAGATGTTTGAATTTCTACTCATTTTCTTCAAATGTGCAGAAAATGTAAAACCGTTGAGGAGTTCCTATTGGCTGAATTCAAGCTGCGACAACTGATCTTATTCCACTAAGCTGAGAGTGTCGAATCTACAGATGTGTGTGTGTGTGAAGTAATATTACTTTCAACATCAACGGTAGGCGCTGTTGAAAAAAATGCAGACTCGTCCCTGACAGTATTCATGCATATCGTAATTACAGGTTTCCAACTTGTACTTAATATTCAACATGTTATTACAACTCGGTGCTTAATTACACAAAAAGTGCCTAAAAAAAGCAAAACAAAAATGGACGCTCATGTTAGCCAAAGTCTGAAAACATGTAGTGCCCAATCTCCCTCTGTCCTCCTGACAAAATGACTGTAAAATGAAGCTGTTTTTTTAAGTGTAAATGATGCAATACTCCAGTAAGATAAATGCATTCAATAATACAATTACATCTCTAAAATAAAAGACACAGATTTTTTTTTTTTTTATATATATATATATGTATATATGTATATATACACCTGTAATTCAACTGCATGTCATAAATTGTTGTTGGCACTTCATGCTGTGTTTGTGTTGTTCTGAAATCAAGTAACGTCACCGCTAAATACACTCATCCACTAAAGTGAACTCTCTTTAAGATAGACTTCCTTTGATTCTCCAAGAAAAAAAAAAACAATGACACCAAAATAAATATAAAAAACCCACATACCTTGAAAAAACCAGTAAAACATACAGAACACATACACACTCAAAGACACACACACGCACGCACACACTCACACTCCAGCTTTCCTCCACCAAACTGAAACCGCCGCTCTGCGTTAAAAAGCCGTCCGTCAGCTTTTTTTTTGAAGTGCGGCGAGTCAGAGAGAGTTCCTGTTCGATAATACTTGGTGAGAGTTTGGCTTCAGAAGGCTCGGGGAGGGGGGACGGGGGGGGAGGGAGGGGGGACGGGGGTAAGGGAGGGAGGGGAGGATTTTTCACAAAGAAAATACTTTCATTGAGCGTATTGTTGGACGACGTCTTCAAGCAGATCTTCAGTAAATGGAGGAAGAAAAAGAACAAAGTTGTCAGACGTCCACCACCATCTTTTTGTGAATGTCTAATCCACCAACGACCTGCGGGAGACAAAGGGGGGAGGGGGGGGGGGTCACTTTTCAGTTTGTTTACATTACTTTTTGACACATGAACATTTTTCTGTAAATGACCAACAGGGAGTGTAAAAAAAAAAAACTTGTTTAAAGAGACCCTACTTTGCTTTTTGGGGGTTTCCCTCTCCTGTAGTGTGTTATAAAGGTTTTAGTGCATGTAAATGGTCTTCAAAGGCTAAAATGTTCCCGCCTCCATGGGACTCCTTTGTTTTTTTTAGGAACATAGTGACATCACTCTGTAACACATACTCTTCTATTGGCTAGCATTGGTAACACATGGTACGTGATAGGCTATCTCTAAGCGAATGTCCTATCACATTTTGATGGCATACTTACTATACTATGGCTTTAATGCTACATTATTATATATAAGTTTACGTGAGTACTGTATATATAGTAGTATAGTATTGTCTATGTTCTATGTCTACTGTTTAAAATCTGCCGGTAAATAGATTTTTTCCCCTTTAAGGGTTTAAAATAAAAGTATAAAACAGACACTATTTGCCTAAAATATAATACAGCGTTTTTATGACCTTTGAAGGACATGCTAGGATTTTTCTTTTAGCCCCTAGTTTGGGGTAACGGCACTTTTTACTGTTTAACTTCACTCTTATAAATCTAATTGAATCACTTTAAATAGGAGATAGCAGCTGATAACAGTATAAAGAACACGTTTATTGTCAGACCAACACGTTTAGCTTGTGGCCTTTATGTTGTTCTCACAATTAAGATAATTAGATAAGATGAAAAGTACTTCATTGATCACTATTGAGTAGAGCAGGGATGACGTATTTTTGTAGGCCGACCTGGAAGTAAGCTGCTCATGGGTTCCCTCGACAATAATGCAACAGGATTTCTCCATTGGATTTTGGAATATTGTAAAAAATAAGATCTGTGGAAAACGGACCCGTTTGATAAATGCACGTTTTGTTCAGTCGGATAATCTCCACGTCTACCCTACTTTTATAATTTTCCAATCATAAATCTAATCACCAGAAGCAAAATGCTAACGTTATGCTATAAAGGAACTACAGCAGGGTCACACGACTTCAACGTCACGCCAACTTTAGATCCATATTCAAACATACAGATTCTAAATGGTACGAGTTGAAGCGTTCGTTTGAACAGTTAGCAGGAGGCAGGTACTTGCTTTCAAGCAGAACAGGGCAAACAAACTTAGCGGGAGTGTTTTACGTGTTCGGTGTAATGACGTCCTCGACAACTTCTGTAGTCCTATTCAGCCTCTTGTTAACAACCATCGTTTTTCAGACACGTCAACTCTTCAGAAATCTCCAGTGGGGTCACTGCTGATGTGTTTAATGTCGTAGAACAAAACGTGATCCGTCTCTTACATGTGTCTCAACCACAGACCTTATTTCCAGCTATTTCCAAAAAAACTAGTTAAAAAAACCCGCTGACTCTGAGGCGAGGGAAGCCGAAGTGGTAAAATGCTAACTCACTTCCTGGTTTTAGGACCACTCTATTTGGGAAATGTTTGCGTTGCAATGAAAGAGTCCTGTCTTTTCAGATTCAGATTCCTCTTCAAACCTTTCAAAGAAGCTGAGGTTGTAACAGAAATGTAAACGGTGTGGTTTAGCCGTGTCTTTCAGTCTGTAGCTCTCTGGTTCTCACACAGGAGAGGAAGAGGAAGGTTAACTCACCGCACAGAACTCCTCGAAAGATATCCGGCCATCGCCGTCTTTGTCTGCGTTGATGATGGTTTTGTCGACGATCTGCTGCAGCTGGGTGTCCTTCAGGTTGTTTCCCACCATCATCTTGAGGACCTGGAAGAGCTCGCCGTTGGATATGTAGCCGTCTTTGTCCATGTCGTAGATCCTGAAGGCAACTGAGGGCAGAGAGGGGGAAGGATGTCAGTGTTTACTTTATCAGTGTACATTATTCTCTATATTCACAAGTTTGTCTAAAAGTATACATCCCAAATAAATGTAATCCCACTTTTGCTGCAGTCTAGATGTTGAATCATCTAAATCAACGGTTCCCAACCTTTTTCAACTCAGGGCCCACATTCAACCATAAACAATACGGAGGCTAGATAAAGTTCTGATTGGTCAATTCAGAACATGTGACACGTTGTTAATCCAGTAGAACAGACCGCTGTCAAGGACTGTAATGACCGTTGCTAAGGAGGATCGAGAAAGAGAAAGGAAAGGAGGTTCAAATAAAAAAAATGAAATGAAAATGAAATGTTTCCACAAATCATAATGTTTTGCAAATTATTTGGCGGCCCACTTGCAAGGCCCACAGCTTGGGAACCGCTGATCTAAATTGTTCATGTTTTATAAAGATGCAGCTCAACACTTATGACGTCACTGAAGAAAACACAATGAGATCAGTCTGACAAAAACGTATCGCCATAAGACATTAAAAAAAGCTTTAAACATTTGTGGAAACGGCTCCTACTGGAGGTTTGTTTGTCGTTTTATTTCTAAATCTGGTTGAACCATTGTACAGCGTTTTGTTTTAAAAGGCCACAAGACAAACCTATCATTCAAAATAACATCTACATATAAAGGACTTCATACTGTACCCAATCAAGCCTTTGTGGCAAAAGATTACAAACCTTTGAAGTGTGTATAACTGAGTTTAGTAATGATAAAGAGGCTACAGAGATATGAGGAAAACTGATGGACACTTACAACGCAACTTCTGCTCCTTGTCACCTTTGACGCTGAACTGGGAGACTCCTTCGATGAACTCTGTTGAAGGATAGAAACATCATCATCAGTTACAACTGCTGTTAGACAATAAACCTCCCGCTACATAATAAATATCATTTATACACAAAATAAACAACAATCACCATGCACTGTTATTCGAATAATTACAAGACAACCCACTGAACAATAACTGAATTAAATAGTAAATAATAGAAGAAATGTAGAAAACTAAGTACAGGTAGTGATTCAGAAAGTAATGGCTTTGATGCAATTCAGATATTACCAGTACAATTACCTAAGTACACATTTAAAGTACTTTGAATTCACCCCAGGGAGCAGAAAGGTGCAGCTGACTGCAGTATTTACATTATTCTGTGGCCAGGGAAGTGCCCATTCATTTCTGTCATTATGTGTGCCACAATAATATAATATACGTGGATATATAGGCGTTTAGTTATGAATATGGCATATATTTGCTTCAAGCGGGAAAACATTCTTTGTAGCATAAGTCATGACATCAGAGGACTTAATTTATTGATTGGCTGCGATACTTTCTTGATATCAAAGTTTAAACTATTATAAAATTGTAGTTATCAGCACTAAAAATGCAGCTGCGATCAGTGACAGATTTCTGTAAATACTGCATTTGATGTCTGGATACACGGACAGTACCTCATGGATTAAAGGGAATTTAGAAGCACTTTCCAATGTGAAGTGATCTGTACTTGCTCTTATGGGGAAAAGCTTCTCAAACTTTAAACACATTACTTGATTACTCCGTTGTGATAGTTTTGATATCAGATAGATATTGTGAAACATTACAATGACATAATCAAGGATAGAGGACATTTCGTCCAATGGTTTTTCACCAAGTTTTACAAAAAATGCACCCACCTCTAACTGATTCATAAGTTAACGGTAAAGCACTTAATAATGCTCTTAAATTAGCAAATGTCAGACTTCTCGTGCCAGATTTTGTGCATTTGCCAGCCCATTGCATTGCATTTCAATCAGAGGACAGTCAGGAGCAGACAGACTGTATCTTTAACAACGGGTCATTTTGAGGACACTTAGAAAGGATACTGTTAACAAAGTTACATTTGAAAAACAAAGGGAAAATCAGAGGGAGTAGGGAAACAGTTTCATGATTAATTTACCTTTAAAGTCGACTTCTCCGTTTCCATCGGTGTCGAATATGTCGATGACTCGCTGCACGAGGGGGTTCTGCTGGAGCTCTGGTAAGGACATGAACTCCTCCACACTCAGGGAGCCGGAGTTATCAAGGTCGAGTTTCTTAAATCTCTTTCCTAGCCTCTTAATCTCATCGGCATCAACTGAAATGAAAACAAAGACAAAGAGAGAGAGAGTTATTAACAGCGGCTAAAACAGACAAAGTCTTTGGATAACAGGAGGAGATTTGGACAAATATTATCAAGTTTTGGCGACACTTAAAAACCTGTGAACTTAAGCACACAGGAGGAGTTAGAACAGCTGTTATCCACCTGTATTTCATCCTCTTTCTGTAAAGGCATTTCTCCCTAACGTACCTGGTTCCTTGTTCCTACTGGCCATGACTGTTCAGAGCTACTGGTCTCAGTCAAGTTGGACCTTATTCTACTGGACCTCCTAGTGCCCCGCTCTAAGCCCTAACACCGGGTCATGTGACGCCTCGTTCATCACTAATCACTCTGCTGATAACCAAAGAGCTGGGGGACGCATTGTGTTGGTAACCTGGTAGTTCACGGAGATATCCTGTCCTTTAAAATAATCAAACATTTAAAGAAGTTTGGTCCAAGGCGATACAAAACATCACAAAGCTCATTGCTAGAAGCTATCAGCAAACAAGTGCGTTCAGAACAATTATTAAAAGACAATAAAATGCCTTTCAATAAAACCTGGTCTCCTTTCCTGCAGTTTTTAGGAGCTGTTTCCTCTTTGCAGCTGATGGCCAGACCCACAACAACAAAGCTACTTGATGTGATGAACCAGTCCGTTATCCTTTGCTTTTGTCTTGTTTTTGTATTGTTAGATATAAATATATGTTTTAATTCTTTACCATTATACTGTTAGTACTTTTCAAATTCCTTTGGTTTCCACTATGAAATATTATAATAACAAATATATAAAATATAAAAATGAGTACATTCAAACAATACCACACGACAAAACTTTATGATAACAAGTCTTAAAATAAAAGACATACAATTCTTTAAATGTAAGTTATAATCACAAATTAAAACTAGGAGCAGTGCATTTCCAATGTACTTCCTCTACTGCAGGAAACAAGTGACAACAATTATAACTTGCTATCTTCTCTCTGAAAGTCATCCGAGAATGATTGCTTTGTAAGTTTGGTAAACATAGAACAAAAACACAAATACAAATAGATGGGGTTGAAATTGAAAGAGTCCATGAAATTACATTTCTTGGGGTAATAATAGATGACACAATAAGTTGGAAATTACACGTAAAACATGTACAATCAAAGCTGTCAAGAAGCATTTCCATACTAAACAAAGTAAAACAAGTTCTAGATCAGAACTCACTTCGCATTCTCTACTGTTCACTAGTCTTACCATATCTGACTGACTGTGCTGACATCTGGGGCAATAACTACTAAAGTTCAATACATGCAGTATCTATTCTACAAAAGAAAGCCATACGAATCATTCACAATGTCAAATACCTTGATCACACTGACAAATTATTCCTGCAGTCAAAATTGTTAAAATTCACAGACCTGGTAGAATTCCAAACGGCACAAATCATGTTTAAGGCTAATCATAACGTTTTACCAGGAAACATCCAACAAGTATTCACTCAACGAGTGGGGGGGGGGATAGTTCAAGGAGACAACCAGAAGAACTGTTTGTATCTCAGCCTGTGGAGTGAGACTAGGCACAGTGTGAATGTGGAGCTAAAGCGATGTCCAGACATGAACCAGGTCAAGAGGAAATACAGAGACATTATTTTCTCGAGGTGCAGGGATGGGGAAGGTGTTTGACTATGTGTATGTGTATATGTGTGAGTATGTAGGTGTATATGTATGTGTGCATATATGTATATCAGTGTATGTATGTGTATATATGTCAATCAACAGATAAAGCCGATTAATAATACTAATAATATCAATAATAATGCATACAAATAATAATTATTGCAGATTACAGATTATAAATAAATCATTTAGGGACAAGGGGGTGAGATTAAATAAGTTATACTTCTTCTCACTCCTTTTCGAACATTAGATGTGGCACTGTTTATGTTGCTAATGCTGTTGTTGTAAATGTCATTTTTTGTTTTTTGATTTGTCTTACGTGACTATGCACTGCAACATTTGTTTTGTTTTTGTAATTTTACTTGTTCGAAATAAAATGTATCAATCAATAAGTACAGAAAAGCATAAATAATTGTAATTCTGAAAATGTCTTGAGATCTGACAGCCTTCCTCTTCTACTCCCTGCAGCAACAACAGGCCTCCATGCTCACAACTAACTGATGTCATCACACAGAACGACCACTAGATGGAGACTGAGACATTATGAGACAAAAGTGACTTCTTACTCAAAAGGCAAACAAATACACGAGTCAACACACCTTCATGTGAGGATAATCACTTATACAAGGACAACAAATATAAACAACCTAAGAGAACACTCAACAAAGAGACCCCAGCTACTCTTTGCCAGTTTATCAACTAAGTTCAAGAGTTTATTTCTTTAATACCCTTTAAATAATCAAGGGAGGCGTGTGGCGCAGTGGGTGGGGCCTTGGTGTTGGGATCAGGGTCACAGGTTCAAACCCCACTGCAGTCAGCATGTCGTTGTGTCCCTGGGCAAGACACTCCTGCTCCTGTGGGGATTGTCCACAGTATTGAGTATGTAAGTCGCTTTGGATAAAAGCGTCTAACAAGTAACATGTAATGTAATGTGAAAGAAAGTTCCCTGTACTGTAAGAAGTAGAATTAACTCACAATGTGATCCTCTTTTTATAAACACAGTTGTATTACATACATCTAGATATAAATTCATGCTGAATAATACACCAGTCCTGCCATAGATATGGTATCAATGAGGATAGGTTCAAATAAACTGTTCTGGTTAAAGTATAGCTGAGAGAGTTTCAACATAATAAAGAAAAACATTCTCACATATCTCACTCTCCCCACTGTTAGCACCAACTTTGCTCCATTTGAACCTTTAAAGTCGCTGGTATTTCTCAACACCTGTGTGAATCAGAGTCAGGAAACACAACCAGCTGCAGTGAGAGGAGGAGCTACAGTGGAAAGAGGAGAGCTTACACGTCACACTCAGGAAACGAAAGTTAAGTTAGTCAGAGAGGCAGCCACACTGCAGTCGAGACTAGTCTCCGTTTCTGTCTAAAGAAAATACAAACTGAGTTCATCAGATCTTTCTCAACAACACAGCAGAGTCTCTGTCAAACACTGGTGAGTACATCTGATTATATTTACACTTCCAACTAAATATGATATAAGTATGGTGTTGTTTGTCCTCAGGCCTACGGTTCAGCCCTCTGGATTTAACTAACCTGTAACTGAATCTCTGCGGTTAGGAGTTTAACCTCATTCCTGGTTTCCTGCCATTATTACTGTTTACTGATTACTTCCTACATCCTGCTTACTCTTTTTTGTAGAGGTGTGTCATATTAAAAGCTCACCACCAAAGAACCAGTTTGAGGTTTAAAATGTGAAGCAAATAGGTGTGTCACAAAGTACTGAGAGCTTTGTTATCAGTGTTATTCTTTAATATCAGTTGGTCTACACTAGCGCTAAGGTAGTTATCAATATTATATCATCATCTGGATATTAGACTAGATATAGTGTCAGGTTTTTCAGAGGTAGTAAAATTGCATAAGTGTAATTTCCTGGTTTTAAAGGCTGCATTACAGTAAAGTGATGTAACTTTCTTAAACTTGTTCAAACCATCTGCTTTTTCTGATTATCTATCAAACATGTAATTGTGTAAATATTTTGTGAACAAATAGTCAATCTACAATATTGTTAGAGATGTTGGGGGAAAAATGTTGTGATATGTGATATGTTCTCCATGTCGCCTAGCCGTAGTCTAAACGACAGGATAAAGACACATTCATTGCCGTTTAGCCATGGTAGCTATCTTGAACCTATTAAGTCTTGAACGGTAACGGTTGCTCAAGCTTGGCTTAGTGCAAGTCAAAACAAAAACATAAAACATTCAAAATTGACTGTCCAATATCAATCCAATGTCTTTCTTTTTCTGTAACTGTATTTTAAAGAAACTGTTCTTCCTTCCACACTACAGGTGTAGATATGGCTGCAGCTAGTTGTACACCATCTGAAGATCAGTTCCTCTGCTCCATCTGTCTGGATGTGTTCACTGATCCAGTCGCTTTACAATGTGGACACAACTTCTGTAAAGACTGCATCACTGAACACTGGGATAGAAGTGACAGGTGCCAGTGTCCCATGTGTAAAGAGGCTTTTAATACAAGACCAGATTTGAGAGTCAACACTTTCATCTCTGAGATGGTGGCTCAGTTCAGACGGTCGGCTCAACAGAAAGCCAGCAGCAGCAGCAGCAGCAGCAGCAGCTCAGAGCAACAAGTCTTCAAACCAGGAGAAGTTCCCTGTGACGTCTGCACTGAAACCAAACTGAAGGCCCTGAAGTCCTGCCTGGTGTGTCTGACCTCCTACTGTGAGACTCACCTGGAGCCTCATCTGACAATGTCAGGCCTGAAAAGACATCAGCTGATCGACCCTGTGGAGAACCTGGAAGACAGGATGTGTCTGAAGCACGATAAACCTCTGGAGCTGTTCTGTAAGACCGACCAGACATGTGTCTGCATGCTCTGCACTGTTTCAGACCACAAGATGCACAATGTGGTTCCTCTGAAAGAAGCATATGAAGGGGAGAAGGCTGAGCGTGAGACAGACATTCAGCAGATGATCCAGAAGAGACAACTGAAGATTGAGGAGATCAAACACTCAGTGGACCTCAGTAAGGAAGAAGCAGACAGAGAGATAGCAGAAGGTGGTAAGGTCTTCACTGCTCTGAAGGAGTCTGCTGAGAGAGGCCAGGCCAATCTCATCAACACGATCAAAGAGAAGCAGAAAACTACTGAAAACCAGGCGGAAGATTTCATCAAAGAGCTGGAACAGGAAATCTCTGAGCTGAAGAAGAGAAGCTCTGAGGTGGAGCAGGTCACACACTCTGAAGACCACCTCCATCTTCTCCAAAGATTCATGTCCCTTAAAGTTGCTCCACCCACCAAGGACTGGACAGAGGTCAGCATCCATTCATCACATGAGGGAACTGTGGTGAGAGCTGTGGTTCAGCTGGAGGAGACTTTCAGTAAAGAGATGAAGAAGCTGCTTGAAGCTGAACTGAAGAGGGTCCAGAAGTACGCAGTGGATGTGACTCTTGATCCTGATACAGCACATCCATATCTCATTCTTTCTGATGATGGAAAACAAGTGAGTGATGGTGATGTAAAGAAGAATCTCCCAGACAACCCAGAGAGATTTTCTGATTGTGATTGTGTTTTAGGAAAGCAAAGTTTCTCTTCAGGCAGATTTTACTTTGAGGTTCAAGTTAAAGGAAAGACAGAGTGGGATTTAGGAGTGGCCAGAGGGTCGATCAACAGGAAGGGAACGATCCCACTGAGCCCTCTGTGGGGTAACTGGACTATATGGCTGAGAAATGGAAATGAGTACAAAGCTCTTGATGGTCCTCCAGTCCTTCTCTCTCTGAAGTCTCAGCCTCAGAAGGTGGGGGTGTTTGTGGATTATGAGGAGGGTCTGGTCTCCTTTTATGACGTAGATGCAGCAGCTCTTATCTACTCCTTCACTGGCTGCTCCTTCACTGATAAACTCTTCCCATACTTCAGTCCCTGTGATAATGATGATGGTAAAAACTCTGCACCTCTGATCATCTCTCCTATCAAGTAAACTAATCACTTATCCTATATTGATTTATTTCCATTCAAGGTAATAAACAAACATATTTAGTGTCAAAGCTGTATAGCTTCCATCTTGTTTTCTACAGAATCTGTTTACTCCGGCACATTTTTTGTACACGTCATTGTTGAGATATGTTATGACATGTATCCTATTACTCAACACTGTAAATATCTTCCAGAAGAAATCACTGTTTTCTAATAATGTCAAATATGTCAAGCTGCTGTTGTTTGCAGCTCTTCTTGGAAAACAACCCAAAATCCAAGTTGTTGATAATTTTTCTCTTTGATGTCAAGCCAAAACAAATGTTTAATATTGCAAGAAATATGGCTCATATTAAGAGTAAGGCATTTTACAAGCTTGTATTGTGTACAGAATAGAGTATTCTTCATCGATGTATCAACATTAAAAGTTAACGGACAAAGGACATCAACAGAAAATATGCCAACAGAATGTTCTATTTTGTATTAGAAGTTGTTCAGTCAATCAATGGTAACATCTGTCTAAGAAAGCTGTAAATATGTGATTGTAAAATAAAAAAACTTATAAAAAAGTTATTGCTGTGTGATTTATGTCAATATTAAACAAATACAAAATCCTTGATTTAATTATGAATCTGACCTTTCAGCATTTTTATTTGTTCAAATGAGTTTCACCTTTTAACTTAAAATGCTCAGAATGTTTTCCTTCTTATATAAAAGCTTGTTTCTTTACCTCAAAGTTTTTTTTGATGATTAAAGCAGACAAGATATAAATATCAAGACAAATATGTGTTCATTTATATCAAGTTTCATTGGTTAAAGGGCAAAGACAACACAATCAAATGTGAAGTGTAAATCAAAGTAAGCAGGGTAGCGTTATATTATTATATGTAAACAAGCAAACATTTAAATAGTTAATTTAAAGATATTGTAAAAATAATGCTGGTTTTATTTGATCCATTATCAATCTATCAGCTGGTTGTACTTCAGTAACACCGGCGTCCATGTCCACCACTTCCTGGTGTTATGGCGCAGAGTGTCCACTGGATGGAGCACAACACAAAGGAGAGATGAGCATGGAGTCACTGTACTGCAAACCAAACACTGATATATGAGGAGACACGGTTTGTTACTCATGTACAGGATGACCTCTCATGTTGACCAAGGACAAAAGTTGTTTAAAATGGTGGTCTATTTAATAGTCCAACAATGGCCATACTTTATTTTTTGAACTTGTCCTTACTTGTTGAACAGTATAAAAACAGTTGCTGGATAAATATGTCAAAATGTTTCTGATAGAGATAACAACCGAGTGGATCTTTGACGTGATACAACAACAGTTTATATTTTGGATTAATCCTAAAAATGAGTTTAATTATATTTTGTAATTGTTTGCTTTCCAGGCACATCACAACACCAGACATCTAGTAAATCTAATAAAGGTCCATCTTATCTGAGTAGTCAATTCAAATAGCAGTAAAATACCACAATTCTCATTAGGTGATACGATACCACGGAAAATATAACTTCAAAAAGATAGAGCTGTTGTTAGGAAGTTCAGGTCATTATTCCCTTTTTAATATCCTACTTTTGCTCCAATACTCATTGTGAATGAAGAGAGCTTTGATGTATAATAGTGTAACTCAATGCGAGCCCTCCTCTGGTACCTGCAGTACTTTATAAAAACAAGTACCACTACGTTTTGGGGATTTTGGCATCAACTTGGTACAGAAGAATCAGTTCTCATGACATCCCTACTTATATCTATGTGCCCTTTTTACAATTGTCCAGTTATTTGTTTGGTCTGCTAATATTACACTCTACACAGCTCTGTGCTACCCCTCAAAACGTTCACTCAATAAATGAATTTGTCACGTACCACACACACCTCATTCTAAGCCAGGCGAATACTTGTAAGTCACCAAAAGCAAGTCCTAACAAGAAGAATACAATACTCTAAAGACCGGCAGGAAGGGGTAGAGAAATTCAGGAAAGAGGAGGGCTACAACGTCACAATCCAGAAATGAAAGTTAAGTTTTTCAGAGAGGCAGCCACACCGAAGTCGAGGCAAGTCTCTGTTTCTCTCACAGAAAATACAAACTGAATTCATCAGATCCTTCTCAACAACACAGCAGAGTTTCTAACTCACTGGTGAGTACAGCTGATTATATTTACCCTGTCAACAAGCAAGATTAACACAAAACTTAAGCTCTACTCAGGTGAAGGCTCTACTCTTAATGTAATACTTCGGAAAGTGTTAACAAGATAACTACGGCTATCTGTCCTCAGGGTAACTATACAGTAGCCCACTTTAACAGCTTCTGCTAGCTTCTTTCACAATCTCTCCGTGTCAGTTTTCGGTACTTTTAACCTTCAACTGAATCTTTGTGGTTGGGAGTTTAGCTTCACTCCTGCTTTCCTGCCTACGTACTACCTCCTAGATTTTGTCCAGCGGTTTCACATAAAAGTTGTCCCCAGGAGAACCGGCGGGAAGCTCTTTATACGAAGCAGGAAAAGGGAAATAAAAAATGTTGTCATGAAGCACAGCTTTGTTATCAGTGCTATTCTTAAATATAAAATGGTTTGCGCAACAGGGTGTGGACATAATCTGTTTGTTTCGCCAGAGTAGCATCAGTTAAGATAAGATGACTAAAGCCCCGGGGCCACACGAGGACGATAACGGTTGTATCTGCTACAGTTCACTATCATATAGACGGTTCGGCCACACGAGGACGATAACGGTTGCATCTGCTACAGTTCACTATCATATAGACGGTTCGGCCACACGAGGCCGACATGGAAACGCAGAAAACAATAACGGGTCCCAAGGTGGGTAGATCTGAAAACGAAACGCTCTGGGGGGCAAACGGCTCCGTGTTTACGCCTATACGATCATTTCCTGATAACGTTGAAGCAATAGCCCCGCCTCGCCCCACCCCACCTCTCCTGCTCAGAGATCAGCTGCTGGGCTGTCAGAAGAGGGGGAGGAAAAGAGAGGCTCCGGTTTTTATTCGTATATTATTATTATATAGAGTCGTTATTCATTTGTTTAAAAGCTCAATAAATAACAAAGAAGACATTTGACTGGCACTTTTCTAATTTTGTCCGGAAGATTTCAACTTTAACGGACATGTTGACCGGCGAACATTTTTTTTTAACTGAAACACTGCCGCACGGTCCCCTCGTCCCTTGGAAGAAGCGGAGAGGTGGGTGTTTTTCATCTGCTGGTGGACTAACCGGAGAGATTTACAGCAGGATTAAACACTTGCCTCGGGAGGGGAGAAAAGAGCCAGAGCGTCAACAGTGGAGAATAAACAGAAGGGCAACCATGGCAACCATGCGTGGGAAGTCTTCTTCGCTGCTTTTGTGGCTGGACTACAGCGCCACTTACAGGCCTGGCATATGTACTACAGCGTCTCCAGCGCTTTGGAGCGGTCTCGTGTGAACGGACACGTTTCTGGTGCCTGTTGCGTGTGGACAGAATACTTTTTTGATAACGATTGCGGCCCGTTTGCGTTATCGTCCTCGTGTGGCTCCAGCCTTAAAATGTTGCAGTTGCTTACAGCCTGGCATTGAGTAAGTCCAAAAAAAAAATGGTATGATTCAATATAACTCTGCCTAAGTTTATTTTTTCAAAAGAACATTAGTCATGCTTGTTTCTTTTTAAACAAATGATAAAAACACGTTTTGTTTTTTCTCTATTCTTTCACACTACAGGTGTTAATATGGCTGCTGCAAACTATCTGCAAGCTGAAGATCAGTTTCTCTGCTCCATCTGTCTGGATGTGTTCACTGATCCAGTCACAACATCATGTGGACACAACTTCTGTAAAACCTGCATCACTGAACACTGGGACAGAAGTGACTGGTGCCAGTGTCCAATGTGTAAAAAAGAGTTCTACACAAGACCTGAGCTGCACGTTAATACTTTCATCTCTGAGATGGTCGCTCAGTTCAGACAGTCAGCTCAACAGGAAGCCAGCAGCAGCAGCTCAGAGCAACAAGTCTTCAAACCAGGAGAAGTTCCCTGTGACGTCTGCACTGAAACCAAACTGAAGGCCCTGAAGTCCTGCCTGGTGTGTCTGACCTCCTACTGTGAGACTCACCTGGAGCCTCATCTGACAGCTTCAAGCCTGAAAAGACATCAGCTGATCGACCCTGTGGAGAACCTGGAAGACCGGATGTGTCCGAAGCACGATAAACCTCTGGAGCTGTTCTGTAAGACCGACCAGACATGTGTCTGCATGCTCTGCACTGTTTCAGAACACAAGATGCATGATGTGGTTCCTCTCAAAGAAGGATATGAAGGGAAGAAGGCCGCGCTTGATGTTCAAATTCAGCAGATGATCCAAAAGAGACAACAGAAAATTCAGGAGATCAAACACTCAGTCAACCTCAGTGAAAAAGAAGCAGACAGAGAGATAGTAGAAGGTGTTCAGGTCTTCACTGCTCTGATGGAGTCTGTTGAGAGAGGACTGAACAAACTCATGGATACGGTCAAAGAGAAGCAGAAAACAACTGAAAAACAGGCTGAAGGTTTTATCAAAGACCTAGAACAGGAAATCTCTGAGCTGAAGAAGAGAATCACTCTGATGGAGCGTCTCTCACACTCTGAAGACCACCTTGATCTTCTCCAAAGCTTTCCATCCTTGAAAGTTGCTCTACAAACCAAAGACTGGACAAATGTCAGCATCCGTCCATCATCACATGAGGGGACTGTGGTGAGAGCTGTGGTTCAGCTGGAGGAGACTTTCAGTAAAGAGATGAAGAAGCAGATTGAAGCTGAGCTGAAGAGGGTCCAGAGGTATGCAGTGAATGTGACTCTTGATCCTGATACAGCACATCCTGAACTCATCCTGTCTGATGATGGGAAACAAGTGAGTCATGGTGATGTAACAAAGAATCTCCCAAACAACAAAGAGAGATTTTCTTACTGTAATTGTGTTTTAGGAAAGCAGAGTTTCTCTTCAGGCAAATTTTACTTTGAGGTTCAAGTTAAAGGAAAGACCGAGTGGGATTTAGGAGTGGCCAGAGAGTCGATCAACAGGAAGGGAGATATCACACTGAGCCCAGTAGATGGTTTCTGGATTATATGGTTGACAAATGTAAATGAGTACGAAGCTCTTGATGATCCTCCAGTCCTTCTCTCTCTGAAGTCTCGGCCTCAGAAGGTGGGGGTGTTTGTGGATTATGAGGAGGGTCTGGTCTCCTTTTATGACGTAGAGACTGCAGCTCTTATCTACTCCTTTACTGGCTGCTCCTTCAACGGGAAAATCTACCCATACTTCAGCCCCGACTGTAATTACGGCGGTACAAACTCAGCACCTCTTGTCATCTCTACGCCGGTCAAGGTGAGAATCCGTATTACACGTTATCCATTGCACAGACTATAGTGATGTAATGACGAGAATATCTATTTAATTCCTTGGAAAAACATTTTTTTTCTTTATAGGTTCTCAGATTGCCGAAGATCAAGAGAATCCGAGGAACAAAGGAAAATGTAAGCTGCCGTTGAAATAGGGAATCTCCACACAGAAGAGCAAGTTTTCGCTGGCGAGTTCAAACCCAAAACCTTCTTTGTGTGAAAATGACAACCGCATCACCCTACCGCCCAGAGATAAAAATGTACCACAGTGGAAATTGAGTGGAAAAAGAAACGCTGCAAAATATCTTGATGTATAGCCATAGACTAGGGCTGCACGATATTGAAAAAAACGGACATTGCGGTTTTTTGTTCCCCTGCAATATATATTGCGTTTTTTTTAACCGGTTAAGCCCCAAGGTCCCGGCGGGTACTTTACTTTTTTTTTCACGACACTGTGTCTCAGGGGATCTTAATATTTAAGAACCTATTAATGTGTTATACCAGATTAACGGAAATAATCTCAGCTAACTGACGATACAAACCATTTTTACCAAAACAAAACACAAGTCGGGGCGGTGGTGGCGAAGTCGATAGGGACTTGGCTTGGTAACTGGAAGGTCACCAGTTCAAGTCCCGGCAAGACCAAGTGCTACCGAGGTGTCCCTGAGCAAGGCACCGTTCCCTACACTGCTCCCCGGGAGCCGTTCAAAATGGCAGCACACTGCTCCTAACACTAGGATGGGTCAAATGCAGAGAAACAATTTCCCCACGGGGATTAATAAAGTATATCATCAGTCTCATAAGAAGCATCTAAATGACCCCTGAGCGAAAAATGCTAACGGACTTTGGCACAGAACTCAAGATAAAAGTACCCTTATTACTTATCGTAGCTGCACATACAAGATATCCGATTAAAGCTGAGACTCCACAGATTATTTAGGTATATAGTATCATCACTGAGTCATCCGGACTCGCGACAGGGGAAGCAAACACAGACATCACAACACGTACCTTTACGGAGCAGCTGTCAATCTGATCAAAAGACTTGTTCAATGGCATTAAAACGAGAAAAAAACGCGGCTGAATCGGTTGATCCATAGGTTAATAATGTATCTGTATAAAACAATTATTTCATTTATAATCCATAATTCCATTTTTATGTAAAAATCGCAGAGCAAAAATTAACTGCTAATGGTAGCCACCAGAGTGTATGCAGCTTCCGGTTTTGGCTATGCGGCGTAGCCAAAACCGGAAGCTGCATACACTCTGGTGGCTACCATTAGCAGCTAACTTTTGTGCTCCGATTTTTACATAAAAATGGAATTATGGATTATAAACAATTGCTTCAAAGCCACAGATACATTATTAACCTATGGATCAACCGATTCAGCCGCGTTTTTTCTCGTTTTAATGCCATTGAACATGTCTTTTGATCAGATTGACAGCTACGGTGAGACAATCTCCCGTAAAAGCTCCGTAAAAGGTACGTGTTGTGATGTCTGTGTTTGCTTCCCCTGTCGCGAGATCGGATCGCTTAGATACTATACTTAAATAATCTGTGGAGTTTCAGCTTTAATCGGATATATTGTATGTGCAGTTTCGATAAGTAATAAGGGTATCTTTATTTTGAATTCTGTGCTAAAGTGCGTTAGCATTTTTTTTTTTAATGAATAAAACCGCACGTCCCTGCGGTGTGAATATCGCGCATGCGCATATCGCGGTTATCGCCATGACACGGTATATCGTTCAGCCCTACCATAGACAATATATTGCTGAATGTTTCATAAAGCTTCATTTAAGATTAAGGCCTATTTTTTGCCTATAATGTCTGCAGAGTACAGTATACGTGTCATTATTATGCATTCAAATGTATCGACACAGTTGTTTAATAGAACAGATACTGACAATATTTCCTATTTAGTTAATTACTGTGGCCAATTTTTGGGGGGATTTGTGAATATTGGTAAGGTGGTTGATGAGACAAAGAAATCCGTTTTATTTGTTGTAGTATTTTGATTCTGTTATAGTTTAATGTTGTGATCTTTAATATTTCAGTCCTCGTTGATTTGGCGAAACCGTTGGTTACTTGTGAACAAAGCAAGAGTGGTTTAATACAAGTGTAAGCTGCTTGAGCAACTGCTTAGTCAGAACTACAACAGAAGATCAGCTGCAGCAAAAATAGACCAGGAGCATAGCAATAGAGCAACAAAAGAGTCTCCGCTCATGTACACTGGCTAGGATGGCAGCATATTGTTTTAAGGAGCCTTGAAGAAAAAAGAAATTGGTGAAAGAGGGTGACAAAAGTTGTGTTTCAGTGGGATTCATTTAGACACATTGTGTGTAGGTTTAAGGTCTGTCGGTTGGGTAGAAATAATTTCCTTTTACAAATGTAATTCATTTACATTTTCTATGTTTACTGGCCTGTGCCACCCTCATCCTTGTGTACTCTTTTTGAACCAAAATGTGCTTTTTGTACAAGAACAGCTACTAAAATAATCGATAAACTCCTTTCCCATTGCTAAGTATGTGTTTCTGTTTTTATGTGGTGCGTCACGTTCAACGTCACAAACACAACTTCGAAGCAGGGTTCGTGAAAAGTGAAAATGTTCCGATGATTATTTCTTTGTTTATATGTGTTACTTATTCAGACCGTCTTTTAAATTCCTTAAACCAATATGGTGATTGTTCAAACAGTGGAAAGATATCAAAGACTTAGTGGGTTTTTTTCTCTGTTGCTTTTTAAAAAATAAATGTTTTTTACGATGATCAGTGAGGAGAGCATATTTGTTTTGTATGTTATGTTTCATAATTATAATCATGGTTTAAATCCCTGTTATAAAAAAAAAGTATAAATAGCCAGATGTTAATGGTTATTTTGTACAGTGTAAAAGGGGGTATTAGTGGGTATATGCAGGAATCCTGAAGTCAAATTTAATACCTTTTAAGACCTTTTTTAAGACCCTTTCCATACATTTTAAGACCTCATCGCAACTTCGAGTTCTAACCGGTTACATTGGCGACACACTTACTATATTGATTGTAAGATAGCACAACTAAACAGAGTGCAGACAGACTACTGAAGCCTCCTCTCCACATGAACTTCAACCTCTCTGTGAAGGTCAGGTTTAATGCAGTATGCTGCTTTGTTGCTTCTGTACTCTGTGCTCTTTCATTCCAGTAGAACTCCTCAGAAACCAGTAGAAACCAGTATTTGACCAATAAACAAAACAATTGACAAAACTTTGAACTATGAAATATTAAACTTTGGTGAGCTTCAGCATAATGCCATATAGGAGCTCCCTCACAAATACCATGGGATTAAATTGGACTGGGGCTGTCCGGGGCTAAGCCCGGCACATAGGACGATGCTCTGACGTCGTCACCCTCACACATTTGTCATATGTTTACAAAAAACGATATATATGTTAAGACTTGTCTCGTTCTTAATATAGACTATATTTAGGGTCGATATGTGTTGACCTTACTTTAAAATAGCAGATCTCTGTGACCGGATATAGTTTGGCTTAGACCCCGGCCCCACGAGGACGCATACAGTAAAACGCATGCGCAAAAAAGTATTCCGTTCACACACGCATTCGATTCATTAACGTGTCCGTTCACACTAGACCGCTGGAAATGCTGGAAACGCTGTAGTACATATGCCAGGCCTGTAAGTGGCGCTGCTGCCGCCAAAAAATACACCAAAAGCAGCGAAGAAGACGCTGGAGCATGGTTCTGTTTATTCTCCGCGGCGGACGGCGTGTTCTCCTGCTGTATATCTCTCAGGTAGTCCACCAGCAGATAACACCCCCCCCCCGCACAGAGCGGAGCAAGGCAACGAAGCTTAAAATAAGAAGCAGCATTTTATGGCACGCTATGCATGGGGCCACCTTGAAGGGGTTTCCCGACATGTTGTTTCAGTCAATTAAAGGGTGTTTCGTGTTGTCGTTGCTGTGGACCTTCTTAATACCTTGGAAAATGCCGTTTAATACTTTTTAATAGCCTTAATTTTCGCTAAATTGATTTATCAACTTTTAATACTTTTTAAGACCCCGCGGACACCCTGAAAAGGTGCTGTTAGTGGGTATTTTGTACAGTGGGAAAGGCGACATTAGAGGGTATTTTGTACAATGTAAACAGGGTGTTAGTGGGTATTTTGTACAGTGTAAAAGGGGGTGTTAGTGGGTATTTTGTACAGTGGGAAAGGGGGTGTTAGTGGCTATTTTGTACAGTGTAAAATGGGTGTTAGTGGGTATTTTGTACAGTGAGAAATGGGCTTTTCAACTCAAGTCTCCAAGCCAATAAAAAAAAGACCAGCATTCTTTCAATAAACCAAAGAAGAAACCTATTATTTTTCACTGCTAGTTATTTTTCTGTGATGCAGTGCCACGGTTGGAGCTAAGATGGTAAATATACCACAGCCTGATGTTAACAAGGAAAGCCGCTGCACTGAACTGCTGGTCCTGAAAGAAAAGAAGGGTGGGGAGTTGAGGCGTGGCAGCGTCGGGGACCCCCATAAATATCCCTGAGCAGGCAAAGTCTGTCAGAGCATCGGGGAATTACAGCAGCGTCAGCAAACCTGAACCCTGCCGCTCACATCTCTTCGTTTCAGGCCGTCAACCCAGACACCTCGCAGAATACACGGTTTGGTGAGGCTGAGACACCCGAGAGCTGCTGGTGTGACTTCTGCATCAAGGCAAAGTCAACTGCAGTAAGAAGAGACACCTGAGTGAACCGTTCCTGCGGTCACACAACAGGGTCGGGTACTGCTTAGAAAACCCAAGATTTGGTATCAACTTTTCAGGCAACAATGTTTCCTGGGAATCCACATGAGAGGCAGGTTTCTGAGTTTGGAGGGCAAAGACTGAACACAGGTCATAAATCTTAACCCCGCTCCTCCCTCTTTAGGGTCTCCCCCAGTCTTCCACACCTCTTTTAACAGCTCGTTAGGACGCAGTCCCCCCAAACCTCCTACCCACAAAAGTATCCGATACCAGGGACGCTTGATGTAATTTTGAGACCCAAGTTCAGCTTACACAACCATTTTCCTGAGTGTAAGCTTTAAAAAGTAGGTCCAAACATTATTTTCTAATTAAGTGTCAAGCTTTGCTCTGGAGTTGAGGGGGAAGGGGGGTCAGAGCAAAGCGACCAACTAATTAAAACTGGGATATTGTCGTGACTAAAAATAAGCAAGGTTCTCCCAGCAGCCCTGACACTGACCTTTACAGAGGGATGAGGCATTTTTAGCCTCACAGTGTTGGGAGTCTGGGTCAGACTGCCAACAGAGTTCTGCAGAGGAAGGTGCAGCATGTGGGGATGTTCACATCCATCACCCACCACCATCGAAACGCTAAATAAGTGTGTCTGTTTCCACTGAGAAATCCCCACCAAAAAGTGCAGACCAGGGTAAATGTTTTGACCTTTTAATTTCTGTTTGTATTGCGTCTGTGGCATCAACTATCAATACTTTGTTTTCTACAGCGGATTGATAATATTACACACCGAGTAGGGGTGCAACAACTCGACTTAATCGGTTAAAATCGATGACCAAATTAGTTGCCAACTAATTCAGTCGTCGATTCGTTGGTGACGTCATCACATGTGTTTTACGCGCCGTTAAGCTCCAACGTTATTGGTCTTTTTATCGGTACTGGAGACATTTGAAAAATATGTAATGTATTATTGCTACAAAAACATTATATCGCAGTCTTAGTGTCGCCAACTCGTTTCTAATATGCAAAAAGACAAACAAATGCGTCTATGATGTATTTTCGATCAGACGAGATCTCTCTCCCCCGTCTGTGTGCGAGGGGGCGGGGCAGTTTACACACACGCAGCTGCTACATGCAGCAACACACTGCGGAGATGGCGGAGAGAACGCGCTCCGAGGTGTGGTTAAACTTTACCCGTCTCGATGTGGAGAATGCTCGTTGCTAAAAGTGCAATAAGAGTTTAGCGTAAGGGTGGTAACACGAGCAATTTGTCTAAACATTTAGCAAAAGTGCATCGCATGCAGACGGAGGAATGCACCGGGTTGGACTGTCTTTCTAGCAGCTCTGTAGCCCCATCCACGAGTAACGTTTCCACGTCAGGTATTATGTATGCTAGCAGCAACACACGGAGTTAACTACATGATACAAACATGGGTTAATGATTAGAGCAGGGGTGGCCAACCAGTCAGAGGTTAAGAGCCACATTTGTTCTATGTTACTGCAAAGAGCCACATCAAACACACGGTCACTGATACCGCTTGTTTTTGTTTTTTGTTTTCTGGAGACAAGATTTCAACCACGTCACTGATGCATTTTTGTGTTATTGGGATATATATTCTTTAAATCCTCTGGAGCAGAGAGAGGAGCTGTGGATTATTGTTATTGATTAATGCATCAGTGTTTCTTAGGGTCAAAAACACTAAGCTCACAACTTCAAATGAAAGCGTTTAGTTTATTTAATAAAAGAGCACATGTTCAATGTGAAAAGGGACAGTAGTTATAGATTATTTGCAATTTGGTGCTATATATATATATATACTTAAAAAAAAAAATTATATATATTTTTTAACCACCTTGAATTTCAGGGGGGGGCGCGGGGCTCCGTTGGCGGGGTGCAGCGCCCCTCCAAGACAATGGTAGGGTAAACACTGGATGGTGTTTAATCAACGATAAGTTTTCCCCCCTCAAAGGTGATTGGTTCACTGCATCGCAGGTATTATTGTGATTGGCTCTTGGGCCACATCAAAATTAGACGCGATGTCTTCCTCTCATACTGACACCTGACACCACACATACACACGTATAGGGAGAGCCGGGACGAAAGTAACACGGGACGAAAGTAACACGGGACGAAAATAACACGGGACGAAACTAACGGAGCGATTTTATCCGAGTCCAAACCACTTTGACCGGCCAAATTACGTCAGAATTATCAGCATTCAATACTTAACAGACCTACTAAATATCAGGTTTAACTATCAGGAGTAGGAGTCAGTGTCTCTCCCCCAAACTCACACATATACAATTCGATATGAACTGAAGAGCCGCATGAAACTAGGCAAAGAGCCGCGGGTTGTTCAAAATGTGTTTAGTTAATTTAATAATATATGTATTTTTGAATCAAGTATTCATCTTTATTGTCTTCATTGTTAGTTTCCACATGCCTAAAACAACCTCAAGCTAAATCTAAAAGTTGATGGCTAAATAAGAGCGTTTGAGAAATTGTGCAAGGCATACAGTAATAGTCCGAATAGTCGATTAATCGTTTCATTAATCGATAGATTAATCGATTATCAAATTAGTCGTTTGTTGCAGCCCTAACACCGATGCATCTGATGTTTGACAAGGTTGTGCTTTCTTTTTTGATTAATAAAAAATGTTAGCGGAGAAATGTGTTAGTACGTCATAAAATGAAGGTCTTTTTTTAAGTATGCTTCTGGTAGTGCATCAATAAAAAATACACAAATAATGTTTGCAAATTCTTATGAAAAGGTAAATCTGTTCAAAGGCATTGAAGTGTATTTTTGCATTGTAAGTATAAAAAAACCTCACTGTAATTTAGAAAACGCTTTCAGTAAAAAAGTAAGATTGGCCCCCAACACAACACATGTAGAAATGACACACATGAGGAATTAAAACAGTTAAGGAAAGTAAAAAGTTAGTCAGTGACTGATTGATACTCACAGTGCGAGCACATGTCCAGGGCATAACTGGCTTCATTTCCCTGGAAGAGAGAAAAGATTGACAATGAAATTAATGTTCACATATAAACAGGAAAATCTTTGCATCTCAAAAAGGGGTTCAATACTTTATACACAAGAGAACAAAGCAGGACTAGGGTCTGCTTTATGTCTCAGTTTTAATTGAGAAGCTGGGTTTTATTGCATCAGGAGAGGTGCCAAAAAGCCTCTCAGTACATAACATGAAACACCATATGTATAACAGTTCTCCATAAACTTGAAGAAATCACCACTTGTCATAACAAATCAGCGAAAGCAGCTTAAATGTCTAAGAAAAAAGATGAATTGAGCTATTCTGTGTCCTGTTCTAGAGTAATTGTTGGCGTTCTTCATTATGCATGAGCGACAGAATGATCTGGACTCTAAAACTAGGCCGTGCTGCTTTCATTTGCCTCCTCTCTCATCTCTCGAGGACTTTAAATCAGGCTGCTCGACCGAGGCCTCCTAGAGTGTGAACAAGAGCCACAGTGAGTCTAATCCACATTTATAGAACAGGTCCTGTGTGAGGTGAATACTGCTTTACATTTGGGCCTCATCACATTGATTGATTAGGATAATACGGGTCTTATCAACCATATTTAAAACATTTTAAAAATCATACTGTGACAATGGAAATATTTGATGTTAACGTAATGACATCCCACCGTTTCGCAAAGCAACATCAATCATGGCTTAATGCTACTGGCACTATTTCAGAAATATTTTTGGACTGTTCATTTCTAGTGTCTTAATTTCTCTTTCTCTTAATTGCCTTGTTAGGGCCCGAGCACGGAGCGCTAGGACCCGACGGCGTCCTAGCACGAAGTGCGAGGAACCTATTGTTATTGGTGGTATTATTATTATTATTTTTAGTCATCATATTTCCTGTTTTTGAGGCCTTTAGGACGCTTCAAAAGTTGTATAATTTTGCACGGTAAAAATTGCAACATTCTGGAGTCAATGGGTTAAAATATTCCAACTTGCTCGCTAGCGCCACCTATCAAAATCCCATTTCGGAATACATTTACAAAGTCGCACCGTAACTCCGAATGACCTGAAATTTCGCACACATATCCGGGTGGACCTGTTCTACAAATAATCCTCTTGGAACCCTAAGCTCCGCCTACATTTTTTTTTTCTGTGCGCCTGTCTCCCCGACAGGTGCATGGACGCGAGGGCCATCACTGCGCGCACAAGTGCGACCGCAGTTTTAATTTTGTTATGCTGCTGCAACGCAAACATTTCCCAAATTGGAACCAATAAAGTACTTATCTATCAATCTATCAATCTATCCATCTATCCATCCATCTATCCATCCATCCATCTATCCATCCATCTAATAAATGCAATCTTCCCCTCTGTGGGACGAATAAAGGTATTCTGATATTCCACTAAAAGGCCATTTAGTTTTCCTAAATCAGTTTCAATCCAGAATGATCCTGTTTGTGCTTTTGATAGAAGACTTGATTTGGTTTCTTTAGATTGCCGTGCCAGCCCCCGCCCCCCTCTTTGGGGATCTCCACATGCAGAGGTCGGCTCCAGCTTGTTTTCTGACACCGAGCCCAACACACACTTGGCTCTGATGGCAGGCGTCACATCGGCCGAGTACACTACACGGGGTTTCCTTTTCATCTTGTACTTGTGAGTTCCTGTTGCACGTTAGTATAGAGTAGAGTGTAATCAGTTTCACAGATTTCAAATTTGACTTAGTGCCACCAAACATTAATAGTGAGTGCGAGAGCGACATCACAGTTAGTGATTCATTTTATTTTGATGTTTTTTTTTTAATAATCACTATTTTAACAGGGATACAAATCTATCATTTGGACACCAAATAGGATAGATAGAATAGAAGAAAATAGCAAGATAAAAAACTAACACTTTATTTAGTTGATGTCGCCACAGTGTTGCATGAAAGGGTAGAATATTGTTTAAATATAGAAATTGAATTTCCAATACATTAAAGTGTCAGTGACCATTGATCATTATTAATCCACAGCTGGGCTATACAAAATGTGTTTTACTTTCGGCCTACTCAGTGCTTGGAACAAATATGTTTGAACTGACTCATCTTTAATTTTCTATTGTGGTTTTAAGACAAGCTTTGCTAGAGCAACATGTTGCTGGTTGATTACAAGTTGTTAGAGGCATTATTGTGCACTTGACACTGAAACCAGCTTCTATTTCAATCTGCACACATTTTGATGCTAAGCTTCCAGTTTCTTCTACCACTGACTGAACCATTTCTCAATGTTATATGTGTCTCTTTCCGCCCTTTCAATTGCACTTTTCACAACCTAAAAGCATGGATTTTCCTTAATGAACATTAAAGCATGTAAACATGTCACAGTTGAAGCCCAACATACTAATATGGAGCTGAAATGAGCACAATAGGGCTCCTTTAATTAAAATACTTCAGTAAAAAAGGTCTTCTCAGTCTCTCTCCATATTTTCCTCCAAGTCGGTTGAACAGTAATTCATTTCAGGGTTTATAGCAGTTTTTTTACAGCAGATATTTGATCGTCGTTGTTCACTAAATCGTTACACCCTTATGCACTGTGATACATTGAAATAAACCCATAGCAATATACACTGCAAAGTGAATCAGGTCAATCACTCCACCAAGAGGAATTCATTTATGAACCTGACCTACAATGAAACATGTGCCTGTATATTTAGGGACCGTGAACGGTAACCCCACCGCAGCTCTGCCACATTATTTGAATCTCCGTCATAAAATCGGACTGGCATTGCTTCACAGCGAACATGACAGTAAAGCTGCAGCAGCGTCTGACAGGAATCTCAAACTGCTGACCTCCGTGCTGCTCTGATCGGGACAGGACACAAAACCTACGCATCAACTGTCTTATGAACTGCAAAGAAATGCACAATGTTGGGGTTTTATTGTCCCTATGGACCAAGTTTACACCACACAGACCACTGGAACCACACACGGCCTCTACACTTTGAAAATATTTCTGTAAGGATCACCATTCACAGACAATGTGAACGTGGCTTGTTGTGTGGTCATTTAATCTTTTATGATTCGTATGATGTTTTAATGCTTTGTCTAGCACTTTGTGTGTGTCTGGGAAAGCACTTAATCTGTTCTTTTCTCTCCTGTTTCAGTCAGACACTACATCACTGTTTGATCACAACATGTGCTCAATTGTTGGACAGATATTCTGGTTCGTCTGCTGTGTCTGTGCTGGATTAACCTCCTTTTTGTTCCCTATGCATACAGTAATACTCTAGACTTTAACTGTTGTCATTTACAGATATCTGATTACTTAACAAGCAGGAAATAACTAATTGATTTCAGGTCATTGATACTACGTTTCTGCCTAGTGAACAGTAGTTCTTGTCTGACGATTAAATATGAAATGCACATTTTACAATCGTAATGTTGTATCGCTGAACTATTGAATGGCATGTTATCAAAATTGAAAATAAGACTTCTGCGAACCTCAAATTGCAGGAGAAGCAATATTTCTTAAAAAGGCACACTATGTGTCAAAATACCATTTTAGTATTTTGGTCTTGCAGAGATTTCCTAGCCAGAGTTTAAGATAACATAAAATAAAATAGACCTGCATTGATCCCCGTGAAAAATGCAGGTGTTAAAGCAGCCACAGAATAAGAGAAAAACATTGGACAGTACAGATAAGAATTAAGAATTAATTAAAAATTAGCTTTTTGCAGGTATTTTGTGTAGTTGTCTGACAGAGGAAAATGTCCCTCGGGAAATACCAAAAATAAATCTAATCTAATCAGGCCTGTGAGGCAGTCAAAAGGGAAATCAATTAAATGTATCCCGGTTTTAATCATTTGGTGGTAAGGAGATCCCTTAAGACCGTCGTAAATAGGGATGCTCCGATCGATCGGCCTCACTCTCTGCCGATCGGTGCTCTCTAAAAATACAGATCGCAAGAACCGATCGCATGACGTAAAATTATGACGTAAAATACATGACACTTTTCTCTGTGCGCGGCAAAACAAGCTCGACAAAATGGCTTCACGAGTCTGGCAGTATTTTAAGGTGACCGAAAATGACAGTAAAATAGCGGTATGCAACGTGTAGCAAAGATCCTGCAGCTCCACCCGCTGTGACGAACCGGTGAGCGGAGCAACACACACTAATGGCGCATTTCCACTACAGCGCGGAGCTTGCTTTAAGCGTGCCGAGCCGTGCGGGGCCCGTTTTTGGTTGCGTTTCCACTTAGCGTAGTACCGGCTAGCGGGTACTATTTCACAGTTTTTCTGGCCCCATAAAATCGAGGTTCTTTCCGGGCCAACAAACAGGGCTGAGTATGCTAAACGAGTGACGGAATCACTTCCAAGGGGGCTACAACTACAACAAGATGTACATATTTTACCGTGATTTAATTGTAATACACGTTTCAAAATGATGCCGAAGTAACAACATACTGATACCGGTTAGTAAAAACCATGAATTAATGCTTTGACAAGTCTGCAGACAGACGGCAGGCGAAACACCTTTTAAAATGCGTGTTTTTTGAATGGAGATCGGCTAAGCTAACGTTGTAAATGCTCCGACCGTCCACACTCACAACAACGGCAAACAGACATAAATAAACCAGCGACTGTATTCGCCATGACACAGGCAGTCTGTGGTTTGTACTTGTTTAACTTTTGTCTAGTTTCTGAACAGATATGAGGAGCTGTGAGCTCTGAGGGCTAAGAGCTAACGGCTGTGTTGTTTTTCTGGGGTTCTCATCGAAGATGACGTCACGGCTCCACCTACACTGCGCTACTATAGTTACTGCCCCAGCTACTAAACTGTAATGGAAACGCAGCATAAAGTAAGCCAGTCCTAACAAGGCCTAACAAGGCCTAACGAGGCCTAGCCATACCGAGCGAGGCCGTGTAGTGGAAATGCGCCATAAGTAGGGTTGGGTACCGAGAACTGGTTCCGGTTCGGAACCGGTTCCAACATTTAGATTCCAACGGCATCATTTAGAAATGTGAATTTCGGTTCCGCTTTTCGATGCCTGAGGAAATGTTTCTCGCCGCTCTCCGTAGCCTACTGTATGACTGCGGCAGGGCGGGAAATGTAGCGTTGTACCTACACTTCCTACAGCGTAACCATGTTCGCCTAGGGCGCCAGATCTGTGGAGGCGCTGCGCTGACAGCTCTGGGAGAAAAAAAAAAATGTTTTGACCGTTGGGGCTCATCCTAATTTTCGGCCTTGATGTAACAACATTCATAATTAAGTAAATGTAACACCCTTTTCACCCCGGTTACACTTTTCATTTGCCCTGTACGATGGGCGCTGTAAGTGATGAAAATGGGGGATGTTGGCTTATCTGGCACCCGCAGCTCACAGCCAAAGTGCGAGGGAGAGAGGGAGCGAGCGAGGGAGAAAGGGAGGCTGCACCGGTACGCGCTGTTGTAACTTGTTATTAGCATCTGGTGCTAGCTGCTCTAACGGAAGAAGAAGATGTTTCTACAATGATGTGGAGGGAGAGTCCTCTCCAGTCAGACTGAGAGGCTCAGTGAGGTAAAGGACTGAGTGTCTTTAGATAGTTCACTTTAGTCTAAGTTATCTCAGTGGGTCTCAAACGTTTTGATCACAATTTATGTAAAAAGTAAAAACATATTTCCAAGGCACTCCTTTATAATTATTGGGATAAAACAGGTTTGAAATCATTCCAATGTATACTATAGGACAGTAAACCAGACATATCATTTTAAACTGGAGAGATAAAAACATATGCATAAATAAAATAGTAAAATAAGATATGAATGAACAACAAAAATAAAATACGTTACATTTGTTATTGGCTATGGTAGGTTATTGGTTATGTTCACATACTTATTTAATTATTAAAATGTAAACCGATCTTTTTCATATGGGTGTTTAGAGTTGTACCCCCTAGATCTAGTCTCTAGTAATTCTGCTTAAAGTGCACCAGATTGAAGCATTTTACTTTAAAATGTTCAAACATTTCTTCCAGGTATGCCTGAGAAGGCAGATATGCTTGTTTTTCTCAACAAGAACTGTTCTTTAAAAGTTGGACTGTTGCACTGTTGTAGCTTCAGTGGTTCTCAGGTTACAGTTACATAGCAGTGAATATAAACAGACTGATTAATGTGAACATTACTGTAAACTAACCTGTGTAAAAGTTTCTCAAATAAATGTCATTTTTTTGGTGGAAGAAGCATGTATCATTTTTTTACCCTGCCCCTCAACGAATCGAAATTGAGAACCGTTAAGAACCGGAATCGAAAAGTAGAATCGGAATCAGAATCGTGGAAATTCAAACGATACCCAACCCTAGCCATAAGAGTTAGACCTTACACACTTAGCTATTTTATCTACCTCTGGAACAAGCTAAACTAGTTATACATATGTTTATTCTTCACTGTCAGGTCAGTCATTACTGGATCAGTGAGCTGCATGAGATACTGACCGGCTGTCAGGAGAGAGAGAGAGAGAGAGAGAGAGAGAGAGAGAGAGAGAGAGAGAGAGAGAAGCGAGAGAGGAGAGAGAGAGAGAGAGAGAGAGAGAGAGAGAGGAGAGAGAGGAGAGAGAGAGAGAGAGAGAACAGAAGAGAGAGAGAGAGCGCTTCCGCTCATTTCTCCCGTGTTATTCTCCAAAGTTAATGTAAACTTGAATAATGGACTTCATTTGAATGTAATAATTATGTTGGTTGTTGTTTGTGGAAGCGCCAGTGAATGAGCATTAACTGAGTTTTAAACATCACTTTAAATGGAAGATCCCCATAGGCCCCGCCCACTCGATCGGATCGGCATCGGCCGATACTGATTCCGGTGATCGGCCCCAAAATGTGCGATCGGAGCATCCCTAGTTGTAAGACTATAACCTTATATTTGTGCAGTGCATGGCACGTGGGCGCTGAGAAATCCTGCGCCACTAGAATCCTTTATTGTTAGCTCAAAAAATGATCTCTTCATTTTGCTGACTTCTTTTAATACCATACATGTGCTGGAAGGTGGATCCTAATTTGGGTTTTTTGTGCTTTATTGCTGTTTAAATGCAGGCTCAGATATGGCTATTAAAACACGTCAGGTATTTTTTATATAAGCCTGAATTGCGACCATATTGACTATGATTTTCTTTTGTGTGTAAATCATGGAGCTATCCTACAAATCGTAGTGTACAGACAAAAACAAAACGCTACGTAAAGACCATCACAAAAAATGTATTAAAGCATTGTGATGCAAAATATATATTTCTAAATTAGATTAATGTTGAGAATCATGATTTCATCGCAACTAGATATTTGTTTCTAAATTGTTCAGCCATGCAATGCCTGACTAAACACCCAGGATTCCCCAAAAACCAGTAATAATACATATCCTGGAAGTGTACTAAAATCATCATTGCTATATGTACATTGAATGATCAAAAACACAGCGTTAACATCGTTGTGTTCCATAGCTTAGCATTCCTACATTTCAAATTGGTGTACTCAATAAACCATTTGTTAATAAAGGACAGCAGTGGTTTGGTGTGAAAAACAGCAGCTTGTGGGCACTGCGGGCCGGAAAGGAGAGAAAAATATGTGTTTTAAATTCAGCTGGCTCAGTGTGGGCGTATTCTTACTCGTGGGAGAACTAGGGTAATCATTTCCACACAATTTTGGAGACATCAATCCATTTTTAACTCGCATTAAGATTTGAACTCTAAGGGGAAATACAGACCAGCGGGATATGAGAGTTATAACATTATAGGCCTACCAGCGGCCTATTTCCCAGCGTTTATGCACAACCTCGCTCCAAAATCACATCACATTTGGATCGGCACATCCCAGTACCTCGACATCCTCGTCTGTCTGCATGATGTAATGTGTCCAGTGTGTTGCACTTACACAAATAACTTAAACCTGCCAGCTTCACTGCTTAGTCGACTTGCTGTGTATGATTATCTTGCTATACAAGCATCCACATTCCTCAACGCAGGTTACTAGTGGCTCTTGCTCTAAGCGTTTTTAAAAAAAAAATGAAACCTTAAAACTGCCACTGCAACAAATACCATGTTCACAAGTCTCTGGTTTGAATTTAGAAGGTGATCCCTGCTGTTTTTGTATCTCTGTAGATCTATATATTCATTTAGGGCAACAATAAATACAACAATAAAAATGTGAGCTGAAGATAATTGGGCGAAACAAGGGTTGCACAATTTTGGGAATATTCCAGGTTGAACCTTCTATGAGAAATAACAGAAATGTATGAATATTAAGCGGATATAAAAAGGAATACAATTAAAATATAGGACTTCTTTGCTAAGGCTGTATTTACCATGTCAAATGTAAAAGACATTCCCTATAGCCCACGCCAAAATGAGACTTCCTCACAGCCATCCTTGTCGATTTTATCTTTAGTACTCACAAAAATAGGTCCATAATTGTTGTGTAATTGGCTAGCTATAGCTCGGAGAGAGACAGGGGATGACATGCAACATAGGGCCCGGGCTACAATGCTAATTTAATAGCAATTTTGCACATAGGGGAGCTGTATCGCTTTTCTATGCCCTTTTTAAAACAGTTTAGTGGGTAGAAGGCTCTCAAAAAATGTGTGTATAAATTAATTGTATTTTACGCCTTATGATGAATCATCAACTGTTGATCAGTGAGCCATCTAGTTTTATATCACACATCATATCATTTAACAGCAGATACCATCAGCCTGCTTCACAGCATCAATTATCTCAAAATCAGACATCAATGACCCTGGAAAATGAGGTTAAATATTGATTTAAAGGGATTTAAAACACCAACAGGGACGTCTGACAGAGCTCCAGGGTTCTGACAGATCAGCCATTTCTCACTTAAGACAACACTTCCGGTCAATATTTTCAAAATAAAATCGTAAATCGCAGATGAAAACTGGCAAACACAATTTGATAACCTATATATTGCACGACCACTTTATTACCAGATAGTAATACTAAAAGAGTCCTGCAGAAATTGTAAGGTATATGAACAGCTCCTAACACAAATGTCTAAACAATTAAATATATCCAATATGTTGTTCATATTGGCACAAGGTGGTGGTACTGCATGCATTTTAAATCTATGTTAATTTAGCATTAAAAACAGTAACTCTATGAATTCAGGACTTTTCACTTGTAAGAGTATTTTTACAGTATGATTTGAAAATGGTACAAGAACAAGTCCTGCATTGCAAACGTTACTTAAAAGTAGAAAAGTATTAGCATCAACATATAATTAAAGTAGCGACAGTGAAAGTAGTCGTTGTGCAGATTGGTCCATTTCAGAATAATATATATGATATGTTTTATAATGATTTATCATTAAAGTGTTCTCAAAGCTGGTGAAGGTGCAGCTAGTTTGAATGACTTTGTATACTGCAGGGTAGCTTGTGGATTTACTCCAGGTGGAACTAAAGTCTGCTTTAAGACTTGATTATATTTCACATCATTCATCCAGATCTGTAAAGTAACTAAAGGTACTAAATACAAGTAGAGGAGTAAAAGTACACAATTTACCTCTGAATTGTAGTGGAGTAGAAGTGTGAAATAGCTACACATTGAAATACTCAAGTAGACTACAAGTACCTCAAAATTGTACTTGCACCACACCATTGCACATATCTTGAAATGTTAGTATGTTGGTCGAACAGGACACATCCACACTATTTATTGATCTGTTTTCTAACGATGTATGAACTCAATTATTAGCTTAGCCAAAAAGTCAATAATAAAAAAAGGTTAGTTGTTATTCAGTTAGTTGCTCACTTAATTTACGGGCTTTGAAGCTTTTATTTTTTATTATTTTTGACGTTACGACACTTCCGTCGTTACCGTGTTGCGCACTTGACGCACCTCCAGCTAGCTACAGCCTGCTAGCAAAAACCGTAATAGTATTTCTGGATTTCCTCACAAGCTAACTAGCCTTGTGACCATATTAAAACCGAGCCACACATCGACGTTACTCTCTACGTGGATGTGTGACAAGTGTGGCATTTAAAAGAAGCATAAATAATACAATAAATAAACAATATACTGTCATGGACACAAAAAACGTTACGCTCTTTTTTTTCTAATGTCAGTTAGCGCTGTGCTAACGGCAGCTAGGTTAGCATTGGGATGCTAGCTCTGAAGCTAACCGTTTAGATGAGAGCTGTGCTAAGGATAGCTAGGTTAGTATGCTAGCTCTGAAGCTAATAGTGCAGACGAAGGAAGGGAATCTGTTTTTACAAAATGACATTTTAATTTGAAAACAGGTTTTTCTTACCATTTTGCCGCAAGGGGGTCTGAAGCTTCTTGGAGAGTAATTTAAAGCTCCGTTAACGGATCGACGCAATCAGATAAAAGACGAGGTTTGTGACTTTTAACAGTGAGATACCGACCACCGGCTGTCTGACTTTACGGTTTCTGACAGCGGGGGAGAGATTCACTGCAGCGCGAGCTGATAGAGCCGCAGAGGGGGAGAGAGAGGAGAGGTAGTGGTAGAGAGAGAGAGAGAGAGAGAGAGAGAGAGAGAGATAGAGAGAGAGAGAGAGAGAGAGAGAGAGAGATGAGAGAGAGAGAGAGAGAGAGGAGAGAGGGAGAGTAGAGAGAGAGAGAGAGAGATAGAGATCGAGAGAGGAGAGAGAGAGAGAGAGAGAGAGAGAGAGAAGGGGGGAGTGAAGAGGGAGAGAGGAGGAGGAAGGTGCAAACCAAAGCTCGTCTATTCAGAAGATGGATCACTCCACTTCTGATTCTTAATAATAATAATAATAATGTTCATGCTCAGCTCTCTGAATATATTTTGCATATTTCTCCACAAGTGTCTGCACAGCACTACTGTATCATATATAGTCATATTTTCATTGTCCTAAGAAGTGCTTTAGTTTTTGAGGTCTTTTATGCTAAATAGTTTCTTTAAAATACTTTCTTGTTATTATCGTTATATTTTTGACCTACACTTAAAACTTACTTTTGTTAGATTGTTTATGTTTGCACCACCATGCACCAAAGTGAATTCCTTGTATGTGTAAAATATCTGTCAAAACTTGATTCTGATTCATAATAATTATACACTTTATTTGCATAGCACCTTTCAAAACATAGTGCTTTCACATAAGACAGAACACCGTTAAAAAAACACAGATAGAAAATAATGAAACAAGAATAAATATATTAAAATAAAATAACATATTGACAAACTCTGAACCATAAGGGAAATATCTGTGCATAAGTAAATCTACTTAAAAATTATAGCTGTTTAATTTGAGGCATCTGTCGTCTTGTAAAATAACACTTGGCTCAGTGGGTTAGTGCGCTGATCTTTGAATCAGAGGATAGCAAGTTCTAACCCCACTGCAGTCAGCATGTCGTTGTGTCCCTGGGCAAGACACTTCACCGCAAATTGCTCCTGTGGGGATTGCCCTGAATGTATGTAAGTCGCTTTGGATAAAAGCGTCTAACAAGTAACATGTAGTGTAATGTAATACATGTTTACTATTTACTAGAGTTACCTGGCTGCTTTTTCATATTTTCCACATTTTTATGTTACTGCTACTTATTTTTTGCTGCCTTGAATGTGTACTTCTTTGGTTTTATTGTATTAACATTTATTTATTAACCTTCCTACTTGTCTCTGTAAAAAGCCTCTTGGATCTGCTTGAAAATCCATCGTCACAAAAATGAAATTAGCTCAACCTTAAACATCTACATGCAGCAGTAATCCAAAAACACAATTTATAACAGTAAACACTGTAAATACATTAACTGCACGATATTTATATTTTGTCAGGGAATAATTCTGTACATGTTTACCTTTCGCCCTCTGACGCAGATGCCCAACATTGGGCAGCCGCTATCTCCTTTAAGGAAGGGCTGCCCTAGGATGTTGTTGTTGTTACCAGTTCATGACCGGGCAACCTTCGTCAGAGATAGTTCTTGTTGTGGGACACCTGGAACACATCCTTCTCGGGGTGTAGAAGACCCCGAGCCATAAGCGACAACAAATGTGATTCAGTGTCCTCAGCTGTTTAGTCTATCCAGGGCCGTCGCTCCCTACAGGCCGATCATGCAGGCTGCATGGGGCCTCACATTGCGCAGGGGGCCTTGGCTTATGAGCTCGGCTTGTGCGCAGTTCTCAGCGCAGTTCTCCGCGCACCCAACCCCTAATTTTTATGTCAATTTGCACATTTCATGGTGATGCTCAGCCTCTCCCCTTAACTCCTAACAGTCATCATCATGTCAACACAGAGAAATACTGATAGAAATGTGTGTGTAGTTGTTGATACATTGCTGACAGAGGGAACTACATTTGAATACAGATTTAAGATATATCCGTTTTTGAGCATGTAATAAGCATGTTTTGTCTTGACTATATTACAACTATATTATAATAAAATAATATAGTATTTATATTATTGAATTGATTATGATTATTATTATTAGTAGAAGCATTTATTATATTTTAATCTTTTTGAGGCTAGTATTTGGCAGGAAATGCATACTGAACGACATACATGCATATTTACCATTTACCTCACTGTATAAAAAAGTGACTGTGTTGATGATAATAATAAACAGGAATTATATTTGCAAAGTACTTTGTTTCCAAAAAATGTGTTTTCACTCCTGTCGGCGGGGGGGGGGGGGGGGGCCTCATCTCACAATGTCGCTTGGGGCCCCAAGTTGGCCAGGGACGGCCCTGAGTCTATCTATTGAAGAATGTTGATTATTACACTCTGAACTAGTTAAAACCTGGAGCTACAGGAGGGTTCTTCAGAATTGATTGTGGCATCTCTCTCCTGTGGTCAGACCGTGGCCCGTGACATGTCTTATGAATTCTCCGGCCGAAGCTCCAAATAAACCGTCAGTGTTTGCCATCAAAGCTCCAGCTCTCCTCGTGTCTCTCTGAGTCCTGACTCCAATTGCTTCAGAAGTTTCCCCCACATATTTCATTAAGCTAATCATACTTTCATACTAAAAAATATATATATATGTTTTTGCTCAGAGTGAATCATTGCCTTAAACGGAGACAATCTTTGGTGGGAAATGGTAGCATATCTTCTCTCAATCTCTGAAGCTCATCGTTGCATAGAGGAAACATCAAGGATGTAATAAAAACAAACATCAATCATCATGTTTTCATTACAACAGAATCATCTTTTAAACTTGAATAAATGTTAATGTGATCCCCCTTTTACAGTCATAACAAAGTGTTCTCATCCTCGATTTAAAGCATAACACATAACACAGCATAACCACAGCTAACAGAGATAGATCCTCTGACATTTTTGTATTGAATCGGACCAAGTACATTTACTCAATTACCATACTGACAAATCTGAGGTATTTTTTCTTTACTTAGGTATCTCCATTAAATGCCACTTTACACTTTTGCTCCACTAAATATATTTGAAAGCTTCAATTAATTTACAATATAATTTATTTATATAAAAAAGAGTTGAATATATGAATATTATGGATTGATCCGCCGCTGATCCCCAACACATGCACTAATTTCTCCTGTTTATCTGATGGTTGTTTTGCAGATTACATTTTAAACGATGGTGATGGAATATTATGTTTATTTGATCAAATACATTAAATACAAATACAGCTGAAACAACTACTAAATTATTATTTTAGGATTATTTGAATAACTGTTCGAGTCATTTACAAATATTTCCTGTTCCACTAACATGAAGAGTTGATGTTTTTCATTTTAATAATGTAAATAATTGTTATTTATAAAACATGATGTTTAAGTTTGTGAGATCATTGTGTCAGCATTTTTACTATTTTCCTTATTTTTAGAAACAAAACATAAATGGATTATTGGTGATTAACATCTGCAGATTTGTCCTTAATGAAAGTGATCATTAGTTAATAAAAACAAGCTTTAGTTATTTACTTTGGGTTCATTTTCCTGACTGAATTAACTTGCTTTTACTCAAGTAACACTTTCAGATGAGGACTTTTAACAATTATGTATCAGTACTTTTGTTTTAGGATCTGAGTTCTACTACTTCCTCCACCACTAATACATTATAATAACAACTGCTACTACACAATGACATTGATTCAGTATTTTGTTTTATTCACAAAGACACTTTATACTCCTCATTTTAACACATAACAAAACAGCAAAGTTTATGCATTGAGATGTTTTAACAAAAAACAAACAGATCATATTTGGCAAAAGAAATGAATCCAGCCATGCACTTCAGGAGAGAACAGAGGACAGAGAGTCCTTGGCGGTACAATGAGATTCAGAAAGAGAAGCACTCGCAGCCTGCAATAAGCATCGTGCTTGAAAATAAAAGACGGAATAATTTGTCCTCTTTCAGGTGGAGAGACGGAGGTGTTTGAAGGCTTAACGTTTCAGTCTTGTACTTTTATTTTTGTCAACAAATCCTAAGAATAGACCTTTATCTAATACGACCCGAACACCTGAAATATCTTCTTCCTGTGTGCCATAGAGCTCCATTGTTGTTCAGAAACTATTAACACACATTAATGAGCCTCTCTGATGCCCTGGTGACATGTTCCTTTATTATGAACACACACACACACACACACACACACACACACACACACACACACACACACACACACACACACACACACACACACACACAGTCGTTTATTTTGAGCCAATACACACACACCGTTCCGCTGCCACAAATACTCACTAAAGTACCAAATGTGGATTCCTCTGCCACTGAAAGTAGTCCCCAATAAATGCACCATTTCCTCTTGTTTGTTTGTTAATAACTAAAGTGAGCAGTAGGAGCCAATCAGCTTGGAGCTCAGAGTGACTGACAGGAAAGCAGAGGATACGTTTTGGTCTTTTCATGGGATTTGTTGAAATGTAGAGTAACGCCTTATAATTTAAAGGGAGCATCCTCCATCATCCACTCACACTGTTAAATATCATTGTGTCTGTGAGTTTTTTCAAATTCCTACAGAAATGTAGCTTCTTTTGGAAAACCTGACTTTAATTTTCTGTCTATTTTTCCTATTCTTGACGGATTTGTACCTGTATGGTTGTTAAAAATCAGTCTTAACAACCAGAAACAGATTGCTGCTTATTGGTTGTAGATACTTTAAATGCTTTCTGCCTCAAAACTCACATTTTCTGCAGCTGGCAAAATCTGAACATGTCTGAAATTGTCGAGTTATCTACAAGAACAAGAAACATCCCTTCATGCTACCTCCTTGTTTGAACAGATTGTTCCATTAAATAACACAATAAATAACACATAAGAAAAGTCAAAACTATTACAATGATGTTCACGCTCACATACATCACATCTTCTTTCTCACAGACACATCCACACATTTAATAAATAAGATCAAATAGTTATTTCTCCTACAGGTGTCTTCCATCCACTAGGTCCTTCACAGCTAGAGATATATTTAGTTATCAGGGGGTATTGCATACAATTGAAAGGCTTATTTAATTCCACTTAAAGGATCAGTTCTGGGATAATAAAAAGGTGTTGTCTTCCCTCCTTCTCCAGAATGACATTAGAGGATTGACATATTTGAATGCCTCCAGTACAGAGATACAGGTTCTGTGTTTAATCAACCACAGGACAACAGCGGTGGTTCAAGATGGAGACAGTTGTCTAAAGAATTTAAATAGAGGTTAGGGCAAAAATTGGAAAATGGAAAAAAACCATGCATGAAAAGCAAGTAAGGAAAAAACCATTGCAGTGAAGTCCTTAGAATCCTACATAATCTAACATGGAGGTAAGAAATGGGTTTCCCCTGCCTAAAGTCTTTTAGCTACGCTAAGCTAACACATCCTGGACTTATCTCTGTATTAGAATAACTGAGGTTAAATGTCTATTAATCTTCTAAAACGAGATGGAAAACAAGCGTATTTCACAAAATGTCCAACTGTTCCTTTACCGCTATGTGTAACTTTTCATGTGACGCTGCTCTTGATGTTTAGTTACTAAAAGGAAGTATTTGCACACAGAGTAAACGATGGTTTGAACATTAAACACAGATAAATGAGAGAAACTGCATTTGTAAGCTAAGATCTTTCCCTAGGTTTTTCCCTTCCCTGCTTTCTTTGATATAAAACATAATAAACCAGCCGTGTTGGCCGACATGATCCCGCTGTGTGCAGTTAATGTACGTCACTGTATAGGTGTTTAAATATTAGCTACCCTGTTTCTGGCATGTGAAGCTGCCAAAAAGCACCGCCGCAGCTTCAAAACAACATAAACAACCTTCAAAGAATAGCATAGCAAACAGCTATCTTGTCCCAACAACACAAATACCCCCGCTGACATGTCCTTGTTTAGTGAAGCTGATGTTGGAAGGTGTCCGGTCCTCGGCTGTGTGTTTGTGGGGGGGATGAGCAGACTCAGTTGAAGGACTCCTTGTTGATCCACATGAGGGTCCGCGTCTCGTTGGGCTTGCACTCGTAATCGATGCTGGTGAATTTGTTCCCGAACTGGCAGTGCTCCCTCTTGTAGTAATTGTAGTACTTCGCCTGCCAGACCGTCTCAAACGTCCCGGCTTTGATAAACTGGACAGGAACAGAGATCATGGTCAGCATTCACAGTGGAAGTAATCATATATTTTACTGACAGTTCATGTAGGAATAATAAACTGTAAAAATACCCTGTTGCCAGTCTAAGGGATGCACTCAAAAATCTCACTTAAGTCCTGAAGTATTGGCGCCAAAATGTAGTTAAGTACCAAAAGTAAAAGTAACCATTAAACGGATTTAGGTTGTAAACACAAAACATAAATCAAGCATTAAACTATGAGAAACCTCTGATATACTGTAGGCTATCCAGCTTTAGCTTTTGATGCTAATAGGCTACGCTTGTACTTTTACCTGATTTTGAATATACTTAAAGGCCTAACTGAGTCTTTATACACTGTAGTATGTGAAATGTTCACTAACAATATGTGTAATCAACAATCAAAACAAGACTCAAAATAGCAACAACCCTTTAAGTACATTAGCTCAATTAAACCAATCAAAGTGCGACTGCAGCTACAAATAATTCAAACCTGTCTGAGTGCTACATGCAGAAAATAAGAAGGGTGTTTCTGTGTTTTTCTATTAGCTAGGATACTTAGTACTTCTTCCACATCTGGAAACAGCCTCTGATATCTGGTAAATGTCGCTGAGACAGTTTTCTAACCTCCATAGCGACTTGCACGGGTTGCCGGTCTCCGCTCTTGGTGTGCGGGACGCCCTCGGTGTCGTACTTTCCGTGATAAACCACCGACTCCTCGTCCCGTGACTGCTCCTCCAGAGGGAAGACGATGCCTCCGATGTTCATGTTGCTGTGAGGAGGAAGAGGAGAGGAGTTTGATATTATATTACAAGCTTTTAGGGATAAGACACCCGCAGATCTTGAGTGCTGACTCTTCTCCTTGATCTGTTGTGGCTTGGCATAACTTCTTCTTTAGGTCACTTTGGACATCAAAATATATTTCTTTCAACATTATTTTTTTTGTAAAATAACAACCTGGGCTGAATAATATAACAATATTCAAGAATGTCACCTTGATGCCAGAGTATACCATAATACAGGATATTGGGGAAAAACAAAACAAGATAGTTACAGAGAGCTAAAAGATTCAAGGCTTTATTTTCATTTGCACATACAGTGTAGATATGGCAGTGAAAAATGTGCTCCTCCAAAACACAACAGGCCTTGTCTATACATTTTTGTTTTAACAGTGTGATAAAAAGAAACAACAGACATGTCTGACTCAAAAATGAGAGTTGGATTCAATGCTTATTTGAATATAAAAGGAACAATTGTGTTGTCTGTCTCTAGAAATGTCAAAAAAAGATAACGTCTTTGTAATCTCTCCAGCTTTTCCTTAGTGAATTTGCGCAATTTAAGTATACCATATATCAACTAAGATAGGTCAAATGTTTACAACCCTACTGATCGCGGCCTGTTTGCAGCGGGGCTCTGATATTGTTTTACTCTGCATTGTGCTGACATAATCCTACAGTTAAAGTGCAGATATTAGTCGTACTCCACACCTATGCAGCATGCCCATCAGCATATCTTTATCAAAGCCTCACAGAGACTAAACCTATGAATTTAGATGATTTTAGTGAACTTTTTAAAGACAGAAATGTACCATTGCTCACAAACAACTACCCTAAAACCTTTGAACTCAAACTCATTTGGGCATATATTTAGACCTTTATACAGCTACTGTAATCACCTGTTCTAAATTGCAACCATTTCAATTTGCACATATTAGGTATGCAGTCTCTGGGACTGTGTTGTGTTGAAAAAAGGTTTTTGTATATATACAGTTATTTATTTAGGTTGTTCTGTCGTGAGTCGTGACCATATACTGTATATATAAATATATATCTATTTATAAAGTACAAGTCCCTCAAAATTGTACTTAAGAACAGTAATTGAGTAAATCTACTTAGGTTAATCACTGGGTATAATACATGTCAGCTCAGTCTATTAATAACAATGCATTATCAGCATGGGGAGCAGGTCCTAATTCTCCCTTCGGTCCTCTATTCCTATTTTGCATGTACAGTAGCTTTGTTATTGTACATATTAATGAGTCACCTTCACATAGGTCCCTCCCATTGTTTGATCATGTGGACCCCGCCCTGCTGCACACACTCATTCCTCTTTATCTAATCCAACAACACACAGCCGACATGAGCTGTTAGTGTTTGCACATCAGAGAGCGACGAGGCTTCCTGTTGCCACCAGCGATACAGAAGAAAACATCATGATTCATTCAGGAGGAAATGTGATGCTACAGGCCTGCAGGAGGAAGGCCACGGAGCCACTAACATGCCCAGATAGTACTGCTTTATTTTGTATGTCTAAGCATTATTTAACCGCAATGATGGTAATGCATTGTATAATGGGCGTTATACCATTTTAATTCTAATTCTATTTAATTACGTGTCTACTCTTGTGCCTCCTGCTGCAGATAAACCGCAATATCTGACCCTAGAATGACGAAATTAATAATAAAAAGTGGTTTAAATTGTATTTCCTCTTACATGGCCTCGACGGTTCCAGGCTTCAGCACCACCTCGATCTTGTATTTGGATCCTGTCAGCAGTTTGATGGTCCGGTTCTGGCCGAAGCGGGTCCCGTCCACCTTGAAGAACACGGGCCCGTCGTTGGGCTGGATCCGCAGCGAGATGGCGATGTCGACGATCGGGGGAACACCGTCCATTGTCCCGGGTTCAGAGGGTCTCTAACGGGGTCAGTGCTCGGTGTTGGGGGAGCAGACGGAGGAAGATGCGGTGATGCTGAGGAGGACCACAGTCAAGCAGGGCACTAAGGGACTTCCGGTTATGTCTTTCAAAATAAAAGTCTGAAGGCCAGAGTCATGTGATGCAACTCAATTAATTATTTCTTAATTGTATTTTTAAAAATGCCATTGTAATTACCAAATGCTGAACCCAACAATCAAATATATTTCTTTAGCAATTGACAAAAAACATGAATATGCACGTTTGTATATTTCAATGAAAATGATAGTGCAACTATTTGTTAATAATAAAAAAAACATATATATACACACATTTTGGTTAAGGCTAGACGATAATGTTCTCTTTTTCCTTGTCTCATATCAAAATTAATCAAATATACCCAGGACATTGTGCAGCAAATGTGTTGTTGTTTAGTCTCAATTTCCAATACGTTCAATCAAACCCAAATAAGTGCCAGAATAAAAAGAATCACAATTTCTTGTAACCGTTATATTCAAGTGCATTTAGTCTAAATTGATCAATGTAAATGTACAAAATATATTTGTTAGTTCTGCAAGATTTATCATTTAAATCATGATGAAAGAAAGGAAATATATTATTAATAATAATAGGCCTAATACATTATATTTATGGGTGCCTTTCAAAGCTCTCAAGGACACCTTACAGAGCATAATTAAAAACAAGCAACAAAGAAGGTCAAACAGTAATTCGAGACTTAAAAAACAAAGACTTAAAAACAACAATCAGTTTTTAGAGGAATTAAGATATTGAATACGCCAGTTTAAAAAGGTGGGTTTTCAGGCAGGATTTGAAGGTTGAGAGTGAGTCCATATTGCGGATGTCTTGTGGGAGAGAGTTCCAGAGACGGGGGGGTAGAGTCATGGATGGGTAGAGTGGCTGAAGGCTCTTGACCCCATGGTGGTCAGGCGGGCAGAAGGTACAGTGGGTGTTTCTCCAGAGCCACTATTTCAAGGATGCTACGTCATTGAGTCCCGCTGAAGGACTGTTCCAATGCCCAGGATGCTTGGAATTCTACCGAGGCCGGCGTCCTTCGTTGCGGGAAATTTCGAGGCTGCACATGTGTATCCTCCGCGGTCTTAAAATCCCCACAATGCTTTGCGCACGGACCAATTTCCAAATATTTGGCGGAAATCGCGCTCCATTTAAGGCGGGGCCTCGCATATGACGCACACCTGCACACCTGTTCCACAATTCTTCATTTTCCGAGGCTAGGAAGGAGTCTTGCATCACTTCTGAAGGACCTGACTCGGAGGGACTTGTCCTACCAAGGAAGCGTCCTCGACATTGAGAAACACCCAGTGAGTTGGAAGGCAGAGGAGGATCGGAGAGCACGAGAGGGAGTGTAGGTGTGAAGGAGCCAGGGTTTCCGTTAGCCGGTAATTACCGGTTTTTAGCTGGTAAAATGTATTAAAAACCGGTAAATTCAAAACCTGCCGGTCAAAATGTCTGGTAATAATTAGGGAGGCTCCGATAGATCGGCCGCCGGTCATTATCGGCCGATATTCATTCTTAATAGTTTGATCGGTGCTCTCTATAAAGGCCGACCAGGAGAGCTGGATCTGATCGATATGGACATAAACGCGAGTGAAGTATAACCGGACGCGAGAGAGAGATCAGATCAGCTGCTGAGTCAGACCGAGACACGCAGCTCTGCATAATCACCTGAAGCCCCGCCCACTGCTGTCAGGAGAGAGGGAGGGAAAAGAGAGGATCCGTTTCTCCCGTGTTATTATTCAAAGTTAATGTAAACTTTTGAATAATGTACTTCATCTACTACAAGTGGTTTGTTTGAATGTAATAATTATGTTGTTTGTGGAATAATTTATTGGAAAATGAATCTGAATTTTTCGATCTGTTACGATTATAAACTGAAGCAATATAAAAATGAGCCCCATTAACTGAGTTTTAAACATCAGCATATCCGGTAATAGTCCTGTAATTCCCTGCTAACGGAAACTCTGCTACACAACTCTTATTATTATGATTGAAATATGACCACTAAGTTTCAAATTTGTCCGATAAAATAAATTCTGCCCGGACATTTGACCGGCGAGAAAAAATCCTAGCGGATACCCTGATATGGAGGTGCAAGAGTGTGAAGGGCCTTGAAGGTGAGGAGCAAAATGTTGAAGTCGATGCGGTATTTAACGGGCAGCCAATGGAGTTGTTGAAGAACCGGAGTGATATGATCAATGATACGGGCGGCTGAGTTTTGGACCAGTTGGAGCTTAAGCAGAGATTTGTGAGGAAGACCAGAGAGGATGGAGTTGTAATCAAAACGGGATGTAACGAGGGCTTTTGCTCATTATAATATATAATAGATTATATATGCCAATTATCATCTATATCCCCCTTTTGCTTTTTCCGTGAGTTGCCTTTTCCTACTACTCATCCTTTTACCCTATTTTGTGTCTTTGTTTTTCTCATAAATATGTAAAATGACAAAGCGAAAACATTTTCATCGGACATCACAATTCAACTTTAGCTAGGAGTTTTGTCATTGATTGCATCTCAGTCCGTGTTAAACGACACAAGAAAAAAAAAATTAAACTTTACTTCAGCTAATTGCAAACATTTAATTTATTGCATCTCAGTCATTTTTACATCACAGGATTGAAACAGCTTAATTGTATCAAATAATTTGACCCTCTGATGTCAATGTTTCATTTTCTCCATGATTCTTTTTTTCTTAAAAAAAGTACAAAAAAAATAAAATTATTTACATTTTTTTGTGTGTGCGTGTATTTGCATAAAACACAAACTATCAAATATATTAGAGTTAGAAATCAAAAAGTGCCAGAGGTGCTTTAAAAAAATAATACTGGATGTGGAGTCTTCTGTCGGTCATCTGTCCAGCTCGGCCTGCAGGATCTCTCCCCAGGTCTCAGCGTCCAGAGGCGTCATCTTCCTGCCCCTCAGCTCCTCTGCAGAGCGCACATGGCTGAACCGTCCCCTCAGCCAGTCTCTCTTCAGACAGCTGCGCGTGTAGTTCTTCACCAGAGTGACCTGCAGAAACGAGCGGGACACAGTCATTACCAGTCGTTATCAGTAATCAGAAATTGGAGCTTCTTTTCTCCCCAGGAAAGTACCACGTCTCTAGCAGGCACTAAAAAGGGGGGAAAGTTCTCATGAACTAAGTACTCTTTTTGGTGTGAACGCAAAATCGCAGGAACTATCGGAACTAAACGGGAAAAGTACTCCGGTGTGAAAGCGCCTATTGTCGCTGTATTGTATAATTATTTGTCTGTTTTATTTTGATCCTTTTCTTTTCCTTTCTATGTTTCTTTTCATGGCTCTGTTGTTTAAGTTATTGATAAGCATGCTTTGGTTTAGTTTTGCCTGTGTGGGCATGGAGGGAGGGAGTGGGGAGTGGAATGAGTGTACTGTGATACTATAATGTAAATGAAATGGCATCGATTATTGTACGCTATAATGAAATAAAAAGACGTATAAAAAAGAAATCTAATGTTTTGTGTCGCTGTGGTGAACGGACATTTGCAGCTGTGTTCACTTTTTATTTTATATTCTGATTGTACTACATTTGTTCTGTTTTCTTCTGCTGATATTCGACTGGAGGACTCAGAGATCTGCACATAATCAGAATCAGGAAACTTTATTTATACTTGGGAAATCTGGTTTCTTGACAGTTGCTCCATTTTAGAATTCAATAAAAACATGAATATGTATTTAAAGAAAAATATTAATAAATATACAAACATTTTGTATAAACATAATCCGAATCCTGGAGATAAAGTAAAATGTAAATTGAAAGATATAATAAAATAGTAGCTATTCATGTAACTCCAAGCCTTTTTTGAGTATTTAATGACTGCATTTGTGCAACCATTGATGTCCTTTCTTGTCTTGAAATGTACAGCTCTCCCCTTTTCCCTATATGCTCCTACTGACCTGTTTCGTCATGGTTTCTTTGTTTTGTTTCTATAGTGGACCCACCTTCCAGGACAGTCCGTCCCTCCTGTCGCTGTCGACCTCCCTCTGGCAGACGGCGCTGACCAGCGAACACTGAATCCTCCACACCTGCTCGCTCTCCTCGATGATGTCGTGCCACAGCCGGCAGGTCAGCGCCGCGCTGCACAGACTCTCGGTGTCCAGCTCGCCAAAGATCCTCTCGCTCATCTCCGTCGGCAGCGTCTCTGCAAAGTTTTCAGGAGGGACGTCGCAGGTGGACATGAGGGAGGCTCTTCTTTTAGAGCAGAGAAACACGGGCGAGGTCGGGTCGTGATGCATGATAGCTCAGAGTCCAACTGTCTGAAACCGCCTGGAAAACAGAGGGATCAAGAAAGCTGACGTCACTGATTACAGCTTCATTACAATGTGAACGCTTCAGGATTATTTTTTAATCCAACAGGCGGCACTTTGAAGATATAAGGAAAGAGGACATTCCTATTCAATTGTCTTGGGGAATTTTGTAGCATATTGTATTTCATTGAGCAAGAGTTTTTCCTACAAATAAAGAAATACTTTGGATCAATGTATATGTTATTAAATTCTAAAAAGCAACATCTGCCATTGTAGCTGAATCTCCATCCTCTATTCAGTTGTAGAACATAATACATGTTGGCCTTTTCAGTTACAGAAGCATAGCATTTACCAAAAACCAGTGCATAGTAAAAATACAGAGACACTCACTGTTTCATAATTGTAAGTAAAATGTAAGTAAATTAAAACATGTACACCAACAGACTATGAACAGTCACATGTGGCAGTGATTCACATGTAAAATAGAACAGTATTATGCCCTACAATAGGACATAAAACAATGTAGTTCTATCAGTAGCTTTGCAGTAAAGTAGAAAACCCCGCTAACACTGAATCAGCTCTATTGAGTGCAGGTCTTTTTAGTCCGGAAAACCAGATCTGGAGTCAGTGCTTTCAGTTAACAAGCTCCCCTTGCTCTGGAAACAACTTCCTGTGTTTATTAGGAAGGCAGACAGTGTCAAGAGCTTGTTGAAGACTATCCTTTTGAATAAAGCCTGGATTTTATAAACAGATCTCCCTATGATTGTCCTCCTGAGTCCTACATTTTATGGTATTTTATTTTATTGTTTTTACTCTCTTGTATGTATTTTATCTCATGTTATTGTCATACAAAAACACAGAATAAAGTAAATGTGCATAAAGCCAGGAATATGAACAGGTGAGAACAAGATGCAAATTGAAAACATGACAAAAGTAAACAGATAATGCTGAAAAGTAAATAGGCATGATATAAATGCAGTTTTCTTTAACCCAAAAATAGGTGTTAGGCTTTTGAGTGGCAACACAAATCTCTGCCCTTGAACACAACCGAGATTTAACAATTTCCAGGCCATGAAACAGAACAAAATAACAGCAATCCGTTTAAATTACGATCATGTGTTTACCTGTTGGGTTTGCGGATGAAGAAAGCTTTAATTTCTGCATAAAAGTGAGAATTTTCAATCAGATTTTACTCTTGCTCACCGGAGTAACGTTGACGTCCCTGCTAACATCAGCTAGCCTAGCTAAGATCGACTGAAAACCCCTCGCAGTTTTCAGGCCAAATCCTTGGTGATTTTTTTACAAGAAATGCAGATATAAAAGTCAGTCCGACTATTTTACTACATACAACACGATGAGGTTTAGTTTAGTTTGTTATTTTCTTACCGGCAGTGTGGTCGCTCCGTGCCTCGGTGACAGCTGACTGTTTAAATGCCTCAACGGTTGTTTACACACAGACACACATCGTGTGTTTTGATGAAGTGCGCATGCGTATAAAGGGTCATACATTCACCAGACTCCGTGCTGAATCTATACAATTTAACATGTTGTTGTTTATTGACGAATTATTCATGTTTAGAAAATAAATCAAAAGATGGTTTATCAACAAGTAAATATCAATCCTTAATTCGGCGTACATTTTATATACATTGCGTAAATTTAGTTTATACAAATCGCAATTTGATTCTCACGTCTTAAATACAGAAAATCCTCGTTCTTTATTGAAATAATTCAAAACAATGTTATTCGGTGAAACATGTTGTGAATACATTTACTACACAATAATATGGCGGAAAAAGCTCCTTATTTATTTCTATTCTGTCCTAATATCCAGCTACTCAAATCCAGTACACGATGACCACAAGTGGAGAGGAAGAAGTGTGAAACAAATGAATAAGTTGAAATATTTATCAATACAAGAATGTAATGTCTGTTAAATGTATGCCGAATTAAATAGTTGTATTTATTGTTGATAACCCGTCTTCTTTTTTACTTTTAAAATGCACAAATAATTCGCGAGTGAACGATAACATTTTAAATGGGATAAAATCTGTATGGAGTTCGGTTCAAGTGTGTGCAGAAATCCAAAAGACAGAGGTCTACTGCGCAGACTCCTCAGAATCCCGGAAGTTTTGAATCCTGCAGCTAGAGTTGTAAATGCTTTCTGTGCTGTCGGTTTGATTGTGGAGTTTTTTTATCCTGAGAGACAAATAACTATCCTGTTTTCCTTCACAACAGGTAGGCAGAAGTAAAAGTGTATTATTGGATGGCTTGTTGAGACCTTAGCTGACTACAGTCCATGCAACTGAATGAAACACAAGTTTTAGAAGCTGTTTACTTCCACTATTACTGTAAGTCCTGTGTAGCTTTTCAAAAAACCCTGAACTAAATGGTTGTTTGTTGTTTACTTATGTGTTATCAACCAGTGGCTCCAGTGAACTGGGGTGAAGCTCCCTCCAGTACCCGGCCAGCGGTGCAGATGTCCGGCTTCGACCTGCTCCCGGTGGACGGTGGCGGCGGGGAACCAATCCACCTTCCTCCGGGGGAAACGGTGCTGGGCAGGGGGCCCTTACTGGGAGTGAGTCCTTTTAATGTATTACATTACATATTGATGACTACTTATTTGACGCCTTTTAAGAATCAGAATATCTTTATTCGTCCCACAGAGGGGAAATGTACATTTGTTACAGCAGAAAAGAGCCAAAGACAGCTTAATGTTAACTAAATGTTAGTTACCCAAAGCGACTCACATACTACTACTTTTGTTTTGGCTTGGTTTGGATACTTGCAGTACTCTTAAGAAACAGTGCACATTAATAAATATTGCTGTAAATGCAGTGTGTTATTTTAACTCTAGTCAAACATTTGCACAACAGACTATTAACAGACACACGTTATATATCACCCATAAATTGGTAAAATTGACATTCAATACTAAGTTTCAGTAGCTTCAAGTCAAAAGAGAAAACTGCTAATCAACTCTGCAAATACTGACCAATATTCCTGCTTTCAATTTGTCTTGTTAATACTCTTTGCTAGTGTAATACTAGCGTGACTGAGTACCCATTTAAAATATTCCTGTACATTTGTTAGTGGGATGTAGTGGGAAGTACTAAAATAGAATAGTGAATAGTTTGTTCTTTTTCTACCTTACAGCTATGGTTAATTCACAATTTAAGATTCAGGTTAATAACAGTTTATAGCAAAGCTGAAACTATGAATCTATTAGTTGATTGACAGCAAATAAATCAGCTACTGTTTTGAGGGTTAAAGACCTTTTTCATGCAATGGTTTGTGTGTGTTCACTAAATAATGAGTAAAAACCATCTAATTGTCTATTGTATTTAGTAGTATAGCGGGAATACTTTTTTCGACTTCTTTTGCACTCAGCAGTAGCATTTGCAATTTCTGTAATCACGCTAACTGGTGAGATTTTAAATAAATATCTAAACTTGCTCCTAAAGAGTCAAACTAAGGAACCTGTCATCGCTGAGCTGCAGGTGTTCCTCTGAACCACTGGAGGACTCTGTCACTCTGGAACATGGAGGTGTAATTCCTGATCCGGTACAACATAGTCGTTGTAGCCCTGATTTGATCACAGCTATCACCAAAAGGGACAGATTTCCCAGCATGTTGTTTGTATTGCTTTTCTTTGTACACCTGTGTCTCTAAAATTTAAACATGGCCTGATTTCACTTCCACTACATACAAGGAGGGATGTTTTGTTATAAATAATAAAAAAACAAATGGAAAATCTGTAAATAAATTAAATAAATCAAAAATCCACATATATTAATACTTTATTTACTGCATGAATGTTGAAGTTTTACCTTTTATACTAGTCTTTTATAAAAACTTAAAGTAACTCTAGGTGGTAGAAACACACACACTTACCAAACGTTATATGATTCATCCTCTGGGTACCATCACAGGTGTTCTTCTTATAAAATACAGGTGAAATTACTATAGTGGTCTATATCTATCAGTTTATTTAAACATATCTAACTCATTTTGTACTGAAGCTTCTCCTGTTTAATTAATGTTGTGTCATCTCAGGTCAGTGATAAGAGAGTCTCCAGACTTCACGGGCTGCTGGAGAACCTGAACGGACAGCTGCGCCTCAAACCGGTAAGTCTTCGCACTAAAAATAATCAATAACAACAATGAAACACCCCACTGCTTCTGCCTGTTTCACTCGTTTCACTTGTAGTTTAACGGTGACCCTTATTACAAAAGCTTTGTTTTTTAAATATCAATTCTGTTAATGTCGCAGAAATCACCGCCTCGTGTCTTAGTTCTTTATAATGTATTTTATTGTGTGTGATCAGTTTCTTTAATGGCTGCCTAATGCAAACATGTGAAACACTACAGATAATGTTTAGAGTAATCTGAAATCTGCGCTTTCTAAGACTGATGCCCTCCGAGAAATACTGACTATATAAAACAAAGCATGTAATGACACTACGGCTACAACTAACGATATTTTTAATTATCCATTAATCTGTTGATTATTTAATCGATTATTCAATTTAATTTGGTTGATAAAATGCTGGATAACTCCCATAGCAGTTTCTCAAAGAACAAAGTGAAGTCTTAAGATGCAGAAAATAATATTTAATAATTATATAAAAAAGAGAAAAGCAGGAAATCTCCATATTTGGGGGTCTGCAGTTTTGAATGAAAACAAATCTGGCTATTATTTTTTAACTATCCATTTGTCAACAAATATTAGTGCTCCAGTTGACAACATTTCCGTGTTTATTTATCTGTTTAGCGCACTAGTTTCTGGTGGTGTTGTATTGGATTGCATTATTATTATTACTCAATGGTGTTTCTAGGATTTAGTTCCCATATTTCTTTCTTAAAAGAATGAAGAGGTTTTCATCTGGAAGATAGATCTAGAGGAAGGACCACATTTTGCCGATTCATTCAAGGAAATAAACGCACAATCTCTGAATGCACTTCACTTGCTTTCTGTCTTCCCTGTAATGGAAGGAAGATTACTGTCCCTGCCATAAAGAAGGACTTTGTGTTTCAGCAGTACTGGCTGTCAATGATTGCTGAAAAGTCACCATTCCATTAACTACATTCAACGCTCAGATTTGTACCAGGAGGAAGTATTGATTTGTTCGAGTTCACAAGAGGTCTGTTTAGAAAAGATTATTCAGCGTTATATCCCACCGACATCTTCTAATTATCATTTCCTGAATTGACTTTAAGAGGCTGTTAATGCATCAACACGTCTCAAAATGTGAGTTGAATAATTATCACTCAACAGTCACAACACTTCAGATGTTTTCTAATTGTGAGGAGAAATCAGTCGATCAATAAATGAGATCTTTGGATCCCAAGCTGGAAAAAAAACTATTCTTCACAGAGCATTAATTTTGGTAGTTATTTATATTAAATACATGTTCTTATACAAATGAATTTCAGTTCATCAGGTTTGTTTTACATGTTATAACATAGGTGCAACAGGGAGGCAACTATTGTAATAAGAGATTTAGAATCTTAAAGTGTCTCTACTGTGACATGTCTCCATGCTTTAATGTTCAAAAAGCTCTTTATTTTTCTCATACTGCCTGTGCTGCACCACCTCTTTTCACCCTCTGTCTGAAACCAGAGCCCACTCTGCTCTGATTGGTTAGCTGGCGGGATCTGTTATGATTGGTCAACGTCTTAAAGATGTCCCGCCCCTTAGCCGATCACGTACAATGTGTTGGAGCGCTAGCCAATATGAGCTTGAGTGTTGCATAGTGATGTTACAGAAGTAAACAAAGGAGCCCAATGGAGGCAGTGGGGGGAGTGTGTGGGAGAGAAACCTATATAACACACTACAGGAAAGGGGAAACCCCAAAAGCATCATTTTAACTTTCCTCACCTTCAAATAGTTTTAGTTTAGATAGAAAACCTGCTGGAGTTCATTGGTTCATCCTCTCACTGTTTCCCCCCCTCAGACCCACCTGAACCCGTGCTTCGTTCAGTCGTTGCTGTCGGACGACCCTCGCCCTCTGCAGAGAGACGTCTGGTTCTCTCTTCAGGATGGAGATTTATTCTCGCTGATGCCGGGTCAGTTTATCTACAGGGTGGTGGCCGTGGGCGGAGGAGACCGCACTCCCAGGTACTTAAACATCTGAAACACGCTCCTCTCCATGTTAACATTGTGTTTCAACGTCAAGAGATTAATCTTGTTTACTGTGATTTCCCCCGTCTTCGTGGGTAATTAAATGGAGACGGAGGAGGCTGCTCTTCTCTGTTTGATTACAGTCTTATCTTTTATCTTTGCACAGCAGAGAGAGTGAGGTTCAGTTCAAGTGTTTTGTGTTGACTCAAATTAAAACCCAGCATTAAGGAGAAGATTGATTCATGCAGTCTTTGAGCTTCTGCAGTCTTTTATCTATGAGGTACCTTCCTTCGTGTTGTCCTGAAGATCTCTGTTTGAAGTTTAGATCAAACACACAGGAAGAAGACACTCCAGAAGATGTCAGCGCTGTTCAGACCAGCCTCATCTTAAATTCATGAGAAACTGAAGGTTGCTTCAGAGCAACAGCATTAAGGCTCTCATTTCACATCATCATTTTTCTCAGGAAAATCTCCGTTAGTTGTTAAAAAGTTTTAAAAGTGGACTTCAAACTTAATTGTTCAGGCTGAATGTCATTGAATCGGCCACAAACCAGCTTATTGATTTTTATTTGACAGCTGAAACAAGAAGTACATACTGAGATACATTTACAACATATGCTGTGTATATTCAAAGACAAAATGACAAAACCAACCCTCTCTCCAGGACACATTAACACACACTTTTACACAAACGCACAAATATATACAGCACCTCAGTGTATAAAGGTTATATAAGGTAACTTTATGAAACCCAAACCCAGTCTGCTCTGATTGGTTAGCTGGCCGGCTCTGTTGTGATTGGTCAACCGCAAAGAGATGTCCCGCCCCTTAGCCTATGACGTACAATGTGTTGGAACGCTAGCCAATAGAAGCGCAAGTGTTACAAATTGATGTCACTTTGTTCCTGAAGTAAACAAAGGAGTCCAATCGAGGTGTTTCAGGCAGGAGGGGGAGGGGAGAGAAACCTTTGCAGACCATTTACATGCACAAAAACCTATATAACACACTACAGGAAGGAAAAAGGAAAACCCCCATGAAGCAAAATAGGGACTCTTTAAACTAGTCTCCTTTGTGTCATTAATTCAGATTGTTACATTCACAAACATGAGGATGAATGTTCGATTTAAAGTATTGTTTTCTTCCCGTAGGAACAGTCAGATGTTTGAAGAAGCAGAAAAAGAAGAAGAGGAGGAGCGTCTTGTTTCTCCTGAGCCAGATGTTGAACCTCCTCCTGCTGTTGGACAGTCTCTTCCTCAGGAGGAGTCGACACCAGCAGCTCCGTCAGAACAGCAGGAAGCCGGCAAAAGAAGTTTAACAAAGGTTTGTTCAAATCGCATCAAAGTCTTTATCAGCAGAGACGCAACAGAGCAGGAAGTATATATTTTTGTAATGCTTCATTTATAGAGATGTTATACCATATGTCAGACAAGACATGAACATACAGTATGCTACCATCTCAAGGTAAGTATATGTAAGGAAAACAAGTAGAATTAGAACGGAACAAAAAATCGTTTCAATTATAGCCAATAAATATATTAAAATCATGTTCCAGAAGTAAACAAACAGGGCCAAGGTTTGCTTTATATTCCTTAATGAATCAGTTAAGGGTGCAACTGTTATGTTCTTCATCAAGTCTTTGATCAATTGCTTTTATGATGAACGGTTACATTTCTTACATTTTAATTGAATAAAACATCTAGCTAATAGAGAGGATGAGCAAATGGTTTCTGAAAGTGAAGGGGAGATAGAAGCCATCTAGATCCTAAAGTGTATCTGAAGGAGAGGGAATAATAAAACAGCCTTTTTATTTGGTCAAAACCACAACATGTAGTCGCTGTGTTGTGTTGTGGGGATGAAAGAACAACACTTAGCCGCAGCATTAGAGGAAAATGATAGACAACCACGGCCAAAACAAACTTCTCCTCCATTTCCTAGATTGAACTAACCAGGGATTTCTGAAAAGTTCCAAGATGTTCAACTAGAAATGCTCATAGCGGCACAAAAACAGTTTGAATGTAATATCTTAAAAGAGTTCAGACACTGAGGTTGTCAAAATACATGGATTAACTGTGACGCTAACAACATCTGTAATTTCTATTTCTACTTGTCTTAAATCTGAGACTAACTGTGGCTTTTACCGGTTAAAATGATAAATGTCTCTGCAGGTCACATTGTTTATAATGACAGACCAAAACTCTACTGTGCTCCACTAAAGATCATTTGTGTGGAAAGAAGGAATCACATTTAGCTAGATAATCTTTAATGACTATGAGATCAATGTTTTCAGATCGTTTTCAGTCTCTGATGATAAACACACAGTTCACTGATGTTAAGTGCTTTCTGTTTTCCCTCTATAAAGGGAGATTCTGCACAACCAAAAGAAGAAGAAGACAAACAAAATGTCGTCTCTCCGTCTGTAACCAGGACAAGAGTTTTACCCGCCTGGATGATGGCGGCAGCAGCAGCTTCACAAAGCGCCTCCTCCTCCTCCTCCTCCTCCTACATCCCCAAAGGTAACGAGTTCATGTCTTAAAGGTCACCTATTATGCAAAATCCTCTTCTTCCTGTCTCTTCTACATCAACATGTGTCCCTCTTCTTCATGTCTCTTCTACATCAACATGTGTCCCCTCTTCTTCATGTCTCTTCTACATCAACATGTGTCCCCTCTTCTTCATGTCTCTTCTACATCAACATGTGTCCCCTCTTCTTCATGTCTCTTCTACATCAACATGTGTCCCCTCTTCTCCATGTCTCTTCTACATCAACATGTGTCCCCTCTTCTTCATGTCTCTTCTACATCAACATGTGTCCCCTCTTCTTCATGTCTCTTCTACATCAACATGTGTCCCCTCTTCTTCATGTCTCTTCTACATCAACATGTGTCCCCTCTTCTTCATGTCTCTTCTAATCAACATGTGTCCCCTCTTCTTCATGTCTCTTCTACATCAACATGTGTCCCCTCTTCTTCATGTCTCTTCTACATCAACATGTGTCCCCCTCTTCTCATGTCTCTTCTACATCAACATGTGTCCCCCTCTTCTTCATGTCTCTTCTACATCAACATGTGTCCCCTCTTCTTCATGTCTCTTCTACATCACATGTGTCCCTCTTCTTCATGTCTCTTCTACATCAACATGTGTCCCCTCTTCTTCATGTCTCTTCTACATCAACATGTGTCCCCTCTTCTTCATGTCTCTCTACATCAAATGTGTCCCCTCTTCTTCATGTCTCTTCTACATCACATGTTGTCCCCTCTTCTTCATGTCTCTTCTACATCAACATGTGTCCCCTCTTCTTCATGTCTCTTCTACATCAACATGTGTCCCCTGTTCTTCATGTCTCTTCTACATCAACATGTGTCCCTCTTCTTCATGTCTCTTCTACATCAACATGTGTCCCCTCTTCTTCATGTCTCTTCTACATCAACACGTGTCCCCTCTTCTTCATGTCTCTTCTACATCAACATGTGTCCCCTCTTCTTCATGTCTCTTCTACATCAACATGTGTCCCCTCTTCTCATGTCTCTTCTACATCAACATGTGTCCCCTCTTCTTCATGTCTCTTCTACATCAACATGTGTCCCCTCTTCTTCATGTCTCTTCTACATCAACATGTGTCCCCTCTTCTTCATGTCTCTTCTACATCAACATGTGTCCCCTCTTCTTCATGTCTCTTCTACATCAACATGTGTCCCCTCTTCTTCATGTCTCTTCTACATCAACATGTGTCCCCTCTTCTTCATGTCTCTCTCTACATCAACATGTGTCCCCTCTTCTTCATGTCTCTTCTACATCAACATGTGTCCCCTCTTCTTCATGTCTCTCTACATCAACATGTGTCCCCTCTTCTTCATGTCTCTTCTACATCAACATGTGTCCCCTCTTCTTCATGTCTCTTCTACATCAACATGTGTCCCCTCTTCTTCATGTCTCTTCTACATCAACATGTGTCCCCTCTTCTTCTTCTCTTCTCTTCACATCAACATGTGTCCCCTCTTCTTCATGTCTCTTCTACATCAACATGTGTCCCCTCTTCTTCATGTCTCTTCTACATCAACACGTGTCCCCTCTTCTTCCTGTCTCTTCTACATCAACATCAAGTCTCAGGAGAAAAGATTCTCTCTCTTTTTGTCCTGATCCAATTATTTAAAAACCTGTCTGAAAATGAGCTGATCAGATTTTGGCCACTTGATGATGTCATAACGATGTTTTGGGTTGTGTAACCATTAGCCAATCACCAACCAAGGTTACCCCCCCCCCCCCATCTTATCACCTGAATCTCCTCTAGAGCACCATTGTGTTCTTTGTAACCAAATCTCTCTCAGAGGGGCGTGGGGAGGGGCTCCTTATTTTCATCTAAGTAACAGACAGAGAATCAGCACTTTTGAAACAGGGTTGAAACAGAGGGGATTATGGGTAATGCTGCAATGATCTGTTTGGTGTTTCAGCCAATCAGAGACATGTTCTGTATATATCTGAGACCGGTAATATATTGATGAGAAACAGTAGAATAGGAGACCTTTAAGGACTTATTTCTTCATGTGTCTGTCCTCATTTTGAATACTTCAACCTGAACCAGCTAGATCTGTGAGTGTATCCTTGGATCAATCAAGTTTACTTTCTTTTTCAAGCAGCGGAAATGTCTTAAATGTCCGGAGCTTTAACAATAATTTTAAGGATATAAGATTATGTATATTTCTTATCCAGTCTTTTTCATTTTGGAGAGTACTATTGATGTTTGATTGAAGTTTACTCAGAAACTCAGACACAGAAACGTATTGATTTGTTAAATCAGGCCCTTAACATGAGAAATGAAAAGGTTTTATTTATTACGGCGACCTTGAGAGCCTTGAAAGCCTGAAAGGTGCCTTTCTAAATACAATTTTTTATAAAGGCACCTTTCATCTAGTGGCTGAAATATGTTACAGCATTACTACGTCGAAAACTGTTCCAATATAAATATTTCGTATATCAATATTTTAATAAGGTAGGACACTGGTTAATAATATTGTAGCGTGTTCAAGTAACCAAGGGATGTAGTAGTTATCAAATAAGTATAAGATGTGTACAGTTATGTAATGCACTGTTGTTGGGGGGAGAGACCGCCCCTTCCATATGAGTGTGTGTGTACGGCGTGCATGAGGCGTGCATGACGGGACGAGTTGTGTTCGTATGTGGAAAAGTCATACTCAGTGCGGTGAGCGCTGGCTTTATTGCTACTGTATCTGTAGCACCCCACGAAATAGTTGGGACTGTGTACTGACGTCAGTAAAAAAGGTTTTCCCCCCCAATTATTATTATTACTTATATTTAAAAAGCTGAAAATGTTAAATCAAATTAAATAACATCAAGTAGCTCCCATTATTAATCAGAGCAGACTGCTCTTCAATAAACAGGCAGACATTGTAGCTTTTGCTTTCTTGTGATAACTCATCTCATAATCTCTCACAGAATAATTAACTTGTGAGCTGGAGATAACACAGGTCTACAGAGGATTTAGAAGGCTGTCAGGCATTAGTTACAAAGCCTCAAAATACCTTTTCACAATGGGACTGTTTTAAAACACTTGTTCTTTGGTACGTCTTCAGCTCTAATCCCTTGAGTGTCTGAGGGAATGAGGGTCTGTTTCCAGGTGATCTTGTCCAGGTTCACCTGAAAAAAAGCAGACCATCATTGACCTTAAATAACATCTAAACCAGTCTGAGGCGTCCCTTAATCATGATGACTGCTGTGATATATATTTTTTATATATTACCTTTGTTTATTGGGTTAAAACAGCATAATTAACAGCATACAGTTATTCTATCAGAGCATGTATCAAAAGTATAAACAATTCTTCACTTTATAGAAAAATAGGTAGAGTAACAATGTTAATACTGCTTGACACCAGGGCAAACACAATCCCACACAGACAGAAGAAACAGACAAACAGACATTCAAAAAAAGGAATAATAAATAAATAGAAAACCAGTCAGCTAACACAAAAATGTCAATAATAAACATAAATGTCAGTACGGCACCTCCTCCCCAAATGTATTTGAGGAGCGACTGCTGTGGCAGTTGATGAACTGACATAAACAAGAGACTGAATATGAGAGCAACATAGCAGCTAACCTTTCTCTGTATTTTACAATGATCTTTGATGACTAAAGGAGGACGGTAGATCCTCCTCTCCCCTGAGTGTCTGCTGCTGTAATATTTACTCTGAAGGAAAGCAGACGCTCCGTGACTTCTTCTCTGCCTCCATTACTGCGTCCATCCGCTCCGCGCTGCACTTAAAGAGACGAGTGTTCCTGGGAAAAGTGCAAAGATGGAAAAGATCCAGTTTCCTAAGGAGAAACTCGTGATACTCTCAGTTTAGAAACATCAGCCTGCTTTCTTTCACTGAGACTTTTTCACTGATGTGCTCAAATCTAGAGTTTGACTTTGTTGAAACATGTTGGCTGTGATGGAAAGTAATTAAGTGGCTTTTCTTATGTACTTTGATTCAATACAAGTGTGTGTACTTGCTTAATTTATTTGAGTCATTCTAGTTATTTAGTTAATTACTTGATTGGTTAGTTAGTTGCTTACTTTCTTACTTATCTACTAACCTACTATATTACTGACTTTCTTACTTACGGTAGTTATTTACCTACAAGTTACTGACTTAGTTAGTTAGATACTTACTTACCTACTAACATACTAACTTACTTACTTACTTAAGTACTGACTGACCTACTTACTTAGTCAGTTAGTTACTTACTTACTAAATTACTTACGGCGCTTTTCCACTGCAGGACCTAGCACGACTTAGTACGGTATGGTTAGGCCTTGGTTGGCCAGGCTCACTTTATGCTGCGTTTCCATTACAGTTTACCAACTGGGGTAGTAACTATAGTAACGCAGTGTAAGCAGGGCGATCGGCTGTTCGGCGGGCGGAGCGACGCTGCGTAAAACTGCTGTGACGTCATCTTCAATGCGAACCACAAAACCATAACATCAGCCGTTAGCTGTTAGCACTCAGAGCTCACAGCTCCTCATATCTGTTCAGAAAGTAGACAAAAGTTAAACAAGTACAAACCACAGACTGCCTGTGTCATGGCGAATGCAGTCGCTGGTTTATTTATGTCTGTATAGGCCGTTGTTGTGAGCATATACAACGTTAGCTTAGCCTGATCGATCCGATCTCTATTCAGAAAACACGCATTTTAAAAGGTTTTTCGCCTGCCGCCTTTCTGCAGACCGGTATCAGTATGTTGTCACTTCGGTATCATTTTGAAACGTGTATTACAATTAAATCACGGTCAAATATGTTCATTTTGTTGTAGTTGTAGCTAGGGCTGCTCGATTATGGAAAAACCATAATCTCGATTATTTGGGTCAATAATTGATATCACGATTATTAAAAACGATTATCCATTTACTTTGAAAACATCCATTTATTGGAGAATTCTTTTTTGAACAGTATGTTTTTATCAGTTTACCCTGAACTTTAAGTATAATTCAACAGAAAGAAAAAAGTAATAATAATAATAAAAAAATAATCGTTTTATTTCGATTACGTTGTTTTCGTAATCGTTGCAAGCCATAATCGTAATTGCGATTAAAATACGATTAATTGACCAGCCCTAGTTGTAGCCCCCTTGCCAGCGATTCTCTCTGACCATTCAGCAGTCGAGTGGTTACGTCACTAGGTTAGCATACTCAGCCCGGTTGTTGGCCCGGTAAGAACCTCGATTTTGGAGGGCCAGAAAAAAGGTGAAAAAGTAGCCCTGAGCCGGAACTACCCCTAGTGGAAAAGCAAAAAAAAGCGGGCCCGTGCTACGTGCTGCAGTGGAAAAGCGCCATTAGAGACTGACTTACTTTCTTGTTTGCCTACTTACCTACTAAATTACTGACTTACTTACTTAATAACTTACTTAAGTACTTACTAACCACCTTACTTAGTCAGTTAGTAAGTTACTCTACTTTCTTATACTTGCCTACTAAATTAGGTACTTAGTTAGTTAGCTACTTATCTACTAACTTACTGAAGTACTTACTCACTTATTTACCTACTTACCTACTATATTACTTAGTTACTTATCTACTTACCTACTAAATTACTCACTTACTTAGCTACCTATTTTAAATTAAAAGCTTTGTCTTTTATTATGTCTTGTGATCTCTTCACAAAATGAGTGTTGAGTTGAGTTGTTGAGTGTGTGGAAGTGTTAACAATTTCACCAAGAGGACATTTATCCTGTTCAATATTGTTTTACATATTCAGTATTTCACAATATTCAAAGATTAGAGACAAGTCTTTGATAAAAGATTAAAAAAGATAAAGTTAAAAGCAGATGTATTGGTTATTGTACTCCTATCGACGTTGTTTGTTGCTGTTTTTAACATTGAAGGCCACTACATTTTTTGTGCATTTCTGTGAAAAACAAGTTAATCAAAAACAACTTTCGTATTTTCTCCCTCCGTTTACGTTCAATCAGCTTTAAAGAGAGGTAAAGGACCTTCAACCAGCACTAAAGGACCTTCAACCAGCTCTGAAGGACCTTCAACCAGCTCTAAAGGATCTTCATCCAGCACTAAAGGATCTTCATCCAGCACTAAAGGATCTTCATCCAGCACTAAAGGATCTTCAACCAGCTCTGAAGGACCTTCATCCAGCACTAAAGGACCTTCAACCAGCTCTGAAGGACCTTCATCCAGCACTAAACCAGCAAAACAGGCCACGCCCACCAAGACCTCCTCATCTGAAGAGGAGCTCAGCGAGGAGGAAATGCCGAAGAAGAGAAGGAGGAAGATGAGTGATGAAGAGCAGGAAGCCACTCAGTCTAAAACAGTTGAGTTATTAGCGAGTACATGTGGTTATTGAAGTTTTTTTACTGCCCTTTGTGTTTGTTTTATCCCATTAATGTATTAATTGTTAATCCAAATAAGACTTACTCTCAGTCTTGAAATGTAAATGATCTACCTTATATGCTTTACACTTCACTAGGGACAATACGTTTACGTCTTTGTCCGTTCTCAGGATGTTCCTTCAGAGCAGCCTTCAGGTCGTCTTCAGAGCGAATCCAACAGATCTGGGATCAGCGACGAGTCTGACGGCTTCCCTATGGAGGAGGACGAGGAGGAAGGAGGAGCAGGAACATCTGCAGCAAACACCGAAACACAGCCGAGTAAAATCAGTCAATCTGAGGACGAGGAGAAGAAGATGAAGAATGGACGACAGCAGACTAAACGAGCAGATGCCAGACTCAGGACGCCGTGTCCGTACGGGAAGAACTGCTACAGGTAAACTGAGAATCAACACAACAGCTGAGCTGCTTTAGAGCCCAAACAGAGAGTTTTTCTTTGATGTGAGAAGGGGATAAACATGAAACAAGGAACAAATGAAATAAAGCTTCTCTGAGATCTCTCTGCTTTTAGCCTCGAGAGATCCTGCGTCTTCAAGATAAGATAAAGACTCGTCCAAAAACATAACAGCTAAAAAGGAATTCTGTTTTTACAAAGTAAAGAAAATAATCTCACGGATTTACATTTTAAAGCTCCTAAACTAACGACATTCCCTGTAATCAGTCAAAACGTTGTCATTCACAGGATGACGATCAGCCAAGTGTAGAGTCAACCAAATCCCCCCAAAAAGTACACATCTCAAGTTTTATAATTGTCATTTTTTCAAAGCTTTGGCCCTAAAAAACTGACCTTAATCGCGACAAAATAAACACAAAACTGTCTTCATGGATGAGATAAGATAAGAGGTACTTTATTGATAAAAAATTGGGACATTTTTGCGTTGCAGCAGCATAAAAAACAACAAAACAAGGCATTGCACATAAGTAGAAATTAAAGAGTAGAAATAAACAATACTAGAATTTAAACATCTCGAGATACAATTAAAACAGCATTAAAAAGTAGAAAATATACACAAATCGATAAACTCTGACAATAAAACACTAGTGAAGGGCTTTAGACACAATATAAAGCAGGATGTTATTTACATTAAGAGTGTAAATGTAATGTATACAACAAGCAAGATGGAGACAGGTATGATGGGTGACAAACCTTTCGTGTTTATCAAATATTTTAGTGTTATGGTTACTATTATTATTGTCTTGTGATTTTTGCAACTTATATATATAGAGAGATAATATATATATGGAGAATATATTCCATAAATATCTCTAGAAATGCTAATTGTAATTTGTTACACGACCTTAAAAAATAAGTGCTCCATATTTGGAGGAAAACACAAATGGTCATCCTCGAACTGGACAGCTGAACCTTGTATGTAGGCGTGTGGTGCAGTGGGTTGTGCGTTGGTGTTTGGGTCAGGGGGTCACAGGTTCAAACCCCACTGCAGTCAGCATGTCGTTGTGTCCCTGAGACACTTCACCCCAAGTTGCTCCTGTGGGGATTGTCCACAGTATTGAGTATGTAAGTCGCTTTGGATAAAAGCGTCTAACAAGTGATGTGTAATGTAATGTATGTCAGCCTCTGCCTCCGTATGAATGTGTGTGAATGCTGACTTGTATATAATAATAATATATGACACTTATATAGCACTTTTCTAGAAACTCATAGACGCTTGTGTAAAGCGCTTTGAGGGGTTGTAAAGACTAGAACAAAGCTATATGAATGCAATCTATTTACCACCACAGTATGTAGCTCTAAAGGAACATTTTGCCCCAGTTTGTGGTTTAAATTCTCCAAAATGTCCAGTGTTTGGTCCTTTTTTAACGAGGGACACACAGCAGATTGGAAACATGCTGTTCAAATGTTCAATGTGCAGACCCTCCATTATGTTTCTCAAGACCTCTCATCACCTTCCTGTTTGTTTCTGCAGGAAGAACCCGATGCATTTCCAGGAGAGCAGCCACCCCGGAGACACCGACTACGAGGAGGAGGAGGAAGAGGAGGAAGATGAGACACAGGAGGAAGACTTACCCGAGTGTCCTTTTGGCACCGACTGCTACAGGTGAGATATAACAGCATGGACTATAAAAGGAGGGATTGAAAGGCATGATGGGAAACCTGATGAAGCTGATATTAATGGAACAACATTACAAGATGCTCCTTAATAGTGCAAGAGGACAAGCAGGTAAAAAAAACTGCAGAAGAAGAGCGCTGTATCAGAGGTAGAGCTGCACAATTAATCTAATCAAAATCACAAAATTCCATCCATCCATCCATCTTCTCCCGCTTATCCGTGGTCGGGTCGCGGGGGTAGCAGTTCCAGCAGAGAGCCCCAAACTTTCTTTTCCCTGGTCACATCAACCAGCTCTGACTGGAGGATCCCAAGGCGCTTCCAGGCCAGCGAAGAGATATAATCCCTCGACCTGGTCCTAGGTCTACCCTTTGGTCTCTTCCCAGCTGGACATGCCTGGAACACCTCCCTAGGGAGGCGCCCAGGTGGCATCCTAACTAGGTGCCCGAACCACCTCAACTGGCTCCTTTCGACGCGAAGGAGGAGCGGCTCAACTCCGAGTCCCTCCCTGATGACCGGACTTCTCACCTTATCCCTAAGGGAGACACCAGCCACCCTGCGGAGAAAACCCATCTCGGTCGCTTGTATCCGCGATCTCGTTCTTTCGGTCATGACCCATCCTTCATGACCATAGGTGAGGGTAGGAACGAAAATGGCCCGGTAGACAGAGAGCTTTGCCTTCTGGCTCAGCTCCCTTTTCGTCACAACGGTGCGGTAAAGCGACTGCAGTACCGCTCCCCGCTGCTCCGATTCAACGGCCCATCTCACGCTCCATTGTTCCCTCACTCGAGAACAAGACCCCGAGATACTTGAACTCCTTCACTTGGGGTAAGGACTCATTCCCTACTTGGAGTGGACAGTCCATCGGTTTCCTGCTGAGAACCATGGCCTCAGATTTGGAGGTGCTGATCCTCATCCCAGCCGCTTCACACTCGGTTGCGAACCGATCCAGTGAGCGCTGAAGGTCGCAGACCGATGAAGCCATTAGAACCACATCATCTGCAAAAAGCAGTGGTGCAATCCTTAGTCCACCGAACTGCAGACCCCCTCCCCCATGACTACGCCTCGAAATCCGATCCATGTATATTACAAACAGGATTGGTGACAAAGCGCAGCCTTGGCGGAGGCCAACCCTCACCGGAAATGGGTCCGACTTACTGCCGAGGACCCGGACACAGCTCTCGCTTTGGGAGTACAGAGATTGGATGGCCCTGAGTAGAGACCCCCTCACCCCATACTCCTGCAGCACCTCCCACAGTAACTCCCTGGGAACTCGGTCATACGCCTTCTCCAAGTCTACAAAACACATGTAGACCGGATAAGCGTACTCCCAGGCCCCCTCCAGGATCCTTGCGAGAGTAAAAAGCTGATCCGTTGTTCCACGACCAGGACGGAATCCGCATTGTTCCTCCTCAATCTGAGGTTCGACAATCGGCCTGACCCTCCTTTCGAGTACCTTAGAGTAAACTTTCCCGGGGAGGCTGAGTAGTGTGATGCCTCTGTAATTGGCACACACCCTCTTTTTAAAAAGGGGAATCACCACCCCGGTCTGCCACTCCTTCGGTACTGTTTCCGACTTCCACGCAACGTTAATGAGACGTGTCAACCATGACAGTCCCTCAACACCCAGAGCCTTCAGCATTTCCGGGCGGATCTCATCCACCCCCGGGGCTTTGCCACTGTGGAGTTGTTTGACGACCTCAGTGACCTCCCCCCGGGAGATTGGTGTTGATCCCCCGTCATACTCCAGCTCTGCCTCTAACATAGAGGGCGGAGTTGTTGGGTTCAGGAGTTCCTCAAAGTGTTCCTTCCAACGCCCTAACACTCCATCAGTTGAGGTCAACAACGTCCCATCCTTACTGTACACAGCTTGGATGGTTCCCTGCTTCCCCCTCCTGAGGTGTCGGACAGTTTTCCAGAACAACTTTGGTGCCGCCCAAAAGTCCTTCTCCATGTCTTCTCCGAACTTCTCCCACACCCGCTGCTTTGCCTCGGCCACGGATGAGGCTGCTGCCCTTCGGGCCTGTCGGTACCTTGCAACTGCCTCGGGAGTCCCCCGGGATAACAAATCCCTGAAGGCCTCCTTCTTCAGTCGGACGGCTTCCCTGACCACCGGTGTCCACCAGGAGGTTCGAGGGTTACCGGCCCTTGAGGCACCTAGGACCTTGAGACCACAGCTCCCCGCCGCGGCTTCGGCAATAGAGGCTTTGAACACCGACCACTCTGGTTCAATGTCCCCAACCTCCACAGGAATGCCCGAAAAGCTCCGCCGGAGGTGTGAGTTGAAGGCCTCCTGAACTTGGGCCTCCTCCAGACATTCCCAGTTCACCCGAACTACACGTTTGGGCTTACCAGGTCTATCCAGAGGCTTCCCCCGCCACTCGACCCAACTCACCACCAGATGGTGATCAGTTGACAACTCCGCCCCTCTCTTTACCCGAGTGTCCAAAACATACGGCCTCAGGTCCGATGATACGATAACGAAATCGATCATGGACCTTCTGCCTAGGGTGCTCTGGTACCACGTACACTTATGAGCATCCTTATGTTCGAACATGGTGTTTGTTATGGCCAATCCATGACTAGCACAGAAGTCCAGTAACAAACCACCACACCGGTTCAGATCAGGGGGGCCGTTCCTCCCAATCACGCCCCTCCAAGTGTCTCCATCATTGCCCACATGTGCGTTGAAGTCTCCCAGCAAGATTAAAGAGTCCCCTTCAGGAGCCCCATACAGGACTCTTTCCAGGGTCTCCAAGAAGGCCGTATACTCTGAACTGCTGTTGGGTGCATAAGCACACACAACAGTCAGAGTTTTCCCCCCCATAACCCGCAGGCGTAGGGAGGGCGACCCTCTCGTCCACTGGGGTAAACTCCAACAACGAAGCACCTAACCGGGGACTTGTGAGTATCCCCACACCCGCCCGGCGCCTCACACAAAATTGACTAACGCAATATCCAAATTACAGTAAGCGCAATAAAGGCAAAATATATGTAAATATTATTCTGAAATAATGATTGTGGTGCTCCAGAGACTTAATGAAAAATCGTTGTTTGGTGCAGATCCTCCATCCAAAATCAAACCATGATCATTTTATTTTATATTTCCCAATGATAATGTGAATCCATCCATCTTCATCATCTTATCTGGAGCCATATTATAATTAATATGTTTAATAAATGGTAATTTTTTCAAATGTTGTTAATAATATCACAATTGCAATAAAGAGTTAAAATAATCGCAATTCAGTAAATTCTTCCAAATGTGCAACCCTACTCTGGAGGATGTGTTTCAGAGTAAAACACACACACGTCCCACACACACGTCCCACACACACATACGTCACACACACACGTCCCACACACACACACGTCCCACACACACACGTCCCACACACACACACGTCCCACACACACACACGTCCCACAGACAAGTCATTTTAATCAGGGGGTGCGGTAAATTGTCAACGGGGGGAGGGGGGGTGCTCGTGATTTGTCAACGGAGGGGGGACCTCCGACCGCCTGTCAGCGCAACTTCAATGATGCCGTTTAAAAATACATTAAGGGCGGTGCCGGCCGTTCTGTGATTCTCCAGATTCTAGGGGGTGCACCCCTACTTCCTGCAGCTATGCACACACGTCCCACACACACACCCACACACCTACACACACACCTACACACACACACACACACCACACACACACACACACACACACACACCTACACACACACACACACACATACACACACACACACACACACACACACACACACACACACACTTCCCATGTATTTGTATAACATTTTGTTAACCCTAACCCGCAACAATAGGCTAAAAGAATGCATTAAAAAATCCGTCTGTGTTTCACAATGACTTTTTAATGAGAGAAAACATCATTTATTTTTGCCATAGTACTTCTTTTAAGAAAAAGCCGTGACGCTGACTTTGCCTTTTTGTTCCCTGACAGGAAAAATCCACTTCACAGGAAAGAATACAAACACACAAAGAAGCCAGGTAGGATGTTTCACCGTCTTTATTCTTTTAAAATTAAATTGAATAAATGAGTCTGCTCTGGACTAACATAATACATTTTAATAGCAAAAATAGTTCTCCATGCAAGGTGATGAAAGCTTCTTTAAAAGTCATTACCTCAGGTATTATACACATGTGATAGCCTTTAAAATGGCTTAGTTATTTAACATATTCACTTGTTGTAGTAATTTTAATGAATAATAGGGCAGACATGTTTGAATATGATTCATTCGTTTGTTTGATCGTAAGATTCTGCTCATCTTCAGGTTCATATCTGTATGTAGTGTCTCTGCTGTGACATGTCTCCATGCTTTAATGTTCAAAAAGCTCTTTATTCCTCTCATACTGCCTGTGCTGCAGCACCTCTTTTCACCCTCTGTCTGAAACCAGAGCCCAGTCTGCTCTGATTGGTTAGCTGGCCAGCTCTGTTGTGATTGGTCAACCATTAGAGATGTCCCGCCCCTTAGCCTAAATAATTGCATCACAATTTATCCCACTAATCATCAAAATGTCCTTGAAACTCTGAATATGTCACTATGGCACATACTGGGATCACTGTACCAAAGAAACTATTGTTTTTATTGCATTGGAAACATTATTTTATTGAAAAATCAAAATAAAACAAACTTAAAGGTCACCTATCATGCTATTTTTAGGCAATAGCATAGGTCTCAGATATATCAAAAATATATAAAAAAACATGTCTATGAAGTGTTTTGCTCAAAACACCAAACAGATCACCCATTCTAGCCATGCCTCATATCCCTCTATTTCACTTCCTGTTTCAAAAGTGCTGATTTCAAAATTGATAAAATAAAAAAGGAGATGGCTGAGCTCATGCGGGACCCGGCAGCTACTGTCTAAACTAAATGCTGCGGTGATGAAACGCCATATCATGGATTATCAAGGATTCTCTCTGAAACAGTTTGGAGCTCAAAGGCTTTCTCTCTTGTCGGTTATACCACAAGGTGAGTTCCTTTTTACTTCCTGCTTCTTCACACACATGCTCTCCAGCACAGGTTAGCTCTGAGTGTTAGCGATGCTAATGTAAACACCGACCATATTACGTCCAAAACAGTCTGGCATTGTTTCTGATAGCAACGTTTCTGATTGGGCCGTGGGTCCACATTTCAGATATTACGTCATATCGGACGCAAATCTGGATCCGCTCCGTTGTAGCCCCGTTTTTAGAGATTTGGGTACGGAGGAAAAGAGAGAGGGTTTTATTTTCTGACGCTGCGTGAGTTCCCCGACACACCGGGGACACGTCTTTATGTATAATGCATGATAGGTCCCCTTTAAATAATGTCATCATACTGTAGATCATGAGGTGAAGAGTCTGTTCTTTCTTACATGATAATTCCTGAGTTAAAAAACAAATCTTTTCCCACTTTTCTATCATGATTTTAACATGAAAGCGAGCTCAGCATTTCCACAATTATCCCAATAATGGAAACTCACCACAATCTACTTATTGTGAGTGTTTATTATTGCGACGTACATGAGTAGAATGATATACTGAACTGATTGTGCACGTCTTTGAAAACACAAAATGACAGCTATCAAAAGCAAAAAATAAAAGCAATGTACCTCTCTGAAAGGGATTAGCAACCGATTCACAGCCTGAAGAAGAAGAGGCATCACAGGGTCCCCCACACACACACACACACACACACACACACACACATCACCAAATCTGATCAGGATATATAAACTCACAGTGGCCCATTGATTTGTTTTGTTAGCAACCTTTATAATGTAATCAAGAGCCTTTTCGAACATACCCCCCCCTTTTCTGACCCCTCAAACACACACACACACACACACACACACACACACACACACACACCCACACCCACACACACCATTGACTAACCGAACCTCTCAACTGATTTGAAACGTGTCTCTCCTCGGCAGCGTTTGCATTTTGAGGCCTTCAGTTGACATGTACTTAACGCTTATTTACGGACGACTCCCTCGACAATCTCTGGTGATTTAAGACGCCGCCGTGTCTTAACCTCAAGAGACCGTAAAAATGACGCCTCCTTTTCTTTCTTTCTTCCACACTGCTGTCCTTTCACCGATGAAGAAAAAAAGATGTTGATGACTACTGAAGGAAATGCAGTAGAAATCTAAATTATACATCTACATTTTGACATTTAGCTATAGCAGGGATGTCATTAGGGGCCCTGTTGGTATGCTGGGTCTATTATGAAGATTATTATTAAAACTAGAAAGCCATTAGTGAGAGCAAACCTCTGCCTCGGCTGCACATCCTCATTCCTTCTTTTAATGAACAAATAATGGGTTTTCTCCATTAAAAAACACACTTACGTTTAAATAATAATTAGATGTATGTTTGCAAAATGTCTATCTTTCAAGTGAACAGATTGTGAAAATGTTCAAAAGTGCTCCCTTGAAAAATGTAATGTGGTTCATGGATTCGATAATAATACATATCTTATTCTGTATGTATGTGTGTTATACATACAGAAATCTCGAGATACCGTTTCCCGCAGTCCCACAGTGTGACATATATACATAAAACGAAATACAAAAAGGGCCTAGATAAACGGGGTATACAACTAAGTAATAGTATTAATAAGTGCTGGTTAATAATAGAAAAATGTTCAAAGTACAGTTTCAGTGCAGTAGCAGCGGAGATGGGTTGAAAAGTGACTGGTGCTGGATGAGGGAAGGTTGTGTGTGGGGTGGGGGGGGGGGGGGGTTAGAGTCCAGGACCATTTGGGGCAGGGGGGAAAGGTGGGAGGCACGGTGGAGAGGTCAGGGGAGAGATGTGAGAGAGAGAGAGATGTGAAGAGAGAGAGAGAGAGAGAGAGAGAGAGAGAGAGAGAGAGAGAAGAGAGAGAGAGAGAGAGAGAGAGAGAGAGAGATATACTAGATATAGCGAGAGAATAGAGACTCGATATATCTAGCAGCTCCTATGGTCTCTCTATAAATATTAATCTAAAATATGTGAGCCTGGACATGTCCAAGTTGTCCAAAAGGTTTTATAACAGTAAGTGAAAAGCTGGTTACTCATTATATTTGACAAGAAACATTAAAGATGGTTCTAATAGCAATGCTAAATGCTGATGTTTAGCAAGTCAAATACGGTCTGTTAGGTTAGCGTGGATGGCATGCTAATGTGCTAATTAGCAAGTCACAAATGCACAGTACAGCAGAGGCTGATGGGAACACCATTACTTCTGCAGGTTTTCAGTCAAAAAACAAAGTATCTGACTCATTATTGATTACATGTTAGACGCTTTTATCCAAAGCGACTAACATACTCAATACTGTGGACAATCCTCACAGGAGCAACTTGGGGTGAAGTGTCTCAGGGAGACACCGACATGCTGACTGCAGTGGGGTTTGAACCTGTGCTCCCCTGATCCCAACACCAACGCACTAATCCACTGCGCCACACGCCTCACGCCTCCACAAAATGGATGATTTCAAAAATGCTAGCTGTCTACAAAGTCATTACTCAGTTAAATGATTCAGTCCATGGCTTAAAAAAAAAGTGAATTTGACGACAAGTAGTGGCAGTTCCTCAACCAAAAACCTTATTTTAAAAACTGAAATGTCAAACTCTCCCCCCGCTTTCTCTGTCTGTATTTTCTATTCTTTCTACCTAAAGTAAAACATAAAGTTCTGCTGAATTCAAAATGAACTCCAGGAACAGCGGCAGAAACACATTTCTGTTGTTGCACTTTAAGCCTTTTTGTGTTTCCTCCCTGTGTGACTCACTCACTCTGATAATGCTTTTACAGCTCGCTCTACCCGCACCGTCCACAAAAAGGTCGGCGGTGATGAGGATGATGATGATGAAGAGGACGAGTACAACGACAGCTTCATCGATGACGACAGCGAGGATGCGGGCGATGACTCAGACTACACACCTCCTGTTTCTGACGACAGCGGTAAGGAGGACATCAAGGAGTTACAGAAGGAGGCAAAGACCTTCATGAAGACGAGGAAATAAATACACAACGTCTTGATTTTTGTTGTTTGTTTGTTTTTAAGCTGAACCAGACGGATAAAGTGTAAATACAGATTCATGTAAAGGCGGTAAAGTGTCCCAAAAATGACAGATAAAGTTCTAAATGCAGATATTAATGTAAAGTGTCCCAAAAATGCTGGTGTTTGTATCTGATCCTCACTTTTAATAAAATGCAATTTATGTTAGTGTTGAGTTTATAGAATCTGGTCCCAACTGATCTGTCGAAATCCAACAAAAAGCCGTCCTTAAAACCATTTTTTCTGCTTTTAAATCTTATTTTAGATTATCCTGTATTCTGTCCTCAACATCAGAATTTAACAAGAACACAAATCAGATGTTTTCTCAGCTCAGATGTGATGAAATCTAAGCCATGCATTCAGAAACGTTGATATGTGCAACTATCAAAACCCTGAAGTCATTCTTCAGGTGATGCATTTATGTCTTCCTCTTGCTCTCTTCGTCTTTATTTTTGTTTTCCTTCTTCCCAAAAGTAGAACATTAGAGAGCTGATTTCAAAATGCCCTTATCTACGTCCACAGGTCTCATCTATAAGGGGAAAACCATCCAAAAGCTGTCCTTGAAACCAAATTCTCTCCCCCATACCTCAGTTAGCACCTTTTGATTTAATTAGTTTTCTGTCCCTAACATCACATTTAGCAAGAACACAAATCAAGGGTTAATAAGCTCAGAAATCTTGTAAATCAATTAATTTAGTCCTTTATACAACTAGCAAAACAACCTAATACAGCCTCGGTCCTAAGCATTTTATATTCACACATTATGTCAAAAAAGATCATTTTAAAATGCACTCAAGTGCTCACGTAGTAGCTGAAAACTGTCCCTAAGCTGCCCCTGAAACCAAATGTTCTCCCTAAACCATTAGCTTTTAGCAACTATAATTACTCTGTACGTTAGCATCTAACCGGAACCTGAAGTCACTCAGCTTCAGAAAACCTTTTATTTTGTCCCACGGTCCCACGGGCCGTAAGGCAGCTGTCGTCATATTGACCTCAAACTAAACAGTGGACTGCATTAATACAAGTTTCTGCCTGAAAAATATCCCTCTTGCAGCTTTGAATCTATGTTTAATTAATAAATGTTTGAAGTGAAATACACAAGTTAAGGGCAAACTACTAACTGTTCTTTCTAAAGCACTGAAAACGCTATAAAGCTTGGGATTAGTCCATTTTAATTGTATTTTTTATAAGGTTTATTATTTTGTTTAAGTGTTTTTCTCAGGTGAAGCTCCATCTCTTCCTGTCTGGGATTGATTTTACTTGTGTAAATATGTACAATTAAGGAGTAGATCTCTTATAATTGTTACTCTAATATGTTCTTATCCTTTTTGAATACATTTATTGAAAACAAAAAAAGTCTTTCCTGTTTTGTTTTTTATTTCATCGTGATGTTAAACAGAAATGAATCACCAAATGTTTTGACTTGCCTTCCATCACACTCATTTATTAGATTAATCAGCAAGAAAAATATACACTTTACACAAAAGATAGTCACTCAGAGAATATCAGGTCATTCTGATGTAGAGTTTCAAAATAAAACATATTTGATTATCTCATATATGAGCTAACGTCCCTCTATCTTTACATATGAATATATAAAAAACTGTCCATAATCAAAGACACATTTGACTTCAGGGGGATAGCAGACCATCTTAAATATTCACTCAGAGGATATCAGGTCATTCTGATGTACAGTTTCAAAATAAAACATATTTGATTATCTCATATATGAGCTAACGTCCCTCTATTTTATAGCTTTATTTGTTCGTTGAAAGGCAAATCATTTTCTTTCAAAATTCTGTAAAATGATGCAATAATGTGTTCATCTCTTTCATGTTAAAGCTGGTAAAGGTGGAGCTAATTGAAATTACTTTAATTTGCTGGGTAGCTTAACCTATAGTGATATATACTTCTGAAGCAATTGGAAACAGGACTCGGAGAGACACGAGGAGAGCTGGAAACACTGACGGTTTATTTGGAGCTTCGGCCGGAGAATTCACAAGACATGTCACGGGACCACACGGGTTAAGATGCCACAATCAATTCTGAAGCACTCTTCTGTAGTTCGAAGTTTTAACTAGTTCAGAGTAGGGCTGCTCAATTAATCGTATTTTAATCGCAATTACGATTATGGCTTGCAACGATTACGAAAACAACGTAATCGAAATAAAACGATTATTTTTTTATTAGTCTTTTTTTTTTTTGGTTTTTCATTTGAATTATACTTAAAGTTCAGGGTAACCAACTGTTAAAAACATGCTGTTAAAAACATTTTTCTCCAATAAATTGATGTTTTCAAAGTAAATGGATAATCGTTTTTAATAATCGTGATATCAATTATTGACCCAAATAATCGAGATTATGATTTTTTCCATAATCGAGCAGCCCTAGTTCAGAGTGTAACAATCAACATCCTTCATCAGCGAGACTAAACACATATGGACCCTGAATCTAACTAGAACTGTCGTCCATAGAAAATATGCGCCAGGGAGCCTACGTTCCTAAAAAGAAGGGCTGCTAGATGTCCCTGAACAGTAAACTATCTCATGGCAGCTTGTGCTCGGTCATAAGCTGGCAACAACAACAACAACAACAACAACAACAACAGCGAGACTAAACAAATATGGACCCTGAATCTAACTAGAGCTGTCGTCCATAGGAAAGAATGTGCGCCAGGGAGCCTACGTTCCTAAAAAGAAGGGCTGCTAGATGTCCCTGAACAGTAAACTATCTCATGGCAGCTTGTGCTCGGTCATAGACTGGCAACAACAATGCGCCCAAGCTGCCCCTGCTTAAGAGAGATAGCAGAAATACCCAAGGCAGTAGAACTTATGCCATGGGAAAGGAGAAGAGAAAATTATGAACTGTGTTCAACTGTGAATACCTAAGCAAATTATTCCCCAACAATAATAATAATAATTCATTCTATTTAGAGGCACCTTTCAAATCGCCCAAGGACACCTTACAATTCCTAACAACTTAATGAATATTATTTTATATAATAAAGAGTAGGGGATAGATGCATCCAGAGAGCGTCACAGAAACGTCACCACATATATTATTAACACACAGGGAGTTAATCCACACACTCAACATCAAACCACTTCCTATTTCATCTCATTACTTCCTGCTGGAGAAACAACAAGTCATTATATTTACTCATTACAAACAAACATCAGTAAAGGCTATGACTCTGCAAATTAGCTCAGGGATGTTGAAATGTTTCTTTATTCGTTTGGAAAATTGTCCCTTTTTTAACCCCCAATTTACCATCTCGGATCAGCTGGAAAATGCTTCGTCGGGCAGTGAAAACAGAGCTGTTTTACTCGATGAAAATCGTGTCAAAATTGCTTTTTAGAGATTTGTGACGACACAGAATAAAGCTGCAAACATATTTTAGAGAATATGACGCATATAAAGGAGTTCAAAATGAACACAATCATAAACATCTACAGTAATAAAATGTAACATACACATTAAAACAGCAGTAATATTAATCCCAAAACATCAAGCAGTACAACACTGACAGGCAAGTTATTACTACACAATAACTACTTTACTAACATTTATTGTAAATGCAGGACTTTTACATGTCAGAGAGTATTTTCAAAGTGTACTTTCACAGGTCTGGTTATTTCTTCCACTGCTTCTATCACTGAGAACAATTCAAAAGAAACCTCTCCAAATGTTACGGGTCTAAATTTGAAACCTAAAAACATTATTTATTTACATCACTTAGCAAAAGGGGAATTTCAGGTTTGAAATACAATGAAATCAGATGCAGTAGAATCCAAACTGAGAGTTAACGTGATTATAAACGCCTTATCAACATTTATCATTATTGTATCAATTAAATAATAACCCCCCCACTTGTCTCTGGCTGCAGACGTGCATTCGCATCATGTTGCTCTAAATCACGTGTCAAACTCAAGGCCCGGGGGCCAAATCAGGCCCGTGGTGGATTTAATTTCGGCACGCAGGATCATTTCTAATTACTATTAGATCTGGCCCGTCGGTATATTGCACGCACCACCTTCACTCCATCCTGAGGGTTTCCTCAGCTCAGAGCCTGAGCCCAAACATTGATGAACCTGCACCCAAGATGAGATGCCAAGTATCTGAACTAGCATCACAGAGCAGCACACTGAGTTTCAATGGATGTTTCCTTGTGCACTTTTTTTCTTGCGACAACAGGGCATGATTGGTTTTTTTCTTTGAGGGAAATAGTTTTTTGAAGCTGTTGTTGGCCTGTGGGAAAATGTAATCATAAGAAATGACTCTGGAAAAGCTGCAGATAGAGCCATAAGAAATGAATGCAACTGATTATTTAATGCCTGTGAGGATCTATAGAGCAGCAATTGTTTTTGTGTGACGCAACACAGAGAGGCGGCTGTTCCTTCAAAACAACAGTGATGGTATGTTTTCATCGAAAGAAGATCAAAGAATGGCACTGAAGGCTTTCCTCGATGAAGAAGACGGTTTTTAATCTTCTCCTAGTGGACTTTCTCAAGAGTTTGACTGACAATTGATTCATCCAATCACCTGCCAAGTATTTTTTACTTGAGTGCCTTTTCCAAACAGTTTATAATGACATCTCAGATGCTTTTGTACTTGGAAGTGCCTCCATCTCCCGATTGGACGATACGACTTTGAATGATGCCATGTTGGCGCCTCTTTGATGAGATTCTGGATGTTTAAGCAGATCTTGTAGTTATTTAATTGCTCTTTTACTGCACTGTTAGTGTACAGTTGTATTATTATAATGCTGCTGTGTTTATTGTATTTTTGTAACTTTGGCACAACAATTTCCTTCGGGATAAATAGAGTCCTATCTTATCTTATCCAGTGTGCTGTTAAAACAGCCCTATATTTGACGTCCTATGTCCTATATTTTGACTTCAGCCTCCCTCCCTCCGTGTCGTCCGTCACTCGGAGAGACAAAGTCCGTGTCTCGGTTTCGACCGAAGACTTTGCCGGAACGAAAGTCACCAGCCTCAGGGGGAACTTTCCCGCCTTCTTCAGACGCTTGGTGTTTTTTCGTACGCTCATAAAGCAGAGGGTGTTGATGACCCCGTTGCTCATCGCGAGGCACTCGATGATGTAGAAGACCACTAAGGAGTTCCTGTCCCTGGATATAAGGGTGGGGTAAAAGTCCCTCAGTAGGGCGTAACCGTAATATGGCGCCCAACACAGGATGTAGGCGACCAGCACCAGAATCAGAACCACCACCGTCCTCCGTCGACTCTGCAGCCGCTTCTGGATCTGCTGCGTCTGGAAACCGGGAACGTCTTTGAACCAAAGCTCCCTGGAGATCTGGATGTAGCAGACGGCCATGACGGTTACCGGGACCATGAACTCCAGGGCGAAGATGAGCAGGAAGTAGGAGCGGTAGTAAAGCTGCTGGTCCACGGGCCAGATCTGAGCGCAGAAGGTCTTGTGGGAACGACCCTCCTTGTGGGGGTACTTGGTCTCAGAGAACATCAAGGCGGAGGGGATGGAGATGAAGATGGGGACGATCCAGACGGTCAGGATCACGCAGTACGCCGTCTGGTGCTTCATACGAGGCCTCAGAGGGTAGAGGATGGCCATGTACCTGCACACAGGAAGAGAGAAACACACTGAGATCCAGAGTGGGCAAAAGTACACACATCATTTACTCAAGAAGTACAGATACTCGTGTTTTAAAATACTCTGGTAAAAGTAGAAGTACTGACTAAACTTCTTTACTCAAGTAAAAGTAAAGAAGTATGGGCTTTGAAATGTACTTCAGTAAAAAGTCCCCATAACTAGCAGCTGTTTTAAAGAGTACCTGACCTCCCTTTATATTAATAGAACAATAATGTCATTGTTAGCTAATGAATGTTTCCATCCTGAACAACGGCAACATGACAACGTTTTCATTGGTCCCTCTTCTTTAGAGAAGACCAGGAAATGATGGATACACGGATCGTGTTCAAATCAATAGGCACGTAATGACTCTAAATAATAATGATCACGCCACCAAACACACATTCAGACTAAAGGAACCAGCCTGTTTGGAAAATGTAAGAAGTAGAAAGTACAGGTATTTGGGTTCAACATGTAAGAAGTAGAAAGTAAAAAGTAGTCAGAAAAATAAGTAGTGGAGTAAAGATGGCCATGTACCTGCACACAGGAAGAGAGAAACACACTGAATCAAACCTGAAATTCCACTTTTGCTAAGTAATGTAAATAAATGTTTTTCTGAATCAAACTCTCCGAAGGACCAATTAACGCACATGGGGTGTGTTCGGCCTGACCTGGAAATGTGAGGAATATTTTTCCACTTTAGTTTTAGCCATTGAAGACACGTACACAAGTTTTTGTAAATATAGCTTTTATATGCAGTTAGGTATTTTGTTTACTACCTCACAACATTTAAGTTCACTGACAATAGAGGTTTAGTAAAACTCTAAAAAGAGTATGACTCCTTATTAGATGAATGAAGCAACATGACATTCAGTGGTGGCATAAATTGTTAAAATAAAACAGGAAATTATACACACACAAAACTAAAATCATTACAAACATACCCATGAACAGAAAATACCCCTGAATACCCATGCACCTGCGGAGAATGCTGTAGAAGTGAGAAGTTAAAAGAATAGCTTTGCTAAAGCTAAACATAGCCTGAGGATTTAAGCTTGATCGAGACATTATTGTGCACCGAAACAGGAACCTGTTCCTTTTGAAGTCTGCACACATCTTGAGGCTGAGCTTCCAGTTTATTTGACCAGTGACTGCTGTGTTGAACATATTGAACTGTTGCTGACAGTCTCTTTCAGTCTGACTTCACCACTACAGCTTTTCTCTACGTACAAAAACCATTTATACATAATAACAGCTATTTATAAAGAGGACTTCTGAAACCTAAAAGCTTGAAATACTTTTCAAACCAAGAGTAGTCCTTTCAGACATCTGGTTGTATACAAGCACAATTTTGTGGCAGGACATAACAGACTTTTGAATGGTTATTGTTTGATACCATCATAATTTCCTAAAGCACGAGACCCTCTAAGACTACTAAGATATCCAGAAAATAATCATTTAAAATAATTCACATTTGAGAAGCTGGAACCAAAGCACAATTCTTATAATTAAATGGTACTTAAAAGAAATGCTAACCAACCAATTAACTCATTGTTTCAGCCTTGGTAATGATTTAATAATTGTCAGGATGCGTGGAAAAGGTAGGATCCAAATGCAGAATTTAACAAAAAAAGCGAGCTTTATTAAATAACAAAAGCTGTGGCAAAAAGGCAGTATCCAAAATATCCAAAAACAAACGAGCAGCACAAGGAACACGGACCGTGGAATAACATGGAGGGGAAACAATGAACCGACATGGAACACAGGGGAAGACTAGACTAACTACACAGAAGGGTAATCACAGGACAAGACACAGCTGGGAGAAACAAAAGGGCAACAGGTGAACACAATGAGACAATCAGACACACCAGGGAAACTAACGACAGGGAGGAGGACCAGACAAAACACAAGGAGGAAGACAAAACACCGAATGAACAGACTTACAAAACCCATAACCAGACAGACAACACTAAAACCGTGACATAAACCTGGGTGTGTGACAATCTAAAATGTATCAACATCTCCAGTAGCTTAAGTAATTACACCTTTCTCAAGAGGTTTTTCAGGGCTGTTTTCCACTTTGAGAGGAGACATTTTAATCAAGAAGCTGAGGTAAGTGTTGAAAACAGCTGGAGCCTCACTTTGGGAACGACCAGAAAAACTATAATTTGTTGATTTGATGGATTAAGCTGTATATTAGCTGCACACTTGATGCACAGCTGGGACACAATGAGACCCGGGCCCTTTCTCATTTCTCTAACTCCCCTCCTCGACTCCTATCCTCAAGACTTAGTCCCGCCCACAGGAGATGCGAGCAGAGGAGCCGAGGAGGGGAGCCGAGGAGAGAGGAGGGGAAGCAGCAGGCGGTTAGAGAAAGGAGAACTCCTCTCCTCTGAGCGGTCATTTTAAAGAGACGTCCATTAATGATGACAGGAGGCACAGCAGCCCTCTGTCTGATGGACAGATGTGTTCATGACCACTTATATATTTACTTTTAATTCATTCACAGTGCAGTATAATGAGACAATAACAGGCTACAGATGCGGACACACACACACACACACACACACACAATTTCAGAATCAAACAGAGCACTCTCATAATAACGTAACAATATCAGAGACTGGATATATCCCCCCCCCCCCCCTCTCTGGTCGCTACAATGAGGAAAATAAATTACAGGCCAAAAGTTTTATTTACAAGTATTAAAAGTAAGCAGAGGACACCAAACCAACTGAGACCTGTCTGTCCGCTGCATCTACGCACTGTACAACACACACACCTACACACTGTACAACACACACACACCTACACACTGTACCACACGCACCGACAGCTCCTAAAGCATATAATCAGGCTACAGCCGTTGTGTATTTTATTTTGTGAAGCACTAAATTGTTTTAGAAAAATATCGACTCGTTGTTTGTAGATATCTACTAAACTACAGCAAATAAAGAGAGTAGGCCTGTTATACTGAGTGATATATATTATACACACTGCTCTGCTTTCTGCACGGACCTCACAGCTGTTCTCTCTGGAAACATCAAGTCCGATGAAAGCAGTTTCTAAAATAATATCCAGTGGATGCATGCATAGCTGTCATTGGCTGAGATAAGTCCGGCCGTGCGTCACGACTCTTTGAAACATCTCTGTTCCCGGAAATGCATCCGCGAAGGAGCCGTGGAGGACCCATCAGTGTATCCTCGGTTATAGCTCCTCGACGCTCTATGCTCGATCCTCGGTCCTCGAAGTGCATTTAGAGAAATGAGATGTCCTTCAACATGGCGCGCTAAAATTCATTTCCGGGTCACTACCGAAGGACCGAGGAGTCGAGGAGTCTAGGAGGGGGATTTGATAAAATGAGAAAGGGACCCAATGGCAGATGTTCAGCTGGTCTACGGACTAACGAGGGAAACTGGAACCACTGTGACTGTCCCGGATGAACAGAGATGATCCATCTTCTCTCCCTGCACATGCTGTTTATAGATGACGGAGGTTGTCAGCATTGATAAATGGAACATAGAGGGCTGCTTGTCATAAAGTGTGAGCGTCAGCCGATGATGGATCTGGTTCAGGAGCTGAGAGAAGGCCCTGAAGATGCTTTTATTGTAGGCAAACGTAAATCATCAAAAGAGATCTGTTCGATGTGGAGCAATCGTTAAATTGCCTATTTTTCTGGCAATAAAAGTTCTGAACTTAAGCCAAAGAGGAGTCTGTCCTTTTGTACTTCGCTACAGACTGCTTGACACTCTGTAACGATTTACCTTCTTGCAAGAATAAACTCCCTAAAAGTCTTATTCCAAGAATCTTCATTTCAGCATAACGTAAGGTTTCCTCACCATTTTATTAACTGTTAGTTAGTCTCGATACATTTCCGCCACACTCTTTAAAGGTCCCCTATTATACTGTTTTTCATCAATATATTACAGGTCTCAGATATATACAAAAACATGTCTTTGAAGTGTTTGGCTCCAAACACCAAACAGATCATTGCAGCATTACCCATAATCCCCTCTGTTTCAGGCCTGTTTCCAAAGTGCTGATTCTCTGTCTGTTACTTTAGATGAAAACAAGGAGCCCCTCCCCACGCCCCTCTGAGAGACATTTGGTTACAAAGAACACAATGTGCTCTAGGAGGAGATTCAGGTGATAAGGTTGCTGATTGGCTAATGGTTACACAAGCCAAAACATTGTTATGACATCATAAAGTGGCCAAAATCTGATCAGCTCATTTTCAGACAGGTTTTTATATAAATGGATCAGGACACAGAGGGGACACATGGTGATGTAGAAAATACGTGACAAATTTGATTTTGCATAATAGGTGACCTTTAAACTCCATGATGAAGGTGCAGTTGTCTCACCTGTCCACAGCGATGGCCAGCAGAGCGTTAGTGGATACGTAGAGGGAGACGGTGCGCAGGTAGTTTGTGGCGGCGCAGAGAAGAAGCCCGTGATCCCAGGACAGCTGCTTCACCACGTAGTAGTCGAGCAGAAACGGGCAACAAACGGTCGCCACCAACACGTCCGAAACAGCCAGGTTAGCGATCAACAGGTTGGTGAGATTTCGGAGCTGCTTGTAGCGAGCGAGGCTGGCGATGAACAGACAGTTTCCCACGCCACAAACCAGCATGATGCCCACCAGAACCACCGCGATGACGATGGTGGCCACGAAGAAGGCTCGGCCCTGGGTGGTGTCCGGGATCTCGTCCAGAGGAATCTCGTAGTCCAGGACGTCGCCAGACAGGAAGTAGTCCGGTAGACCCAAGCTGCTGTTGGTCCTGTTGTCCATTTTTGATTTAGGTCAACATGCTGAGGTGGGAATGCCTGCAGGAAAGTGCATCATTAAAAATCATAAAATAAAAAATCAGTAACGCAGAATAAACAGCAAGTAAAAAAGCATATTAATCAGAAAATCAACAACTACATGATGACTTTTCTACTATAATAAATCTACTGTTTCACGGTCAAGAATGAACTTCTAAGCTCAGCTTTTAAAGAGGAAATATTCTGCTAATTTTCAGGTGTATATCAGTATGTCGTGCCTCTGCTCTTTATTCTCTCATACTGCCTGTGCTGCAGCAACTCTTTTCACCCTCTGTCTGAAACCAGAGCCCAGTCTGCTCTGATTGGTTAGCTGGCCGGCTCTGTTGGGTTTGGTCAACTGCTTAGAGATGTCCCGCCCCTTAGCCTATCACGTACAATGTGTTAGAGCCCTATCCAATAGAAGCGCGAGTGTTACATGGTGATGTCACTACAGTATGTTCCAGAAATAGAGTCCAGTGGAAACTTTTCAGCAAGGGAGGAGAAACTCACTTTTTAGCCTTTGCAGACCATTTTCATGCACAAAAACCTATATAACACACTACAGGAAAGAAAAAACAGCATCTTGAACAAAAATGAACACCAGGAGATAACAAAGGATTAAGGATGGAGAGTTATTTTTGTTTGCGAGTTGAATGAGAAGATTATTTGCTCTTGTGCGTCAGTGAAACATTACTGCTTGACTTTCTGTAAATCACCACGGCACCGACTCTGACACTTTTACCGTAAAGACTCTAGATACAGTGTTGGACACACAGAGAGCTGTTTGGCCGCTCAGTGTGACTCCAGACCTCTGAGAGCTTTGACTCACGTGTTTCGTAGTTTTGCTGATGGCGTTGCTAGGTTACAGTGTTCATGTGTAGTCCTCTTGTTAGATTTGTCCGCAGGTCGGGGAATGTCTCAGCTCTGACATCTGAAAGAATCTTTTACTGCCCGACACAAGAGGTTTGTTTACCAAGATTTATCAAGAGAGGAATTAAAGTCAAGCAAAGTTATTGATTCCACACTGTCAAATCACTCTGTCACAAGAAAAAGTAATGCATTGAAAATGTGTCTTAAGGACGATTTTGTAGTGACAGTTGAAGTCGCTTATTTGTACAGCTAATGGAAGTATTAATTCATACCTGCTGTAGAGATATTAAATAACATTAGATTATATTAGATTAAAACAGGGGATCCTTAATCAATTTGACCAGACTATGGAAGTGTTTTATTGACCAATTAATAGATGAAGGGATGATGAAAAGATTCCTATACCGGATCTCCTCTCTGGTAAACAAAAACACCCTGAAAACTCTGGCAGGAGCACTCATTCAAGGGTACTATGACTATGCTTGCACGTCATGGTACCATAGCACCTCCAAGGCGCTAAAAATAAAACTTCAAACATCGTAAAATAAACTGGTCAGACTACTGCTTGACCTCTCATCTAGAACCCACCTCACCTCTGCCCACTTTGACAACCTAGGATGGCTTAGAGTAGACGACAGAGTACAGCTACTTGCAATGGGCCTGGTCTACAAGATCCACTACACCTCTATGGTACCCATGTACATGTCAAAATTCTTCCCAAAGGTCAAGGAATACCATGATCATAACACCAGAGGGAGCTCCACAAATCATGTGAAACCCAGATTTGGCACAAAAAAGGGGGAATACACGTTTCGCAATTATGCCACATCAAGGTGGAACGCTCTTCCCACAACTGTAAAGGAAAGTAAAACTATACTTACCTTCAAAACCTCTCTTAAAGAGCACCTTCGGGGGAGAGCATTGCAAAACTGGCCCCGGTAATGGTACAAATCTCAACCTGTCGTTCAATGGACAGCTTCCCCCCCCCCCCCATCTATGTATATACTCGCATTTTAGACTCTGTTACTAACTGTATATCTGTAGACTTGGTATGTCTTAAATGTCCGGTTAGGATGTATTAGAACGAAATCTAAAATGAAAATTGTAAACAAGCAATCTGTATGTAAAAAAACCACCTGTATGTAAATTGTAAATAAGCCATCTGTATGTCAAATATGTCTTATATGTCTTAAATGATATGATGAATTGGAAATGGGGGACCCTGATGTAAACAAGACGAAAGTCTTTCTCTGGTCTGCATCCCCTTAACAATTGTATGTTTTGAGCTGTACTGTACTGTACCCAATATACAAGCTGTTAATAAACTTTTCAATCAATCAATCAATCAAAAAAAATATATATATTAAGATTCATGACGCATATTAAAGAGGACCTATTATGCATTTTGAGGTTTAGTTTTGTTTGCATGTAATGGTCTTTAAAGCCTAAAATCCCTGTGTTCCCTCCAGAGGGACTTTCTGTCCACACTCCCCCCCCCCCAGGTTGTTGAGGAACAGGATGTAGAGAGGCGAAGTCCCTCCCCTTCCGGGGGACCTCCATGGGACCTTATTTCGGAAAAATCATGTATTGAATTCAATGGAGAGAGAAGATTATCTTTCGATCCCGTTTGAGTTGTACAACGAATTACACATATGATGTTTGTCAATTTAAAAGATAATTTTGCAAGTCAAATTTTTTTAAATGTGTCGTAAAACTGTGAAGTAACACTTTTGTTTGTGTGAAACCGCTCAATGAACTACAACTCTGGTCTTGCACACGTCACCAACACCAAGATGGCCGTCACGTTGGCACATTTCACCTCTTTCTTTCAGAATGAAGTGAAAAGTATTAAAGGTGAAAATCACTCCAAGTCTGGGCATGTTGAGAACTGTACATACACGAAAGGGGAGTTAGTTGGTTCCGTAAGAGCCAGCATGAGGGACCGGCTTTACAAGGTTTCGGTGAGTAACACGAGTGTAATGTGTAACGTTAATGTACGTGACTCTGGGATTTGTAGTCTTTCTAGTTGCGTATTTTTCATAGACTTATATTTCAACAGTTTTAAGACAAACTGTGACTTTTTTTACATCGAAATGATTTTTTAAGATATCACTATACACTCGCGAGCATTGTACTTGATAGGCTAAGAGGACGGACATTTAAGCGGTTGACCAATCACAACAGAGCCAGCCAGCTAACCAATCAGAGCAGACTGGGCTCTGGTTTCAGACAGAGGGTGAAAAGAGGTGCTGCAGCACAGGCAGTGAGAGAAATATAGAGCTTTTTGAACATTAAAGCATGGAGACATGTCACAGTAGAGACACAAATGCTGATATGAACCTGAAAATGAGAATAGTATGTCCTCTTTAAAAATATGAATGATCACATTGACAAAGTTGACATAAAAGATCATTGTTTAATCATGATTTATAATACATTCCCCAACGATATAAATTGTAACTCAAAATGTTTTCTACCAGAAACAAATGAAAAACACTTAAAATTACATGATATTGTTAGGTTTCTGAGAATAACTAGTGCGATCTAATGAAATGTGAATGCCATTTTTCAATACTTGATAATTTAATTTGTTTCATCATTAAACTAATATTGCATCTGCTTATTTCATAATAGTAAGACGTTCCTTAGTAACACTGTTCTTGGGTATTTGTTTAAGATTCATTGTTTGGGTAAACAACAAGCACAAAAACGGATTAACTAAATATTATTTTGTAATGGTAATATGTCATTATACATTTACAGATTATTATCCAATGTAACTGTCATGACTTGAATCAAAACGTGAGTGTCACTCTAGAAACGATATTACGTCTTAATTGTGATAATAAGAAACTTATAATAATACAATATTTTTATTTTATTTCAAAATATGTTTTACTTGAGGTGTTTCCAAATCTCTCTACGACCCGTTAAGGTCACCTGGCAACTCGTCAGGTAGGCCTATATATCGATTAAAAATAAGATATGAAACAAACAACAGTAGGCTATAAGAAATGGATGAGATCCGGGACGGAAACTTATAAATACTTAAAATTACAATATTAATCTTTAACAAAATATTCCTGCAGGAATCACGTTCTGAACCATGTCAAATTAAGGTAAATTACGCACAGCCATATGCGTCTTTATAAATATCAAATAACCTTTAGAACAAACAGAACGTTTTTCGGTCTAAATCTACGTTTAAATAAAAAAAAGACATGCAGGTTTCTCCGTGATCCTCCAACTGACCTCTCACATCATTAATTGAAAGCCTAATTAAATTAAATCACACAATTGAATACATAAAAGGGCGAGCTGTCTGAACACTAAGGTTTAATTTAAATAAAGGAGATAATATTCTCGGTTACAGACCTGGAGCTGCTCCTCCGCGCGCTCTGATGGACTGAATGACAGAAAGATCGCGAGGCGCGTTCACGTCATCTAGCGAACCAACACGCACACATATATGGACTCGCGCAAGGTGATCAATAAAGCCGATCTAGAGAAAGAAACAAACCAACATCTCATAAAAAATTCAGAATTTCCCTACGGGGATGATTAAAGGTCCATCTTGTCTTTAAACATGACTGATTATAAATACTTACAGTTTATACGGCTGAAACTATTTGTTTTAATCAATCAAGCCACTTTAAAGATGACTATAGGGAGCAATTCGATGTTTTAAGTCATTTGTCAAGTCAAACATCTCATTATCTAGTTCACAGATGTGAGGGTTTGCCGCTCTTCCTTTTGAATAATGTTAAACTTGTAATGTGTTGTTATAATATTGAGTTTTGGACCGCTGGTTGGAAAGTCAAATATTGTTAAAGTGTCACTTTGGTCTCTTAATTATTAGTCCTAAATGAGCTCCACGTCAACAGACTACCACAGTCAAATCCTTTTATTTTTTTATAAATGCACGAGTAATAATAATCTGATGTTACAAAATACAAAAGGAGGGACACTTACTATACTTTTTATGTGAATGTTCCTGATTATACTCACATATAAACACCTAGGCATAGTGCTGCCATCTGCTCCTGTGATAGCTCCTGCTACAGTAGGTATTTTTGTCATTATGACACACTCACACACAATAATTAATAGAGTGCCTCAAATATGTCTCATCCATTTGGACAAGTCTTCTTCCAAATTGCTCAACAGGAAAATAACAATGCGCCTCGCTGCAGACATGACATCTTGACAGATCCTCAGTTTGTGGGGTCATTAGAGGTCATGCATTTAATGTACAAATGCCTCCACGTATTCCATTCAACATGTCCTCATTACTACTCGAGGTCAGATTAGAGCAGGAGTTAATTATGAGAAGGAGCTTGGCAACATTTCTGGTCCATGTCACATTCAGGATTTGAAGAGTCTTAACATCTTCAAGACGTATCAGACACAGTACAGTCCAATTAAAACAGGATGTTATGACAGAAATGACTTCAGAACAAGTGACATTCAAAACCCTTTCTTCAGTAAAAGTATGAAGAATGATCAGCAAAATGTCCCGAGGAAAAGACTTCCCTTTGCAGTCAAATGTTTCCCGTCAGTGTTTCACTTTTATTATTCTGGATTAATATTCCTGCTAGAATCATGTGTATGTTGCATTTCACTGCGGTAGAAGATTAGTCATTTTTACTCATTCAGTTTGAAAAATGTTAGGCGTTTGTGGCGTAAGGGACGGGACATCTCTAAGCGGTTGACCAATCACAACAGAGCCGGCCAGCTAACCAATCAGAGCAGACTGGGCTCTGGTTTCAGACAGAGGGTGAAAAGAGGTGCTGCAGCACAGGCAGTATGAGAGGACATAAGAGCTTTTTGAACATTACAAGGCATGAAGACATGTAGCAGACACTACATACTGATATTTACACCTGAACATCAGCAGGAGAGGACTCGTTTAAAGTAGAGACACTACATGCTGATATACACTCTGAAACATCAGCAGGCAGAGGACTCTTAAAGTAGCAGACACTACCTACTGATATACACCCTGACATCAGCAGGAGAGGACTCTTTAAAGTAGAGACACTACATACTGATATACACCTGAACATCAGCAGGAGAGGACTCTTTAAAGTAGAGACACTACATACTGATATACACCTGAACATCAGCAGGAGAGGACTCTTTAAAGTAGAGACACTACATACTGATATACACCTGAACATCAGCAGGAGAGGACTCTTTAAAGTAGAGACACTACATACTGATATACAGCTGAACATCAGCAGGAGAGGACTCTTTAAAGTAGAGACACTACATACTGATATACACCTGAACATCAGCAGGAGAGGACTCTTTAAAGTAGAGACACTACATACTGATATACACCTGAACATCAGCAGGAGAGGACTCTTTAAAGTAGAGACACTACATACTGATATACACCTGAACATCAGCAGGAGAGGACTCTTTAAAGTAGAGACACTACATACTGATATACACCTGCACATCAGCAGGAGAGGACTCTTTAAAGTAGAGACACTACATACTGATATACACCTGAACATCAGCTGGAGAGGACTCTTTAAAGTAGAGACACTACATACTGATATACACCTGAACATCAGCAGGAGAGGACTCTTTAAAGTAGAGACACTACACAACTGATATACACCTGAACATCAGCAGGAGAGGACTCTTTAAAGTAGAGACACTACACACTGATATACACCTGAACATCAGCAGGAGAGGACTCTTTAAAGTAGAGACACTACATACTGATATACACCTGAACATCAGCAGGAGAGGACTCTTTAAAGTAGAGACACTACATACTGATATACACCTGAACATCAGCAGGAGAGGACTCTTTAAAGTAGAGACACTACATACTGATATACACCTGAACATCAGCAGGAGAGGACTCTTTAAAGTAGAGACACTACATACTGATATACACCTGAACATCAGCAGGAGAGGACTCTTTAAAGTAGAGACACTACATACTGATATACACCTGAACATCAGCAGGAGAGGACTCTTTAAAGTAGAGACACTACATACTGATATACACCTGAACATCAGCAGGAGAGGACTCTTTAAAGTAGAGACACTACATACTGATATACACCTGAACATCAGCAGGAGAGGACTCTTTAAAGTAGAGACACTACACACTGATATACACCTGAACATCAGCAGGAGAGGACTCTTTAAAGTAGAGACACTACATACTGATATACACCTGAACATCAGCAGGAGAGGACTCTTTAAAGTAGAGACACTACATACTGATATACACCTGAACATCAGCAGGAGAGGACTCTTTAAAGTAGAGACACTACATACTGATATACACCTGAACATCAGCTGGAGAGGACTCTTTAAAGTAGAGACAATACTGATATGAACCTTGAAATGTGCAGAATATGTCCTAGCAAAATGCATGTTACATCTGCATGCCGTTTTATGGATAATCAAAAGCACCAATAACATGAAGAAAGTAGTGCTCAGTCTGAACTTTCAGAGTTTTGTTTCTTTTAAGCTGTCCTGTTAATGGTGAAGAAACAAATGTAGATTGTATATTTTGCATTACCGTTGTATCTCATGATTAATATCAAAAGTTTAAGGTGTTCTTGTTCTTAGCCCATAAATACATTGATAATGAAAATCCAGGAATAAAACACATCTAAAAACAACATGTATGTAAAAGCCTTTTATTTTACAAAAAAAGATTTAGGCCAGTGATCATTCGCCTGACCTCAACAACGACAATTTACCCAACAAAAAGTTATAATAGAAAAAAAAGAAAAAGGAGGAGATGTACGATTTACAGAAATAAAAACGAACGGACAGAAAGGGACCCCCATCCCCCCCTCACAGAGTCTCTGCGTCCCTGGATTAAACTCCGGGGATCTATTTCTTGGCGTACGTGATCTTCATGGCGCAGGTGGCTGTGATCCTGAAGCCCTGCAGCGCGTCTTTCGCCACGCCCGCCTGGTTTTCACTCTCAAACTCCACGAAGGAGATGTCGTGTTTCCCCGGGACGAGTCGCACCTCTTTGAAACCGGGAAACCTGCGGAGGAAGAAAAACACAGTCAGCACACACACACAATACATGTCTGACAAGCTGCTGTTACGAGACAGGCCTACTCATCATTCCCAGGGTCAGAAACCAAACACGAAGAAGCAGCTTTCAGGTTTTATTAGGGCAGTCACTCTTCCCCGGGTTTTTACCATGAATGGCATGGCAGTAAAAAGGCAAAGAAAGTGGCTACATGTATGTCAGTAAGAACCATCAGCACCTCAGTCAAAGCTAATCGATGCAACATTAAAGCTGTACTCATTTGCTTTAGGTGTGGTGAAAAGGCATTTTTTCCAAACAATGCACCACTGTTTTGAAGTTGCACAGGAGTGATAGAAGGCAGACTCCACTGTAGGAACAGATAGAGCTCTCAGTATGATAGCAGCAGAGATAATACACCCTGTGTAAAGCACATTATAGAGAGGGGAATCACAGAGGCTCTCCGTGACAGCTGCTGTGTCGGAAAAGTGTCCGAATTCATGCCAATAATTCAGAAATTATGTAATAATAAATTATAAAACCCTCTGATTTATCTTACCAGTTTGTCATACATGTCTTTATTACAACACCACATGTTTATTTGATTTATCTCCCCCAAATATATAGCTAAATACTAGTATTGTTAACTTGTGATTGGTCATGAGTCATTGCTTATTATTTTTAAATCGATGGACACCACTTTTTTTTATGCTCCAAGGATGTGGAGTAAAGGACCTTCCAGAGTTTTAAAAAATGTTTTATTTGAGGTTGAAAACCTTTTTTCTTTGCAAATGCTTTTCCAGAGGTCATTCAACAACATAGTATTATTATACCTCTCCACCTCTTGCAGCAACAACTGGAATATCCAATGTCAATGTTTACTGTCTTCCATCTCTTTTATGATTTGTCTTCTTTTCTGTTTAGGTCATTTAAATGTCCATGTTTGTTAATGCCTATTTAAAGTACGTTGCCTTTATAAACTAACCATAACCATAACACACAGACACTCTTTCTGTAAAGCCAGACGCCTGGCAGTGAACTCACTGGTTGAACAGCATGGAGAGCATCATCTCGTTGGTCTCTTCAGGCAGGTTGTTGAGGAACAGGATGTAGTTTGGAGGATTATCCGCCACCTGAGAACACAAGAGAGATCGTGTGTTAGGGGTGCGGAACAGATCAACTAAACATAGAGAAGATTTCCATTTATAACATTCACTTTTTCTGTCATGGAATAGTGGATTAGGACAGACTTGGGACTCAGGCCCTGTTTACACGGAGACGAAAACGACCCTTAGTCGATATTAAAAAAGTCCTCCGTCCACACGGAATCGGCTCAAGAAACGTGTCCGTTCACACGAGACCGCCCGACCCGCTGGAGACGCTGTAGTACATATGCCGGGCCTGTAAGTGACGCTGTACTTCCGCCACAAAATACACCGCGAATAAGACCTCCCGAGCATGGTTGCCCTTCTGTCTATTCTCCGCGGTGGATTTAGCAACATGTAGTTCATGTAGTTCATGTAGTTCTCCATGTCTACTTGTTGCTGATGGTTGTCGTAGAGGAGCTGTAGATTTTGCACTAACATCTGTATCATGGTCAGTAGCGTCTGAAGCACGAAAGCAACCCTGTGATCCGCCGTTGTTGTTGGCGAAACACATCAGCAATGACACGGGTGACGAGGGGGTGAGCAGGAGAGGAGGGGAGAGGCGGGGCTATGGCGTCATCGTTATCAGGAAATGATCGTATAGGGCGTACACACGGAGCCGTTTGGCCCCCCAGAGCGTTTCGTCCGGAGTCCTACCCACCTTGGGAGCCGTTATCACAGGGCTATCGGATCGGGGTCCGAATCCGCATTTCCGTGTCGGCCTCGTGTGAACGAACCGTCTATACCTGGGGTTTTCAAAGTGTGGGAAGGTGAGCCTCCCCTCAAGAGAACATAAGAAACAGTCGCACCCCCCCCCTCCCAATTATTATTGCTATTATTGTTGTTGTTGCTATAATGCAGGGGTATTCAATTGCATTTCAAAGAGGTCCAGTAACAGAAAATGTCATTAAATGCTCTGTTTTTGCTGTCGACCTTCCGCCATTTGAAATTACTCCCGACTGTTTCTCTCTTCTTGTGTCTGTGCGTGTTTGAATCTATCGTGCTGACTCACTGACTGCACCGATTTGATTGGCTGAGTAGCGCCACCTCCTTAAAACATTAAACAATAACTTTTTTAAACCTTTTTATCTTTATGTTTTAAGCATATTGTTTACATATTATCCCCCACTACTTGGACTATTCCTTGCACCCCTCTAGAATAAGCCCGAATGGTCTCAACCATATTGCATCAGTGACGTAAGGACACTGGTAGCGATCGGACAATTGAGTGTTGTTCAGTTTGTGTGTTGTGGAACATGCGTGTCTGTGCACGAAAATATACCACACACCCAATTACAATTGCGTGTTCAATTCACTACCCTGGAAGTTAATAAAGTTGTTAAAGTTGGAACAGACTGTGGGCAGTCGTTCTTCCTTGCATGTCAGTCGCCGACACCTTCTTACAGAGGACAGGCAAATCTAGCTGCAGCACTACCCGTATATGGTCACACGGCGTGTTGTCAACAATTTTTTTTTTAACATTTTCAACATCGTGGATACATCCTTACATGCTCCCGGCAACACACTGAACGTCAACTTTGCCTCCTTATTACACTCACCCCTACTTTAGTGGGAACAATGAGTCTGCGTCTTTGATGCACACAGGAATAAACGCAGATCACCTTCTGGCTGCAGCCTTGACCAGCACTTGCTTTTGATCTAAGTCAATGCGGAAAACCCGCACTCACACAGGTAGGTGGAGGCGAAGGGAATGAGCACTTTTACTGCCTCCTTGGCGAGGTGGGGGAACTCGGTCTCCACAGACAGCCAAAAGTGGGCAAGTGTCACTTTACTCGTCTTTTTCTCGTTATTTTTTTTCTCACGCTGCGCCTCCCTTGAAGCTCTCTGGCGTCCCCCAGGGGAGGCGTGCTGCGCCTCACACTTTGAAAACCGCTGGTCTATACGATAGAGAACTGTAGCGGATACAACCTGTTCCGTCTCCGTGTAAACGGGGCCTCAGTTCACAAAAGACACTTCAGAAATGATATGCAGCTTTAAAAATAATGCAAATGTCACGTTTAAAAAATAATATTTTCACACAGACTGCAAAATCATACGAGGCTCAAACTGTTTAAATGGGTGAAAAAGTTGTCAAAATAGCGTCAGTAATAAGTTCTCAATTGGCGAGAAAACTCAATTACATTTTCAGTTATAAAGTGTCAACTAGTCCAACATTTCTCTGCTTTATTTCAACAATAGTCTAACATGATCCTGGATTATTTGTTCAAACTCAAATAAGCCGATTAGCTGGTGTTCCTGTCAGCTTACCTGTGCTGAACCGGAGTGTGGAGGAGATGTTGATCCCTGCAAACAAGAAACAAACAACAGTCAAAAACATGAAGACTAGCATCAGAGTTTTGGGTTTGCATGCATGTTAAAAGAATAATGTGCTTTCAGAACAAGGAATAATACTCTAAAATATAAAACTACAGAAATTAGCCACCTAACACTTACGAGTCAACGGATCTGTAAAACTGAGTTTCTCCACAAAGAGTCATGCAAAAATAACCACTCATACGTTTTTGGGAAATAAGTCAATCAGCTTGAAAAACAGGGTTCATACACTTTTTCACCAATGTTTTTCAATGACCTTTACCTAATTTTCCATAACCAAAAAAAGAGCTCTCTCTCAGCGGTACCACTGAAAATTGTTTATTTTAACATGGAACAGGAAAATAAGGTCTGCAACATGTTGTGTATCTAAAACAAATAGGCTTGCTAGCTTCTACACGCTAAAACAACTCAAATCTCTCGACAGTTAAATTACATTTTACGTTTCATTACTATACGATACAGTATTTATTATCATTATAGTATTACTATTTCGGCGATTAGCTAAAATATAAATTATATTTGATGCAACTTTAGTTACATTTCCATGACTTTTCTAAAACTTTGGGGAAAATATTGTTTTCCATAACTTTTCCAGGGCCTGGAATGACGTCGGTAAGAAGTGATATTTTAAGATAATGTAGCCAGATCTTCTCATCAGAAAGTTATTACAGATGGGCAGCAGTTCACAGTCTTCTGCAAATGTTCACCTCCTCCAAACTATTTCCTGGAATTGCAGGGTGTGTGCTGATGATTGTTCTCTCGTGTTTATACGGCTATCTAACGTCTCCTGATTTATTCTGCAGAGAGGTGACTGATCCCAAACACTCTGACTCTCTCCTCCACACGAAAAAATAACGAGAAACAAACAGCTTTTTGGAAACATTTCTTCCAGTTGTCTCATGTCCCCTGTTTTTTTTTTTATTACAGTCGCTAAGTGACAGTAATGTGTGAAGTTCGGTGATCCAGCTTTCATCAGTTCCCAGCTGCGGAGGAACAGCGCGTCTCGTGGGTGGAGGGCTGGTGGAGTTTTTGCATCTTAAATAGCTTTGAGACAGTGTTTTTGTTATGAAGCCGGGTAACACAAAAGTTTCCCATATTTTTGTACGGCTTGAAAATACACTGCACAACTCGTCCCCCAAGAAAACCCTGAATTTTACGAGTTATAGATTTGATATTTTATCTCTAAAGGATCCCTATCAACTTCCGATGCCGCTCATGATATTCACAAAGTATCCAAAATGTGCTCCACGTTGTCGAATTCTACTTTTTACCCAAGTAACATTTTGAATTAAGAAGTTTTACTTGTAATGTTTTTTTTTTTAATGTGTTATTATTAGGGCTGTCAAACGATTAAAATGTTTAATCAGATTAATCACAGCTTAAAAATGAATTAATCATGATTAATCACCATTCGAACTATGTCCAAAATATGCCATTTCTTTATGTATATTGTTGTGGGAATGGAAAGATGAATGAAAGAAGGCGGATATATCCATTTAACATACAGTAGCCTGTGTATGTATGTTTATTATAACATTGTTCTGTGTGTCAAAATGAAAGTCGGCCCACACACCTATCAATCATCAAACCGTGGGGTCTTATTTCATTACGTGTTGATTTCTATCAACACAGGGGGGGGGGGGGGTGATCTAACCGCCTTCTGGAAAAGTTTCACAAGTACGTCGGTACGCAAATGCGCTTTGTGACACAAGAGACGGTACGCATTTCAGATTGTTGCCGCGCATGCGTACCAGTTATGTGCACCTACTACAGCAAAAGTATTCTCCGTCGGGACTTCCTGCAACAACACCACGCCGTTATCTTGATTCTGATTGGCCAGAAGACATTATCAAAGATGTTCTATTGAGAAGACGATCACTATGTGACAAAAGTTTTCAAAACCGTGACTACTGAAATCAATCTTACTAACTGCTGTCTGTGCAATTTACTCCGCGCGAGTTGGCAGACTTTATTTTGCTTACTTTAACATCATTTTTCATGGTGGGGCTAAGCCATTTCTTGGTATGGGTGTAGCCTACCCCAGCTATACCCTGGCGCTGCCACTGGTGGCACGTATGGGGCGGGCCATTCTGCACATGCGTTAAATGCGTTAAATATTTTAACGCAATTAATTAAAAAAATTAATTACCGCCGTTAACGCGATAATTTTGACAGCATTAGTTATTAGTACTTTAACTGAGGTAAAGGATCTTCTCCCGTCACTCCTGACTTGCTGCTAAGTTTGAAATATTTGAAAACAAAACTCAATCCCGCTTTCAAATAAATAAAAGCGTGACTTACTGCCGGTTTCTTTAGCATGCTGGTTGGTGGCTCCTGAGGCTTCTTCTTCTTGTCCTTCTTTTTATCCTTGTCGCCAAACGTGCCTCTCGCCTTGGCGATGACCTCTGAGTCGGTCTTTGCGTACTGTATCCTCTGGAAAACAAAATAAATCCAGTCAATAAAGCCCAGAGCCCTTTCAGAGCGGGGAAACATGTCAAGGGTTCTGATGTCTTATACATTCTTGCAGCTGTTGTAGCAACATGCACTCAACGTTGTTAGGTTTCATTAAAGGTCCCCTGTTATACTGTTTTTCATCAATATATTACAGGTCTCAGATATATACAAAACATCTGTCTGAAGTGTTTGGCTCCAAACACCAAACAGATCATTGCAGCTTTACCCATAATCCCCTCTGTTTCAGCCCTGTTTCCAAAGTGCTGATTCTCTGTCTGTTACTTTAGATGAAAATAAGGAGCCCCTCCCCACGCCCCTCTGAGAGACATTTGGTTACAAAGAACACAATGGTGCTCTAGGAGGAGATTCAGGTGATAAGGGGGGGGTGGGGGGGGGGTTACCTTGGTTGCTGATTGGCTAATGGCTACACAAGCCAAAACATCGTTATGACATCACAAAGTGGCCAAAATCTGATCAGCTCATTTTCAGACAGGTTTTTATAGAAATGGATCAGGACAAAAAGAGAGAGAATCTTTGTTCCTGAAACTTTCAGAGTCTCTTTACACAGAGGGGGGGGGGGGGGGACATGTTTTGGATTTTGCATCAAGAACCATGATAAAGTTGTCTGATCACATATGAAAACATGACTAAATGCAGTCAGAGTATCACTTAAAGAGAGAGAAAACTGGCCATCAGGCAATGTGTGTGAGGACACGGCAAACACAGCATCATTATTCCTACCATGGGTTTGTTGTAGAAGGGGAAGCCCTGAAGTTGCCTCAGTGCGTTGGTGGCGGCGGCAAGCTCTTTGAAGACGACGAAGGCCTGACCCCTCATCTTCATGGTCTTCATCGCCACGATATCGACGATCTGACCGAACTGAGAGAAGAGCGCGTAGAGCGACCGCTGCATCTCTAAAGGAGGAAGAGGAGAAGAGACAGAGTTTCACACAAAGGCTCATGTGTGATTGCAACAACACAACCATTACATGAGTTTAGTTTTCATAGTCTAGAGACAAAGCTTTAGTGACAATGTCCAGACTTCTTTGCATGGTAGATACTTTCATCAAACTCATCATAGATTTTGTAAGTATATATGACACCGAAAAGTAACAAGGAACTTTAGGTTCAAAGTGTCAAAGCACTTCTTTGAGTTTGGTTTTATGTTTCTTTACAGGTTATTATGAATTCACATTTTAAGCCATAAAGTGAGAATTTGCAGTAACTTACCTTCTTTCTTGACTTTATCATTTATATTGTTGATGTAAATCGTGTGGTTTGGTCGGATATCCATGGTGGTGTCTGACAAAACAGCAGGAGAGGATGTTAAAGTCTGCACATCCATATCTGAAGCCTAAAAAGCCTAGTCATTTTTGTCTAGGATATTAAAATCTGCACACTCAGTTTCTATCAGATTTCTTCTGTTCTTATTGAAGGGTTGCTCAGGGGCGTTTGTGTTTTCTGTCCTTTACATTGTCAGTCTGGTTGAACAGTTGTACAGTGTCTTGTTCTCCATGTATAAATAATAATAAATAATAGATTTCATTTGTTCGCGCTTTTACAGGTGCTCAGAGACGCTTTACAGATATAGTGAAGAGAAAAGAAAAGGAACAACAAATAAATATATAGTTAAAGTCAAATAATACAAAAACAATCACATTAAAAGCCAGATTGAAGAGGTGAGAAACCAAAACCATCATACAATTAAAATCAATTTTTAATATGATTTTCTACAACCCAACATCGTGAAAACCATACGAACATAAGGTAGTCCTCTTAAACATCTGATTGTACCAAAATCATCTGTAGTTGCAGAATACTACACACTTAATGAAACTGTCACCACCAATGCTAATGACATATAAAACATGTCCAGAAAGTCTTAATAAACATGTGTTATCCTACAAATCACAAATAAGGAGCTGCTGACAGAAGCTATAATGCACAACTATCAAAGGTATTGTTTAATTTCCATTTCCAAGAGACTTTAACGTTTTAAATCAGGCCATCTGCGTAGCTGAAGCTAATATTAGCATACGTTAGCTCAACGCAAGCTACATCCATTCATAAGGGAAGGCTAGCAGCAGTTAGCTATGTGTTCAGCTAGCTGACCAGTGTGATCACCGATACAAACATAATCCATAGACAAGTATTAACTGGATAGGGGATCTGGTCAAATGTAGAAACAGATATGAATAAAGGAAAGATGTGTAAATATTAAACTCACCTCCTCACCACACTGCTCACATGTAACAGGAAGCTGCTGCTCGCGCCGATAACAGAGAGCGCTGGTTTAACCTGATTTAACATGTAGTGCCCCCTCAGGCCGGGAGGAGAACTACAGGCAGCATTTATAACGTTTCACATGATGATCATTCATAAATGTGTGGGTAAATACATTGTAGTAAATGGAGAGGAGTCTAGCCCTCATTTCCCTGTTTCATAAATTATTTCAAGTCCTTTGTCCCTTAGAAAAATACAATTTTGTAACCGGTCGATAAAGATTTACAATGACATTTCCAAATGGTTATTATTTTAAGTAAGCTTAATGCCTCTTAAATGTATTTTTCTTTCCCCTGGTTCTTATTGGATGTATTATTTATGTTTTTTGTCTTATTGTGAATGAATGCCATTGTAATGTCCTTTTTTCTTTGCACTTGTGTTGATAACTTGATGATATCCTAACCAAGCTTTTGTAAGTTCTAAATATGTTAAATACAAAAAATCCTAAATGTGATATTTCCTGCCATAGAATCTCGACGAGAAATATGCTTGTGAAAAACAGTTCAGTAAGAATAGAAGAAATCAGTGTTAATTGATAGCAAAAAAGTGTTTGCCTATTTAAATAGGAACAGTCACCTTGAAAAAAAGATTTGTAATTTTTTCGAGATACCAATACATTATTCAAGAAAGCTTATCACTATAATAACTTCTGACATCTTTAGTATCAAAAGGCTATGTTTTCAAATTGTTTTGAGAATGGGCTTCCAGTGGTTTTAAGAAACTAAGTACGCCTATTACTCGAGTACTCTTAAGTACAGTTTTGAGGTAGGTATTTTTGCCACTTTCCATTACTATTTAGAGGTAAATGTTGTATTTTTACCCCACTACATAGGTGTAGTTTGCAGATATAGATGAATGACAAACAATATAATCAACACTTTAACAAGACTGTAGTTATATCTGGATTAAATTCACATTTTTCCCAGCAGTAGATAAAGTAATTAAAACTAGCTGCAACTTTACCAGCTTTGATATATGAGTACATCAATAATTGAGTACATCAATAATTATAATGAAAACATTTATATAGATTATTCTTAAATGGGTCAATCTGCACAATGACTACTTTTGCTTTGGTAGTATATTTTGATGCTCATACTTATGTAATTCTACTTGAGTAACATTTTTAATGCAGGACTTTTAATTGAGATAGAATATTCCTACACTCTGGTACTTCTACTTTTACTTAAGTACAATATTTGAGTACTTCTTCCACCTCAATTCTGAAAGGTTTGTCATGTTCTTAACATTTGATCAAACTTCCAGCTGTGTTTTTGTCCTCTCCCGGCTTCCGTACAGATGTTGTGTTTTCATCAGCTGATGCTTGCCCGTTACTCCGCTGCTTTTTGTAACAAGCTAAACTAACAGTGACCATGGATGTGAGCCCGGTTCACACGGGGACGGTGTAGCAGTGTCACCGGACAACTATAACACCTGTCCACGGTGGCTTCCCTCTTCTCCTCACCAATATCTGTGTAATTTCTACATTGTCTGTGCAGTCAGCCGGTTATCTTTGCGACTTTTGCCCTCTTTATCCCGCTGAGGCTCATGCTAGTGGGTTAGCCTGCTAGCTAATTAGCTCGAAGCTTTGCATTGTGAGGCTAACTAACAATCTGGATTTAACGGACATGAGAGATGGCATCTGTTCGGGTGGCTGTCCGGGTGAGACCCATGAACAGGAGGTGAGTTAAGGACAATAATAACGTTATTTAACATCATATGTCATGTTTCTGAAGATAAAATGGCATAATATCGTTATTTGTGTTATGCTAACTGACAGATGTAGCCGTTGGGAGAATGTAACTGGCATGAATGGACTCAGGAATTCAATTTCACTACGTTTTTAAAGGTTGTTATAATAGTGAAGCTATTGTTATTTAACCTTAAGTCCTTAAGATTCAGATTTTCACCAGGTCTTTATTCAGTGATTTAAACAAAGGTTGAGAGCATATTTACTCCTGCTTGTCCATGGGAGGCAGAGCAGGTGCAGCTGTGTGATTATTATCAGAATCAGAATAGCTTTTTGAGTCCCAGAGAGGGAAATAGTAAGAGCAAAGAGATAGTACTTGTAGATACAAAATATACTATATTTTTAACGTAGAAAGTAATGAAGTAGCTGCAGAATGATGCGGGTGCAGATCCTCTTCTTCAAGTACTAATACCAAACTGAATAGTATAACATCTGCCTTCAAAGCCTTACTTAAGTAAAAGTGTATCACCAGGGAAATGTGCTTAAAGTATACAAATTCAAATGTTTTCTGTCAGTGTCGAACCATGATATATTATGTTTTTGGATTAATATTACTGCAGCATTGAAGTATATGTTGCATTTCACTGCTATAGATGTTTATTGTTGTAACAATTTAAGCTTCTGAATATGCTGTTGGGTACTTTCATCTACAGCAATGCATTCTAATCTAAAATATCATCATATGTTTGTGTTGCTGTCCTGTCACGTCGATGTGTTTCTATAAGAAGTCTCAGACAAACAGCCCTAGTTCGTTTAGCTTAAGAAGTAGGAACATTTTATCATCCCGAATTCACGGTATTTGACCCATTAAGCTACACAAATGATTGTGTATTTAAATGCATCCACATTTCAAACAATACAGAAAAAGACTGCCCAACATATCGGTGTGAGAAAACGATGTTTAATACTCTGGTCTGAGTTAACCTCCATTATAATGAGAGCTAACAGTGTTGCGTAATGTGTTCAGTTATTGTGTCACTCTCTTAAGATAACAGACAGGTTGCTTCATTAGCTGCTACTGCTGTCTAAACTTACAGAAGTCTAATGTTCAAACTCTTTTAAACCGAAAGTGAGGACTTGAAATGTGTTTCTGCTTCAATATAAAGGACGTTGTTGAGCCTGAGGACAAACCAGGGTGGAGACAGAAGTGTATACATGACTAAACCAACATGTCGCCCTGCTGATACAATTCATGTTTAGTCATGTGGATTGAATTGATGTTGTTAACCTAGTTTGTCTGTGAACATTAGACTACACAACATCTGGGACTGTGAGACTGTGAGAAGTACATTTTAAATGGCGGTTAAGAGACAGGGAAACATCCATTTATTGGAGAAAAGAAATGTGAACGGTATGTTTTTAACAGTTGATTACCCTGAACTTTATTTATAATTCAACTGAAAAACCACCAAAAAAAAGTAATAATAAAAAAGTAATCGTTTTATTTTGATTACGTTGTTTTCGTTATCGTTGCAAGCCATAATCGTAATCGCGATTTAAAATACGATTAATTGAGCAGCCCTAGTATAAAATAATTACAGGACATGTACTGCTGCCCTTACAGTTTGGAAAAAGGTTTTATTAGCTGTTAAGCTAAGACTTATTGATGTACTTTAACTAGAGCTGCTCAATTAATCGTATTTTAATCACAATTACGATTTTGGCTTGCAACGATTATGAAAACAACATAATCGAAATAAAACGATTATTTTAATTTAATTAAAACGTTTTTTTATTGGTTTTTCAGTTGAATTATACTTAAAGTTCAGGTTAATCAACTGTTAAAAACATACTGTTCACATTTATTTTTCAATAAATGGATGTTTTCAAAGTAAATGGATAATCGTTTTTAATAATCGTGATATCAATTATTGAACCAAATAATCGAGATTATGATTTTTGCCATAATCGAGCAGCCCTAACTTTAACACATAAAATAAAGAAGTATAGACATAAACGTAGATTTGTTTTATACTATGTTTCTGTGAGTGACGAAGATTTTCACAATTGGCATAACTTGTGTATTTTATATGTACGATTCAAATATTATGAAGTCGCTTTCACGGTATTATTTATAACAGGAAATTAAGGAAATAAAGATGTCGCTGAAATCAAAGACACATTTGATATATAACTATATCAAATTGAACAAGTATAAACATATAAATAATTTACTTATAGAAATATGTATCTTATAATATGCATTTCAATTGTCATCAAATTAGACTGTCCGTTTTTTGTATTTTTGGAGTAAGGAAGACAGGAAGTTTAATATCAAAGTGTAATCGAGATCATTTAAGATGTAATGATGATGATTACAATGATATTGAAACAATGCAACAACACATTCAACAACAACCTCTCAGAATCAGAAATATCTTACTTTGAGATACTTTTCAAAGAAAGACAAAAAAACAACATACGATCAAATGTTTTCCAAAAGATGCTGTGAATGCTGACGCGATGAATTTGGAAATAATAATAATCTCCCCTGTGTTTATATCATAAAATAAGCAATGTTTTTATTTGATATTTTGCGGCTACATCACTGACATTGTTCTTTTACAGGGAAAAGGACTTGACCGCAAAATGCATTATCAAGATGGAAGGGAACAAAACCTCCATCACCAACCTGAAGGTACTTTTTAATGTATTTATTTAATTGAATTGCTTCTGTGTCTTAAAATATGCTATACAAATAAACTAACCTTGAACCTTAACCAACACAAGAATACGCTGTTAAAACAGGAAGTTATTTAGGCTGAAAATGATCCTAACACATTTTAGCTGAAGCTGCGTTTTTATTTAAACATTTCTTGTTCTCCAAAGATCCCCGATGGTACCGCTGGTGAAGTGTTGCGGGATCGAATTAAAACCTTCACATACGACTTCTCCTACGACTCCATGGACTCTAAGAGCTCCCCATTCGTCTCCCAGGAAAAGGTAAATACTAATACCCACAGCTTTTTATTTTATATTTTGTATAAATATGTCCTGCTGTGTTTATAAACCTGTAAATGTACGGCATGAAATCGAAACATAGATGGTACTTCTGACATAAAACACTTATCCCATTACTAAATATCCTATCTTACGGTATGTGGTAATAAAGCTGGAAGTAAAAGTACGGCCTATAATAACATGTATAATATCTAATACCAGAGGTGGGAAGTAGTGGAGTACAAATACTTTGTTACTGTACTTAAGTACATTTTTCTGGTATCAGTACTTTACTCCACTACTTATTTTTCTGACTACTTTTTACTTTGACGTCTTACATGTTGAACTCAAATACCTGTACTTTCTATTTCTTACATGTTGAACTCAAATACCTGTACTTTCTACTTCTCACATGTTGAACTCAAATACCTGTACTTTCTACTTCTTACATGTTGAACTCAAATACCTGTACTTTCTACTTCTTACATGTTGAACACAAATACCTGTACTTTCTACTTCTCACATGTTGAACTCAAATACCTGTACTTTCTACTTCTCACATGTTGAACTCAAATACCTGTACTTTCTACTTCTTACATGTTGAACTCAAATACCTGTACTTTCTACTTCTCACATGTTGAACTCAAATACCTGTACTTTCTACTTCTTACATGTTGAACACAAATACCTGTACTTTCTACTTCTTACATGTTGAACTCAAATACCTGTACTTTCTACTTCTTACATGTTGAACTCAAATACCTGTACTTTCTACTTCTCACATGTTGAACTCAAATACCTGTACTTTCTACTTCTTACATGTTGAACTCAAATACCTGTACTTTCTACTTCTTACATGTTGAACTCAAATACCTGTACTTTCTACTTCTTACATGTTGAACACAAATACCTGTACTTTCTACTTCTTACATGTTGAACTCAAATACCTGTACTTTCTACTTCTTACATGTTGAACACAAATACCTGTACTTTCTACTTCTTACATGTTGAACACAAATACCTGTACTTTCTACTTCTTACATGTTGAACACAAATACCTGTACTTTCTACTTCTTACATGTTGAACTCAATACCTGTACTTTCTACTTCTTACATCTTGAACTCAAATACCTGTACTTTCTACTTCTTACATGTTGAACTCAAATACCTGTACTTTCTACTTCTTACATCTTGAACTCAAATACCTGTACTTTCTACTTCTTACATGTTGAACCCAAATACCTGTACTTTCTACTTCATACATGTTGAACCCAAATACCTGTACTTTCTACTTCTTACATGTTGAACACAAATACCTGTACTTTCTACTTCTTACATGTTGAACACAAATATCTGTACTTTCTACTTCTTACATGTTGAACACAAATACCTGTACTTTCTACTTCTTACCTGTTGAACACAAATACCTGTACTTTCTACTTCTTACATGTTGAACACAAATACCTGTACTTTCTACTTCTTACATGTTGAACCCAAATACCTGTACTTTCTACTTCTTACATGTTGAACCCAAATACCTGTACTTTCTACTTCTTACATGTTGAACCCAAATATCTGTACTTTCTACTTCTTACATGTTGAACTCAAATACCTGTACTTTCTACTTCTTACATGTTGAACTCAAATACCTGTACTTTCTACTTCTCACATGTTGAACTCAAATACCTGTACTTTCTACTTCTTACATGTTGAACACAAATACCTGTACTTTCTACTTCTTACATGTTGAACTCAAATACCTGTACTTTCTACTTCTCACATGTTGAACTCAAATACCTGTACTTTCTACTTCTTACATGTTGAACTCAAATACCTGTACTTTCTACTTCTTACATGTTGAACACAAATACCTGTACTTTCTACTTCTTACATGTTGAACACAAATACCTGTACTTTCTACTTCTTACATGTTGAACACAAATACCTGTACTTTCTACTTCTTACATGTTGAACTCAAATACCTGTACTTTCTACTTCTTACATCTTGAACTCAAATACCTGTACTTTCTACTTCTTACATGTTGAACTCAAATACCTGTACTTTCTACTTCTTACATCTTGAACTCAAATACCTGTACTTTCTACTTCTTACATGTTGAACCCAAATACCTGTACTTTCTACTTCATACATGTTGAACCCAAATACCTGTACTTTCTACTTCTTACATGTTGAACACAAATACCTGTACTTTCTACTTCTTACATGTTGAACACAAATATCTGTACTTTCTACTTCTTACATGTTGAACACAAATACCTGTACTTTCTACTTCTTACCTGTTGAACACAAATACCTGTACTTTCTACTTCTTACATGTTGAACACAAATACCTGTACTTCTACTTCTTACATGTTGAACCCAAATACCTGTACTTTCTACTTCTTACATGTTGAACCCAAATACCTGTACTTTCTACTTCTTACATGTTGAACCCAAATATCTGTACTTTCTACTTCTTACATGTTGAACTCAAATACCTGTACTTTCTACTTCTTACATGTTGAACTCAAATACCTGAACTTTCTACTTCTCACATGTTGAACTCAAATACCTGTACTTTCTACTTCTTACATGTTGAACTCAAATACCTGTACTTTCTACTTCTTACATGTTGAACACAAATACCTGTACTTTCTACTTCTCTCATTTTCCAAACAGCTGGTTCCTTTAGTCTGAATGTATGTTTGATGCGTGATCATTATTCTTCAGAGTCATTGCGTGCCTATTGATTTGAACACGATCCGTGTATCCATCATTTCCTGGTCTTCTCTAAAGAAGAGGGACCAATGGAAACGTTGTCATGTTGCCGTTGTTCAGCATGGAAACATTCATTAGCTAACAATGACATTATAGTTCTATTAATATAAAGGGAGGTCAGGTACTCTTTAAAACATCTGCTAGTTATGGGTACTTTTTACTGAAGTACATTTCAAAGCCCTTACTTATTTACTTTTACTTGAGTAAAGACGTTTAGTCAGTACTTCTACTTTTACCAGAGTATTTTTAAACACAAGTATCTGTGCTTCTACTTGAGTAAAGGATGTGTGGACTTTTGCCCTCTGTCTAATACAGCTTGACAAACCTTGTCTTTTTGGATTATTTTCAGTAGCAAAGTCGGACATGTCCCTTTACAGCTCTGCAGCATCAGTAATGCGTCTGAAACCTGTTATATCATCTCACGCACCAGTTAGCTTGGCGACAGAAGCCTTAAAGAGCTCTAAGCAGAAATAAAAACTCACATTTTCTCCACAGGTGTTCAAAGATCTGGGCTCTGACGTGCTGAGGGCGGCATTTGAAGGATACAACGCCTGCGTGTTCGCCTACGGTCAGACCGGCTCGGGGAAGTCTTACACCATGATGGGAAATCCTGTGAGTTGCTTTTTACAGCGTTTTAAATATATATTCGTTCTCCTCACCACTCAAAACAGTGGGATTACTATTTATGTGCCTTTGGTTAACAGTAACTTCTGTCATAGCAACTTAAAATCAGCTGCTGTCTAGAGAAAATGATGAGTTAGGCAAATATGCAAAGAAACACAATATCGATATAAAGTCTTTTAAGATCTTCGTTTAATGCTTGCAAGCATGACGACTCGTTCAGAGTGCGTCCTGCTCTGTGTGTGACAGCAACTCTTATAGGGACACAGCAAAGATCATTTACATGACAACACAACAACATGTGGTCCAGGTGCTCGCCCTATGACAGTAGGCAAAACTCACACCCTACAAAGAACAATTGGGTGTCACAGCTAACCCCCTAGAGCACATGTCTTCCTTACCTTCCTGTAGTGTCATAAAACCCTTTGTGAACACATCTGTTACTACACATACATTTACATGCCATTCCCAAGATACAGCAGTTACATTTCATTAGGATTACACTGTATTAAGCTTTAATACCATAATTGCCATAACACTTCGCACACCTGTTGTCATTATAATGGCTGTAAAGAACCATGTTGTGTACAAGGAGGCGCTTTATAAATACAATGTATTATTATTATTCAATACAGTTTTGATCAACGACTTAAATACACTATTGTTGCATGTATAGGGGCGTGTGGCGCAGTGGGTTAGTGTGTTGGTGTTGGGATCAGGGGGGCACAGGTTCAAACCCCACTGCAGTCAGCATGTCGTTGTGTCCCTGGGCAAGACACCTCACCCCAAATTGTTCCTGTGGGGATTGCCCACGGTATTGAGTATGTAAGTCTAACAAGTAACATGTAATGTAATGTAAACTCAGATCAGAAACAGATGTTTGTGGTGATGGAAGATAGTAAGAAGGAATTAAAGACGCATGTCTGATAAATACTGTCAACATGTTTATCCTCCTCACGGTGGAAAATGGGGTTTAGGAGATTTTGCAGAAACTAAATCTCACATTTATTTGAATCGATGTTTCCAAATGTCTCTGGCATCAACACTGGTTTTCAGCCTCTAGTTGTTTGGCTGTGTGTTTGATATTGCAGGATCTCACTGAACTATTTTCGTGTGTGTGTTGTTGTTGTTGTTGTTTTAGGGAGACGCAGGTCTGATCCCGAGGTTCTGTGAAGGTTTGTTCACTCGTATCGCTGCGACCACTCGATGGGATGAAGCTTCATTTCGTGCAGAAGTCAGGTGAGGCCAGATTCACACCTGCTCTGCTCACATTTTCACAATCCAGTTTATTGCAGAGTAGGCTTTCAGGTCAAAAATGTTGCTAATATTGGTGCGTAACATAAATATAGTAAAATGAAATACACCAATTATGAAACTTAAATGCAGAATAGATAGAGATCTAAAATATACAATTGAGTAAAATGCTAAATATACCAACACTATTGTTAATTAAAAAGAAAGCAGTATAGCAAATGTAACTCATGCTGCATCAAACTCCAATAACCTTACATTGAAGCACAGGTGCCAAATCTTTGCTGAAATCATCTTTATAAATCACATTTTTAATATTGCTGTGAAAGAACTTAATCATCACCGTCCATCCTCAGTTTGATCGATAACCGCGTCCCCTAACTTTCCTCTTGCTCTCAAACAGAATGATTGACAGGGAGCAGGTAGCATATTCAACTAGCATCAGGAAGGAGTCATTTTTGGGATGAAACGCTTTGTCTTTGAGGCTAAAAATACACTTTGGACTTAAAGCAGATAGAAAAAGGTAAATTGGGATTAAAGCCATGTCTTCCTTTTGGTTTATCTCCTCAGCTACCTGGAGATCTACAACGAGAGGGTGAGAGACCTGCTGAGGAGGAAGTCCACTCAGACCTACAACCTGAGAGTCAGGGAGCACCCCAAGGACGGCCCGTATGTAGAAGGTGAGACTACAGAGCAAGGCTAGAAAGTGCAGTAAAATGTTCTTGTTGCTAGTTTTAGTTAGTTATTTAGTGAGTACGAGTTAGTCTTTTGCTCTTTTTTGTACAACAATGTCATTTCTACGCTTTCTGTAGTCTGGTTTCAGGTCAGCTTTATAGTCTGGGAAGGTAATGCTCTTTTCTAAAGCTAAAAAGACACCAGAGCCTGTTGTAGATATTGTAACTACGCAAGGAATCAAACTTGAAGTGGTTACCTGTTACAAATACCTTGGTATCTGGCTTGATGATTGTCTCACTTTTAAACTTCATGTCAATAACCTGCTTAAAAAGCTGAGGGTTAGGCTAGGTTTCTTCTTCAGGAACAAGTCCTGTTTCTCGCTTGAGGCCAGGAAAAGGCTAGTCACTGTGACCTTTTGACCTGTGCTGGACTATGGTGATCTGATGTATATGAATGCACCTGCCCATTGCCTGGTCAAGTTAGATGCTGCGTATCACAGTGCACTGAGATTTGTGACAAACTGTAAAGCATTAACCCATCACTGTACCCTGTATGCAAGGGCTGGTTTGCTTTCACTAACTGTACGGAGGCTCAGTCACTGGTACATTTTTATATACAAAGCCATGTTAGGGAAACTTCCATCTTATATCTGCTCCCTGATCTCACGGTGAATTGTAAGTGGCTACTGCCTGAGATCGCATGCTGTGGTTTTATTAATGTGCCAACTGCTAGGACTGTCTTAGGGAAGACAGCTTTTAGATGCGCAGCTCCTCTGTCTTGGAATAGTCTGCAAATTAAATGGAAACTGAGCAATCTGGTGCCACTAAATCTTTTTAAAGCTCGGTTGGATGCTACTCAATCGGAAGCTGTTGGTACCTGCTCATGTGGATAGTTATGTAAATTGTAATCCCTGTAATGATGCTGTAAGATGTCCTTTTTGTTGCTCTGTTTATGTTTTTATGTTTCATGTGGAACCTACTTGAGCAGGTCTCCCTTGAAAAAGAGATCAATGATCTCAATGGGATACACCTGGGTAAATAAAGGTTTGAAATGAAATGAAGTTAAAGTGAATATCTCAGGATGGTATTTTGTTCTCACAGCAGTTTAAAATGATGTTATCTTTTAGATTCAAGGCTTTTATTGTCCTGTGTACATAGCTACAGTGTAGTTTTGACAATGAAAATCTTAGGTCACGGGCTCCTCCAACAGTGCAACACAATAATACAGATAAAATAGTGCAAGTCCATCCATCCATCCATCGATTGGAATATTGATATATTGTAGAATTGTATCTTACAGTCTTTAAATTGAGTAGGAATATTCAATCTGTATGCAAGTAGCTAGCTGCTAAACATGTTGTTGTTTTGCCTTTGGTTCATGTGTCTTCTTCTGTCTCAGATCTGTCCAAACACCTGGTGCAGAACTACAGCGACGTGGAGGAGCTGATGGAGGCCGGAAACATCAACCGCACCACCGCCAGCACGAGCATGAACGACGTCAGCAGCCGCTCGCACGCCATCTTCACCATCAACTTCACACAGGTCAGGAACTATTAACAGACTCCGGAGATTAAATCATTTCCCTACAGAGGGTTAGTTTTCTCTGTGGAGGCAACTGGACACCACAGACTGACACTAAAAAAAAAAAGTGTCTTAAATATTTTGTAAAGTTTGCTCTGAAAACAACTCAGTCATCAAACAACAGCATAAGGATGCCAAAAAAAGGAAATGTGTCCAAGAAATACAACAGTTTGAAGAAGTCTGGAGCAGGTGGTTGAACGTAGGCGAGTAATGTAACCATCCTACAATCACATTTAGAAAAAAAACAACTTATTTTGTTGTAAGTGAAAACTAACGCAGCAGAAAATAACACATCATTCATCCTGCTCTGCAACATTTCCTTAAACTGACATCTTGTTTGTATTTGACTGAAAGTATAGATAATAAGTAGCCTTTGTCCAAAGGTAACAGTTTTAAACATTCAAAAATAATTCAAGTTGATATCTTTCAACTAAGGTTTTTAGCAGTTTTTAGCCCCCCAAAAATGTGAGATTTTAAATTACCACATTTTAGACTAATACCCTCTCTGTCTTTTGTTTAGGCTAAGTTTGATTCAGAGATGCCCAGTGAGACGGTCAGTAAGATCCACCTGGTGGACCTGGCCGGCAGCGAGCGAGCCGACGCCACGGGAGCCACGGGCGTCCGACTGAAGGAGGGAGGAAACATCAACAAGTCCCTCGTCACCCTGGGCAACGTCATCTCTGCTCTAGGTAAGAAACAGAACATTCTCTCAAATCAGTTTTGAAACTTTCACCTGTAACACTTTATATTAAGGTACACTTATTCACCATCAATTAGTTGTTCATTAACATATTGGAGACAAACTACTAGCTTATATGTTATGAACAAGACTTCACTTTAGAATAGGGAACATATTCGGAGTTAGAAATACCACATTTTCTGTTATTTTGACACAATTAACACTTTTAGTTTCATGTCTTGTTACATAAGAATATACCATATTTGTTTGGTGTTATTATGAGAGAATGGCTATTCTTGTGGTACTGCTACTGCATATTGAGCATATTAAGACCAAACTCATGTACAACAACGTCCTTACTTACAATAAATAAGCACTAATTAGAGGGTTATTGTGGAAAAACTCTTAACTAATTGCCTATTACTGGGAGAATATGGTCATGTAGAATAAGGCGTTAATACGTGTTTTATAATGACTAATAAAGAGCCAATATACTGCTAATATGCATGTAAATCAACAACTAGTTGATGGTGAATATGTTTACCTTAAAGGTCCCATGTCATGGCCATTTCTACTGATCATAATTCCATTGTTGAGGTCTACTAGAATAGATTTATACTGTTCAATGTTCCAAACTCACATTGGTTTCTCATACAGCATCTCTGTATAGTATGTGTATTCACTCTCTGTCCTAAACGGCTTGTTGGAGCTCCTAAACCCCCCCCCCCCCCCCCCCCCCCCGTGAGCCCACTGTGCTCTGATTGGTCAGCTCGCCCACTCTGTTCTAATGAGTCCACCACCGTTACAGCGGTACATCAGTGATTATGTTTTACAATGGCGTTTGTTAGCAACCAGAAAATGACACCAGTAATGACAAACAGATGAGAATGCTGCGTGGGGTCTGGGTGCCGTGTTGGCGGGACGTTGCGGGGCTCGCTGCTCCGCCCTTTGAGGCTCGAGGAGCGGACAGTGTGAGCTGGATTAGTGGTGTCGTTTCCTGGTTGCTGCGTGGGGTCTGCGAGACAACACGAAACTCAGCCTGAACTCAGCCTGAGCACACACACACACTCGTAGCCTGGCTGTGAGTTTGTGTGTGTGCTCAGGCTGAGTTTCGCTGAGAAATCCGCAGAGCTGCGGCTGAGAAAAGATAAGGCTGACTGAGTGTGTGTGTGAGGAAGTCTTCCTCACACACACACGCCGTTACGTCACTTAGCCCCTACGACCCAGGAAGAAAAAATATGGAAAAATAAAAATCCCCAACGAGGCGTTCTGGGGCAGCATAGACAGGTATTTTCTGTGTTAGAGTTTTACTCGCTACATGGTGTACTTTGAGGGTTTGTGACTCTGCAGACCGTTTACATGCAGAAAAACCTTCATAACACAAGGGGACGGGTCATAACCAGAAAAGCATGACATGGGACCTTTAATATAAATAATTACCCTTTCATCCGTCTGTTTTTATTATGTTTGCTGACTTGCTGACTGATTAAAGGATCTGTTTGTGTTCCAGCGGACATGTCTCAGGATGGAGGGAACACCAACCTGAAGAAGAAGGCTGTGTTTGTTCCCTACAGAGACTCGGTGCTCACCTGGCTGCTCAAAGACAGCCTGGGCGGAAACTCCAAAACCATCATGATCGCCAGTGAGACAGAATCATTTAATAACACACTGTGGCGGCTCAATTCCCAGTTCAGTTTGAGTCGCCGAGAGGCTAAGCTTGGCTTTATACTGTGACGCGGTTTCAATGAGAAAGTACATACTGAAGTAAGATAGGTTGAAGATATATATATTTTCACATCCCCCCCCTTCCCCCCCACTCCCATTGCTCCCCGGCGCTGTATAGCTGCCCACTGCTCCTAGTGCTAGACTCCTGGCACTAGGATGGGTTAAATGCAGAGAACAAATGTCACTGTGTGCTCTGCATGTGTGGCCATTAAAGAGGGTTTCATCCCTCCTAATTCTATTCTACAACACAAAGCAGAACAGCTCAGACATGACATGACAAGTAAGGTACGTAGATAAGAATAAGAAATTAAAAAACACTGCACAATGTAGGGATCCCCAAGCTCTACTATTCTCTATCCGGGGGATAGAGGCAACAACAAAATTAAGTTAGATAGTAATAATGATCAAAAATAAATAGACAAACACAGATGACAGGGTTACAGGAAAACACAAAAACAGTCAAATCCAAAGTGCATAGGAGCGCTAGGCTGAAGGAGGAAACCCTCGTAATATAGAAGATGACAGTGTTGGTCCAATATAGTCCAAGTAAGGGACTCATTGAGAAGCGTCCAAGGTAGAAGATATCTAATAAACAACATCAAAACACACAATAACTTAGATGGACAAAAACGGTCAACAGAAAAAAATGTCGGCACAAGCTCACCCTCTGTCACCCGCACCCGACATGAATCAGGTGACCTATACACACAAACCACACCCATGTGACGATTACCAGAGGTGCTCAACAAATACAAATAAAAGTGACGTAAACAAATAATAATAATAATACAAATAATAAACTCAGGCTAAGTAGCATTTTGGCTCCTACACACACAAATTGTCTGATGTAACTTTAAATGTCTTTTTGTAGACGTTTCCCCCGCCGATGTGAACTACGGAGAGACGCTGAGCACGCTGCGCTACGCTAACCGAGCCAAGAACATCATCAACAAACCCACCATCAACGAGGACTGCAACGTCCGGCTGATCAGAGAACTGCGAAATGAGATCGCCCGCCTGAAGGCTCTGCTGGTTCAGGGCAACCAGGTAAACAAACACTGCCAGATACACACACACTGGATCTGTTTCTGACTGCAGGGAGGTTCGCTCAGGCGTATGCACAGGTGTTGTAATGGTTAAACAAAGGAACTAAAAGAAGATCAAGTTTCAAGGGTTTTATTGTCATGTGTGCAGACTGTAGCTACAGTGTAGTTATGGCAGTGGCGGCGGCAGAGGGTGTGTGTGTGTGTGTGTGTCTACAGAAGGTCCAGTTGTGATAGACACGGTTCGCCACTGAGTTATGACAATGAAAATCTTAGGTCACAGGCTCCTCCAACAGTGCAACACAATAAAACAGTACAAGTAAATAAAATAAAATTGAATATGATAGAAAGAGAATATGGTAGAAGCTGTGCAGATGAAGCTGGACAGCTGGTCCACAGAAAAAAATCAATGGCTTGTCAATTTATTGTTATTTATAAATATTTTGTATTCTGAAAATGCCATATACAGCTTCTCAAGTGTATATATATTCCTTTTTTCTCAGTTTCATCTCACATTAAACTGATTATTTTTGGCCTGTGGAAAAAAACAAGACATTTTTAAGGACTTTTGACTCTGAGAAAATAGAATGGACATGTTTTAAAATGTTCTAACTTTTTCTTTACCCAATTATTATTCAAACTAATAATCGGCACAGATGAATCGATAATGGAAATAAGGATCCTTCGCAGCCATAGTAGAGGGAAAGTGACGATTCATTAAAAACAGCTCATGTCATTTTTCAGAAAGTTTGGTTTTATTTTGAATCTGCTCTGAACTTTTTCATAATGTTATGTTTTGTCTGAAATATGCTACTAGTTTGAACAGTTATGATCATTATATGTAGTGTTTTGAACTGTGTGTGTCTGTGCGTCAGATTGCTCTCCTGGACTCGCCCACTGCTCTCAGCATGGAGGAGAAACTGCACCAGAATGAAGCCCGAGTGAGTCTTTCACATCAATGTTCACAATCTTTTTCAAGTTTCAAGTGTGATGACTCCTGTACTAAACTAGATAACTATTTAACATTCATGAACTGGAAATGTGTATTTTTGTATGTGTTGATCTTTGCTCTTCTGAGGAGTTTAACACCTGTTACCGAGTGTTTATTGTTTGTGTGTGCAGGTGTTGGAGCTGACTAAAGAGTGGACCAACAAGTGGAACGAGACGCAGAACATTCTCAAGGTGAGTTTGTTCATCACTCATGTTTCTCATGCTCGCTGTGTGGACTGTCGCATTGCAATATGTTTAAATGACCTCTGCTGATGTTTGCTTGAAGAAAAAAAACCTGGTTGTACTTTGCACTTCATATTATTTGTATATTCAATTCCGATTTTTATTTTGTTCTTGAATCGTCACCTAAAAGGATTTTTCCTTCACTAATAACTTTTTTATTTTGTGCAAAACTTAGATTGTTTTGTGAAATTATAGCTGAGGTTTTACTTTGTTGTCACCCTTGTGTCCAAACCTGCCTCATGGACACTGCACATTTTATGAGTTCAAGTCTCAAAATCAAATGCCTTTCATAAACGCACATTATTTGCAAAATAGGAATATTATTTTTGCCCATTTTACATTCTTTTGTCAATATTTTGCAAATTATATCCTTGTTATATTATTGTTAATTTAATATGTAATTTATTGTTTATTTTTATTTCAATTTTAAATGGATGATTCTCTTGTAGTACTTATGTATGTGCAAAGCTACTTGACGCTAACCTGTGTGTGATGTTGTGTCCAGGAGGAGACTCTGGCTCTGAGGAAGGAGGGCATCGGCGTAGTGCTGGACTCGGAGCTGCCTCACCTCATCGGCATCGACGACGACCTCCTCAGCACCGGCATCATCCTGTACCATCTGAAGGTCAGAAATCACTTCTCCTGGAGCACAGAGGCCCAAATGATCTATTTATGATATTTAACTAAGTGTTGTTTACCTGGTGCACACTACTGTTATATCTGGTTTGAGTAAAGTCTTCATCAAGGTTTTAAAAGAAAAAAACTGAACGAATGTTACAAACACATCCTGAAACATTTTAACTTAATTTTCAGTCAAAGTAAACGTTATTGTCAATCTTCCAGGTTGTGTGTACAGACAGCGAGATCGTAATACCGTCTCCCACAATCCCGAATACAAAAACAAATATATAAAAATATGTGTGCAAATATGTATATCCTATATATATACACAATCAACGGACACATTTTTACATATGCACACATTAAGACCTAAATAAAAACACAACCATCAATATTATACAAAATAACAGTCACTTCAATATTTTGAGAATGTGCATTAGTACAAGATTGTCCATCCAGCAGCGTATTTCATTTCATAATCTGAAATGTCACATCAGAGACTCCATAATGACTTCAGCTTTGCAAAATGAAGTGTCTTTGAGTGTGTGCCTTCGTGTCTTTCTGTTGCCGACTGGCTTTTAAACTTCTCTGTGTTTTTCCTTCTTCTTCCTCAGGAGGGACGGACATATGTGGGCAGAGAGGACGCGTCCACGGAGCAGGACATCAGTGAGTTTGTCATATGAGCCTGTTCTCTTTTAACAAGATGTAAGGGAAAATGTACAGATTAACAAACAAGGAAAATCTTTTTTTCTCTATGTATTTAATTTCACTGGAGATGTGTATGTGCGCCACAGAAAAACAAAGGAAATCAGGGCAAATAGACATGTGTAAATACATTCCCACTCGATAATTATGGTCACATGTTTGGACATTAGATAAACGACATTTAATATACTAGTTGTCATTATATATAGATTCAAACAATGTTCTTCCTTTCATGCCAGAAGTAGTTTGATATCTGACGGAGAAACTCATGTAATAAAACTGTTTTTGACAGTTAAAAAACGCTTATGTCTATATATCTATCTTACTTTAGACATATTTTCCCCAAGAAGATTGAACCTAATCCTCTGTATTAACTCTTTCTTTGTCTATTAAGAACTGTCTTATTTGATATTGTACATAGTATTTCTTTAACTGATACTGTAACTGTGCAGATGTTGACTCAGTTTTTGGCAGTAAGTGGCATTAATGTCTTATTTCCTCCTCCTGCAGTCCTGCACGGTCTGGACCTGGAGAGTGAGCACTGCAGGTTTGAGAACCAGAACGGGAAAGTGACTCTGGTGCCGCTCGGTAGAGCTCAGTGTTCGGTTAACGGAGTTCAGGTGACGGAGCGGTCGCAGCTCAACCAAGGTGAGGAAGAAGTCTGAAGAGAAATCATCATTAATTGTCTTAAAGGTCACCTATTATGCAAAATCCACTTCTTCATGTCTCTTCTACATCAACATGTGTCCCCTCTTCTTCATGTCTCTTCTACATCAACATGTGTCCCCTCTTCTTCATGTCTCTCCTACATCAACATGTGTCCCCTCTTCTTCATGTCTCTTCTACATCAACATGTGTCCCCTCTTCTTCATGTCTCTTCTACATCAACACGTGTCCCCTCTTCTTCATGTCTCTTCTACATCAACATGTGTCCCCTCTTCTTCATGTCTCTTCTACATCAACATGTGTCCCCTCTTCTTCATGTCTCTTCTACATCAACATGTGTCCCCTCTTCTTCATGTCTCTTCTACATCAACATGTGTCCCCTCTTCTTCATGTCTCTTCTACATCAACATGTGTCCCCTCTTCTTCATGTCTCTTCTACATCAACATGTGTCCCCTCTTCTTCATGTCTCTTCTTCATCAACATGTGTCCCCTCTTCTTCATGTCTCTTCTTCATCAACATGTGTCCCCTCTTCCTCATGTCTCTTCTACATCAACATGTGTCCCCTCTTCTTCATGTCTCTTCTACATCAACATGTGTCCCCTCTTCTTCATGTCTATTCTACATCAACATGTGTCCCCTCTTCTTCATGTCTCTTCTTCATCAACATGTGTCCCCTCTTCTTCATGTCTCTTCTACATCAACATGTGTCCCCTCTTCCTCATGTCTCTTCTACATCAACATGTGTCCCCTCTTCTTCATGTCTCTTCTACATCAACATGTGTCCCCTCTTCTTCATGTCTCTCCTACATCAACATGTGTCCCCTCTTCTTCATGTCTCTTCTACATCAACATGTGTCCCCTCTTCTTCATGTCTCTTCTACATCAACACGTGTCCCCTCTTCTTCATGTCTCTTTACATCAACATGTGTCCCCTCTTCTTCATGTCTCTTCTACATCAACATGTGTCCCCTCTTCTTCATGTCTCTTCTACATCAACATGTGTCCCCTCTTCTTCATGTCTCTTCTACATCAACATGTGTCCCCTCTTCTTCATGTCTCTCCTACATCAACATGTGTCCCCTCTTCTTCAAGTCTCTTCTACATCAACACGTGTCCCCTCTTCTTCATGTCTCTTCTACATCAACACGTGTCCCCTCTTCTTCATGTCTCTTCTACATCAACATGTGTCCCCTCTTCTTCATGTCTCTTCTACATCAACATGTGTCCCCTCTTCTTCATGTCTCTTCTACATCAACATGTGTCCCCTCTTCTTCATGTCTCTTCTACATCAACATGTGTCCCCTCTTCTTCATGTCTCTTCTACATCAACATGTGTCCCCTCTTCATGTCTCTTCTACATCAACATGTGTCCCCTCTTCTTCATGTCTCTTCTACATCAACATGTGTCCCCTCTTCTTCATGTCTCTTCTACATCAACATGTGTCCCCTCTTCTTCATGTCTCTTCTACATCAACATGTGTCCCCTCTTCTTCATGTCTCTTCTACATCAACATGTGTCCCCTCTTCTTCATGTCTCTTCTTCATCAACATGTGTCCCCTCTTCTTCCTGTCTCTTCTACATCAACATGTGTCCCCTCTTCTTCATGTCTCTTCTACATCAACATGTGTCCCCTCTTCTTCATGTCTCTTCTACATCAACATGTGTCCCCTCTTCTTCCTGTCTCTTCTACATCAACATGTGTCCCCTCTTCTTCATGTCTCTTCTACATCAACATGTGTCCCCTCTTCTTCATGTCTCTTCTACATCAACATGTGTCCCCTCTTCTTCATGTCTCTTCTACATCAACATGTGTCCCCTCTTCTTCATGTCTCTTCTACATCAACATGTGTCCCCTCTTCCTCATGTCTCTCCTACATCAACATGTGTCCCCTCTTCTTCGTGTCTCTTCTACATCAACATGTGTCCCCTCTTCTTCATGTCTCTTCTACATCAACTTGTGTCCCCTCTTCTTCATGTCTCTTCTACATCAACATTGTGTCCCCTCTTCTTCATGTCTCTTCTACATCAACATGTGTCCCCTCTTCTTCATGTCTCTTCTACATCAACATGTGTCCCCTCTTCTTCATGTCTCTTCTACATCAACATGTGTCCCCTCTTCTTCATGTCTCTTCTACATCAACATGTGTCCCCTCTTCTTCATGTCTCTTCTACATCAACTGTGTCCCCTCTTCTTCATGTCCTCTTCTACATCAACATGTGTCCCCTCTTCTTCATGTCTCTTCTACATCAACATGTGTCCCCTCTTCTTCATGTCTCTTCTACATCAACATGTGTCCCCTCTTCTTCATGTCTCTTCTACATCAACATGTGTCCCCTCTTCTTCATGTCTCTTCTACATCAACATGTGTCCCCTCTGTGGAAAGAGACTCTGAAAGTTTCAGGAACAAAGATTCTCTCTCTTTTTGATCCATTTCTATAAAAACCTGTCTGAAAATGAGCCGATCAGATTTTGGCCACTTTATGATGTCATAACGATGTTTTGTCTTGTGTAACCATTAGCCAATCAGCAACCAAGATAACCCCCCCCCCCTTATCACCTGAATCTCCTCCTAGAGCACCATTGTGTTCTTTGTAACCAAATGTCTCTCAGAGGGGCGTGGGGAGGGGCTCCTTGTTTTCATCTAAAGTAACAGATTCAGCACTTTGGAAACAGAGGGGATTATGGGTAATGCTGCAATGATCTGTTTGGTGTTTGGAGCCAAACACTTCAGAGACATGTTTGTATATATCTGAGAGCTGTAATATATTGATGAAAAACAGTAGAATAGGGGATCTTTTAAAGTCACTCAAAATACACTCGGAACATGTTGAATCTCCAGATGTATGAAAGACCTTTCTGTTGTCGTCCAGGTGCGGTGATTCTGCTCGGCAGGACCAACATGTTTCGGTTCAACCATCCCAAAGAGGCGGCCAAGCTGAGGGAGAAACGAAAGGTGAGATTTGATCGTCTGAGCGAGTTCCCTGAAAACACGAATATTAAACTGAATCTGCTCTCACTTCAGAGCATTTTGTGAAGCTGCATTTGGCCATTACGCTCCAAACTGCTGATGTAACCTTCCACAGGAGCAGAATATATTTATACATTTTTAAATAAAGTAAAAATCCATCTTTTAAGTCCGGCTTTTAAGTAGTGTCTAAACAGCTATATTTGTATCATTTGTATTATGTGTATTTTTAGCTTTGTTATTTATTTCGCAGTTTTTTTGTTTCTACTTTATCGTTGGTCATTATGACTTGTTTTATTCTTTTTAACTACTTTTAACGTCTTCATTTCTTCTTGTAAAGCACTTAGAAGTTCATTTGTTTTGCTGAAAGGTGATATATATGATGTTCCCCCTCAGAGTGGCGTCCTCTCTACGTTCAGCCTCTCCATGACCGATCTGTCCACGTCCTGTGAGAACCTGTCCACTGTGATGCTCTACAACCCGGGGTGAGTGTCTGAACACACAGATAGCATCAGCTGCTGCATGCAATGATCCGCTGCAGTGCATCCCCCCTCTGCATCTAAAACCCCCCCGGTACTATTGTTTTTATCAGAGCGGATATGAGATCATGCTTTTATGCCTTCATGCAATGATAAGGGTTAAAAAAACATAGGTGACATTTAATAAAACACCACAGAGTCAAAGGTTTCACTACTAGTTCAAAATGAATGAAGTTTAAAATGATATATGAGGAGTAAACGGACACTTTTTCTAGAGTTGTGTTTTGAAATGATTTGTTCCAACCCACTTTTAGATATATTCTGAGCAAGACTCCACTCTGTCCTATTTATTTAACATAATTTGACTGTTTTTCCTTCTTTAAAGAAGGATCCTGCTGTATATCAGGGTAGCATTAATAGTTTTGCTCTATGTGATCTGCAGAAAACCTGCAACGCACTGCCATATTTAATGTACAAATATAACCAATTTCTAATCTATATTTCCCCTATTGTCATCAAACCATCAACATTTAATGCACCTTTTGAAAAGCATTGTGTGTGTATTGATGTGTTGCTAAATGAAGCTATTAGTCCTGCAGCTATCCATTTATTTAAGTAAAATGTATTCCATGGAACACATTTAAGCAATGCTTTTTCCATTGTGTATCTGATGAAAATCATAGCAATTTATTGAGCTTCATTCATTATACAAAAGGGAAAAACCACTTCTAAAGGTCTAGGGTAGGGTGGTCCTTCGTGAGAGGTACATTTTTTGAATTCACTTATTTTAAGCTCCAACCACCGGAATTCGTTATACTAGTCAAGAAAACTCTCCTGGTGAATTGTATTCAAATTCCAACAACATTTACCCCTCCCTCATCAACCTTGAAGTTTAGCCTCACGTAGGGTGGTCCCATACTTGCCAACCCTCCCGATTTTCCGATTTCATTGCCCTCTCCCGGTTTCCCCCCTGCGTCATATTTCTCCCGCATTTCTGACAAAATCAGATTTACTCACGACTGTTCCCACTCGGACTTTAATACAGCTATACCATCGTTCGGTTTCCATGGTAGCGCGTCTCTTTAGTAGCGCGCGCAACTGAAAGTCTGAGAGGATGTTCAGCATGGTGAGGAAGATAGTCACAGAAAACAGAACAAGAATCGACAACTCGCAAGGCATTACACTTACAACTACAATAAGCATGTTAATGTTAATCTAACAGCTCCGGCGATCCACTACCACTTGGCAAGGTTGGCAAGTATGGGTGGTCCTTAAAGTTGAAAGTGGGAAAGTCTAAGCTCCTACCCCCAGAATTCATTCTATTAGTGAAGAAAACTCTCCTGGTGAATGTTTTCCTCAATCTGACAACATGTACCCCTCCCTCATCGAGCTGGGCTGCTACACCAGCAGCTGGGGTTGGATCTTAGACTTTCCCACTCTCAACTTTAAGGACCACCCTAGTCTACAGCTTAAAGCGGATCAATATTATGTGTCTAAACTAAATCCTTTAATTTGCCTTGATATGTTTTGTAGTTACTGCAACTTACCATAATAAACTCTTCCCTATGATATGTATTGAGCCTATTCATGCTCTCCAGAGGATAACCCCCACTTATTTTAGACAGTTCATGATGTTTTTCACGTTGTGAGCTTCAGGACGAACTGTCAGCTGAATAATTGCTGGATTATTATGGCGCTTGTTGTTCTCCATTTTTCAGGAAATTGAACCTTTTGTTCTTAGTGTATTTATTTGTGATCAAATAATACACAACATGTACAACCAAAAGCACAACATTTTAATTTGTTTAAATAAATAACTAAAAGTACATAATGCAAATAAAAACCAGATAACGTTCTTTGTGTATTCTGTCCGGTTACTGTCGCTATATATCAAGATTTATTTTTAAATTATTGTAAAGAGAGATTTGTTTGGTTTATTTGTCGAGAACAGAACATGTCTACTCTGTAAGCAGCAGTGTGTTTTGTTAAATGTATTAAGCGCACAGTGTTCTGTCATCTATGCACACTTTAAGTTGTTGAATTAACTGTTGAAACCCTGTCCCGTTGACAGTCTCTTCACTGAGAAGGGCCCCGTCTTCCTCAGGTAGACTCAGCCGTCCACTTCCTGTCTAACTGTCCCGTTTTTAGACCCAGACGTGTGTTGATTCGTCCCGTCTCTAAACCTGACCCATCACTGTCTGTTTTTATTATTATTTTGCACTCCACCCGGCTGCTTGTGTCTCCATTTTAACGCCTGAGAGTAGAGAATGTATCGTTGCTTTTTCACACTGCCTGGCATTTCATTGTACGCCCGTCATTTTGTGCTGCTTTTATTTATTGCACCTTATTTGTTGTGGTGTTTAATGTTGACGATGTGTTAGTGGACTTTTTGGTGATAAGAGTAAAGGAAGCTGATGGGAGTGTTTTGTGTTTACAGGCTTGAGTTTGAGAGACAGCAGCGAGAAGAGCTGGAGAAACTGGAGCTGAAAAGGTACAAGTCTGAAAAGCTAAAAGTCTTGAGTATGCACTCATACAAGATTCACAGGGTTTAGTCATAACAGTTGTTGGCTATTTCTTCTTTCTTTTGCATCTGGAAATCGGGTTTCAGTTATAAATTACTATTCTAAAATTCAATCAGAGAATTCACTCGAGAAAACCACCTTTTGTAAAGTGAGAGCATAGGATAGGAGATGGCAGCAGAAGCAATGTAATGTTGAATACTGTGACACTTGAGATGGATGCATTTAAATGTTTTAAATGCAATTGAGAAATACCTTCATCAAGAAAACCTTTTTAGATAATCCTGAGAAACTCTGTTGAGGTTGTGGAAGATATGAGGAACATAAATGTAAAATATTTGTGTTGCTGCTGCTTTAGGAGGCTGATAAAGGACATGGAGGAAAAGCACCAGAGTGAGAAGGCAGAGCTGGAGCGGCTGCAGCAGGAGGTGGAGAGTCAGCGCAAAGAGTCTGAGGAGGTGCAGCAGAGGATCCTCCATCAGGAGGAGAGCCTCCGCTCGCGCAGCCAGGACATCGAGAGCCGCCTGCAAGACTTCCTGGCCGAGAAGGAGCGCTTCGAGGAGGAGCGACGCTTGGAGAATCACACAGAGGACCTCCAGCGGCAGAAAGTGCATCGGGAGGAAGACATAGAGGAGGAGCAGGAGGATGAAGAACAGCGGAGGCAGCAGCAGGAGGCGGCGGAGCAGACGGAGATCTACCGAGAGCTGGAGAGGCTGAAGAGGGAGCGCGAGGAGCAGAAGGTTCGTCTGGAGACGGAGCGCCGGCGCCTGGAGGAGCAGGACCGCGAGCAGCTGAGCCTGGTGGGGCGTCTGGAGGAGCAGCTGAGGGAGAAACACGACGCCTCCTCCATCCTGCTGACCCGGGAGGACGCCCGCCGCCTGGAGGAGGAGCGCCGGGCCCTGGCTGACATCAGAGAGTCACTCCTCCGCGCTAAAGAGGCCTCAGAGCGGACGGACGTGGAGGACGCTGGCGGGAAGGAGGCGAGATCTGCCCTGACGCGATACACCGACTTCAAGGAGGCGCAGGTGAAGGAGCTGGGCCAGCTGGAGGAGGGGCTCCGGCAGCAGAGGGAGCGCCTGGAGAAGGAGGTTTCTGCGGAGAGAAACACTCTGCAGCACCTCAACCACGGACTCAAAGACCGGCACCAGCAGCTGAAGGAGACGCAGGAGAATGTTTGTTTGTTTGTTTGTTTGGTCACCATGTCAAAACAAATGTGATTAAATTAGAGCAAATGGTTCAATATATCAAATGCAAGAAAGGGCTTTATCTTTCACACAAAACTCCTGCTGCGTGTTATGCCTACGTTCTAGCACAGTACTAGATCGGACAATTCTGACTTTTTCTCAACATTTCAAAATAATTTTTCTTAAAATCTCAAAATTCTGACTTTTTCTTAAAATTCTTACTTTTTCTCAAAGTTCTGACTTTTTTTCTCAAAATTTGGACTTTTTCCTCCAAATTCTGACTTTTTCCTCTAAATTCTGACTTTTTCTTAAAATTCTGACTTTTCTTAAAATTCTGACTTTTTCTCAAAATTCTGACTTTTTTTCCTCAAAATTCTGACTTCTACATTCACTATTTTCCCAACAGATATCCTGAAATACCCATGCTAAACCTCATTGTTTTACCAGGTCGCCAAGATAATTAAATGTAATCTATTATTATTATTAAGGGGGCGCAGGACGCTACAGCAGTGTCCCAGGAGGAGCAGCTGGTGAAGCAGGCGGAGCACAGGCTGCAGTTTAAGGAGCGACAGCTGGCCAGCGTTTCTGACGGACTCCTCCCCGCGCTGGCCGAGGAGAAGCTGAGAGCGGCCGAGATGCTGGAGCGCAGCGGAGGAGGAAACAACGGGAACTGCGACATCCCGCCGGGGCTCGACAACACGCTGTTCCAGGTGGAGAAGGAGCTGGAGGACAAGCAGGAGAAGCTGAGCCTCCACCTGCACAGCGCTCAGCAGCTGCAGCAGCTCCAGGAAACCTACGAGTTCACGGCCAACGTGGCGCGGCAGGAGGAGAAGGTGAGGAGGAAGGAGAAGGAGATCCTGGAGTCCAAGGACAAGCAGCAGAGAGAGGCGATGGAGCAGGCAGTGGCCCGGCTGGAGAGGAGGCACGCGGCCCTGAGGCGCAGCGTCTCTCTGGAGCCTGAAGCTGAGGAGCAGAGACACAACAGCTCCGCCAGGAACCTGAGGAGCGGAGCCGAGCTGGAGCAGCACAGGTCAGAGAGTCCAGGTTCAAGGCTTTTATTGTCATGTGTGCATAGCTACAGTGTAGATATGACAATGAAAATCTTAGGTCACAGGCTCCTCCAACAGAGCAACACAATAAAACAGATAATAATACAAGTAGATAAAATAAAATTGAATAGAAACAGAATATAATAGAAATAGCGCAGAATAGTCTAGTAATTTAAATATTGATATATATGAGTTGCAAACAGATGGATGTTCTTTCAAAAGTTCAGGTGTTTAACAGTCTTATGGCCTGTGGGATGAAACTGTCCCTGAGTGGTGGGTTTAGAATATACACAACTGGACAAGACTGTCGGAGACAAAATGCTTACTTGGCCTGAGTTTCTGATAAGATAAGATAAGAAGTACTTTATTGATGCCAATTTGGGAAAAATGTTGTGTTGCAGCAGCAGCATAGAAAGACATGGAATTGTACAATAAAAATGAAAAGACTAGAAATAAACATTCTAAAATGTAAACATCTCAATAGAAATAAAATGGCATTTAAAAAAAAAAGTATTATTTGTGTTATCATTGTTTATTTACATCATGTTCATTTGTATTTAGTTAGCCCCTATGATCACATAGGTGTGGTTTATTGGTATTCAGGCCGGTTTTGTGGATGACCTGTGCTGATATTTTGTTGTTGACCGTGTGGTCCTACTTAAGCTATCGTTTGTTTCATTTTGTCCATCAAACATCATCAACCTTTCAACTTCGGTATGGGCTTTCTTGTTAAACACACGTCACGACCTAAAGCCAGGTTTAGCCTCAATGTAGTGAGTACTGTTGGTCCTGAATCAGATATGGAGAAATCAACATTTTTGTGTAGTGCTGCCACAAAAACAGAGCTCATAGTGTTGAGCACTCACAGCCTCGCCGGTTGTTTTTTTCTCTGAAGGGTGGAGCGGGAGATCCAGAAGCTGCGACAGAGGATCAGTGAAGGAGAAGAGAACAACAGGAGTCACTCCATCAGTAACGAGGAGAAGAGCAGCTCTCCGGTCAGCCACATGCAGAGTCTGACCACGCTGCTGCCGCTGTCCGACGACAGGTACTCCTCAGGGAATACTCATGGTGTTCATTTTGTTTGCTATTTTTGTATTAGTTGCTGTCCTGTTTCAAATGTCAGCTTTTGTCATAATTAGCATTTTAGTCTTATCTTAGTTAAAGAAAACTTCAGCTTAATCTGTTTGTCGTCGATGAAAACTTGACTTTTTAGCCATCGAAAAATAACTAACAATATAATAAGAAAACCTACATTTGAAAACATTTGAGTCTGGCCTGTTTTATTGCCTTTTCGACTTTGTCTCGCCTCAGACATTGAAAAACGGTTGTTGAACTTCATATTTAGTATATTTTATTCATTAACAAAGAGCAACTGTCTTTATGATCCTTACTTAGCTATTTCTTTTCAAATGTTCAAATTGTTGTCATTGAATCATCCGGTCTTCTTTTTGTCTAGTTTTCGTTCAGGAAAAGCTTCGTATTCTCTTATTTAAAGAAAACTTCAGCTTAATCGATTTGTAGTCAATGAAGACTTGACTTTTTAGTCATCGAAAAGTAACTAACAATATCATATTTTGTCCCTTTTTTGTCAACGAAAAATGTAGTTATCAAAAAATCTATTAAAAAAAAGCAAGACAAGAACAAAGGCTTGTTGAACTTCATATTTAGTATATTTTATTTGTTAATAAACAACAACTGTCTTATGTCTTATAATATGATCCTTACTCGTTTACATTTTCAGAGTTTTCTAACTTCTATGCATTCCCCAAACTTAAAACAATATTAAAGGTCCCGTGTCATGGCCATTTCTACCGATCATAATTCCATTGTTGAGGAATACTAGAATAGATTTATATTGTTCAATGTTCCAAACTCACATTGGTTTCTCACAGCATCTCTGTATAGTATGTGTATTCACTCTGTCCTAAACGGTTTGTTGGAGCTCCTGCCCCCCCCCCCCTCCCTGTGAGCCCGGTGGCCGTCTGCGAGACAGCGAGACACAGCCCGAAACCAACACTCACAGCCTCGCCGCGTCCCGCCTTCTCAGGCTGAGAAATCCGCGTAGCTGCATCTGAGAAAAGATTGAGTGTGTGTGTGTGTGTGAGGAAGGAACGTAACAGCTCCGCGGACATAACGTTACGTCACTATACCCAAGAAGAAAAAAATGGAAAAAGAGAAATCTCCAACGAGGCGTTCTGGGGCAGCATACAGAGGTCTTTTCTGTGTTAGAGTTTTACTCGCTACAGGGTGTACTTTGAGGGTTTGTGACTCTGCAGACCGTTTACATGCAGAGAAACCTTCATAACACACAAGGGGACGGGTCATAACCGGAAAAGCATGACATGGGACCTTTAAGTATTGTCACAAATAAATTGTAGATTTATTAGAGTCTTGATTTTTCTATAGACCGATTGTTTTTTCATGTATTTCTTTACATTGTTACTCAAACTTGTTCTCCATCATCCAGGATAAATGCCTACATTGAAGAGGAAGTCCAGCGGAGGTTACACAAGATGAATCTTCTCAATGGCGGCAGCAGCATGGATCTGTCTCTGTCTCTCTCCTGCGAATCTCTCAGGGTAAGAACTGCTTTTCACCCCAGCATTAATTTATCTTTCACACCTGCTGACAACAAAACTTGTTCTTCCCACCGGGCCTTTACTCAGAATACTCAACATCAGTCATACAGAAAAACATCCACTTATTAATTAATATGTTGTGTTATTCCAGTAAAACTCACATGCAGTATGTATGTAGACACGTTTTCAGAATAGAATCCTTTATTGTCATTATACAGGTACAATGAGATGAGTAGAGCTACTCCTTTTTTTAAGGTGCCATCAAAAAACAAAACAAGAGACGTACAACATTCAGGAGAAGACAACATGCAAACAGCAAGCATTCATATTTCAATATGCAGATAAAGTTAAAGTGCAGGAATATATCGGTTTAAGTAAAAATAAATATCTTTGAATGTGTATAAAATATATGTGTATATATATATTGTGTCAGTGCAAGCTGGAGTTTAGTGCATGTATTGCTCTGGGGAAGAAACTGTCTGTTTGTCTTTATGCGTATACTGTACATATCCACCTATTCACTATTTGTTTGTGCACTATGTCAACAACTTTTTGTTGATTTAAATTAAAGCTCTACAGTTGTTGTTAAGAAACAGCTTAAAGAAACGTATTGCTCCTCATTGCGTTGAATATGGCTTCTATTCCTGAAACACATTGGGTGAAGCTTTATTTGTGCTCTTAAATGTATATTGTGTTGTTAAAGTAAAGTGTAAAGTAAAGAAATCCAGCAGGTCCAGTGTGGAAGCGGCTTTCTCTGTGTAGAACTGATATTTAGCTCTTTAACCCCGCAGGAGGAGGAAGAAGCTAGTGACTGTAGCTCTGTTAGATTAACAGAGGAGGTAAGACCAGGATCCACCTGCTCTGAATGAGACTTTCCCCGCTCTGAAATCTGCATGACTCTCCCAAATATGATTATGGATCGAATCATTAACACTTATATCAGTCAGCTCTATTGTTTGCTCTTTTAATTGGGTTCTTCTCCACCTGATCTTAACTCATCCGGGTTTTCTTTCATTTGTCCCTTTCTCCTGGCATCATGGTGTATAATTGGAATATAAAATAAAACATTATGCTTGGTATTTTGCACCTACTTAATGTTTTTGTTTGGTATTTGAGACACTGATAATTAATGTTTTAATGTTTTCAGGATGAGGAAAAGCAGAACAACATGAATCCGAGACGGCTCAAATATGAGGTAAGACAAAGGTCTAATTTTAGTATTGGGATAATTATCTTTTTCATAATAAATCAATTAACATCTGTAAACCTGCTACATTTAAACAATGACTCGCATGCATGTAAAAAATGAAACATGATTCCACATATCATTGACCAAAATCAATGTAATTTTAAATGAGATGGTGAATGGGTTTCCATTTTATTTCTTCAGATTTGTAAAACACAGGAATTCACAGACGTGCACATGTTCTTTTATAATTCCAGTTTAGTAGTACGAGATAACAATTTAAATAGCAAATTGTTAGGATTGGAGCCAGTTTTGAAAGTTGATCAACTCTTGTTGTTATTGGTGAAAGCAAAGTGGGAAGAAAGCCCATTCTCCTCTTTAGGATGGTAGCAACCAAATAAATGAAAAGTAGACAGACAACTAAACACATGTATGCAATGTATTTCAGCTCAAAGTCCTTCATTTCAAACTATGTGAAACTAAATATGGGTAGAATAGTTTACGCAGATCCCTTTGTGGATTTCAAGCCAGAAACAAAAAAATAACAAAATATAGTTCTGTAAAGACAATCGATGTGCTCACAGGAAGGTTATAGTGATAAGAAGTATTTGCAAGTGCGACTTTTCCCTCATTTATTTAGAATTCAAAGATTCCCAGTACACTTGTCATCCTAATTTGCATGCCAACCCTCTTTACACTGTTAATTTTGAATCACTTACAACTCGCCTGTGCACCTGGTGATGGAGGAAATGGTAATTCTCAATGGGTTGGATTATGGACTTCAGTATAATTCCTTCACGTCCTTCTTGGCGATGTAGTCATGGACTCCCCCCTTGTGCACACAGAAAGCCTACGAGTTCGGGTCTAGCTTCCTACCTGCCCCGGAGCTTGAGGCTTACTCCCCTCCTCAAAACCAGAAAAACCTGTTGGAAGAACCAGAGAACGACCGCTTAAAGCTTCACAGAGAAGAAAAAGTAGAATCAGCTGGAGAGTTGATTAAAAAAGAGGAAGTGCCTTACAAATATGTCCACTACGACAAATGGTGGCAAGATGGAGTGACAGTACCCCATGAAGAAGTTGCCCAAGATGTCTGTAAACCTGATCACTGTGACATTGGACAACGCAAGCTTTTTGACACATCGGCAAATACAGAGAACAACGGATTTGATGAAAACAAAAACATTCCTGATAAGGAAGGAAACTCTTCTGCCTGCTGTGAACCCGATAACAAGGTTGACGATACAGCCAGCAAGCACCAAACAGGGATAGAACAAGATGGTGACCTTCCCAATGGTCAATCATCAAATTTGAAGAACTCTGTCAATGGTAACATCAGTGAGTCCGTAAATAAGGCTAATTCCAAAACTGAGAAAGTAGCAGCAAGCGGGGGCTATGGTTTTGGTTATTTTGCTGGAAAGTTGTCCGAAGTGTACAAAGACGCCAGTAGAACACTACAGGGCACAAGTGAAATCGTTCGAAATATACAAGTGACTGAAATGAAGGATGTAGTCTCTCAGTATGTGACCATGATGTCCAAAGAGCTGCCATTAATTAACCGAATGCAACCGGAGCCACAACCATGTTTTGATGCCAAAGAAAACAAAGTCAGTCTGGTTAATCTGTCCAAAGATTGCGCCCTAAGTCTACCACAAATGTACGGCATGTCTACAATCCCAGGCGTCTCCGAATGGCCAGAAGGCTCTGTGTCGTCTCTCAAAGACCAATGTCCTGAAGTGTTTTATCAAAAGTTAGTCCAGCTGCCTCCAGCCTTGTCTGAGCTACAGACCTTTACATCCCAGAAGATGCTTGAAAAGTTGGAATCTCTGAGTCCTCGAAAAGTCAACAAGCTCTTGAGTATCTTCTGGCTCAAAGCTGCCAACAGTAAGCAGCCGATAGCAAAGCCTGGGTGCTTGCTTTTGACCGAAAAGGAGATAATAGTGCTGTCAAGTGAAGCAAATTCAGACGAAACCATAACTATTCGTCACCATTTTAATCTCCTGGAAATCAAGATGGTCCAGATTAGCTTGGCAGGACAGCACGTTCGCCTAATTGGCTCCACGGAAGACACCATCTTGGTTGTTTTTACCCACAGCAAAGAGCTGACCCAGGACTTCTGCAAGGCTTTACTGAAGGTCCTTTCTCAGGGAAAGTCCTCTGAAGGGACTGAAGATCACCCGTTGCTCTCCGGTGATCTCATGGTTCTCTCTTTGGATTGGACGTCAAACATTCCTGACATAGTTCTGGATAACGGACTTAAAGTTACCTGCCGATTCAAGCACATCCTCGCAGACTTGCTCTACTTCGTCCATGGGAACATGGAGGGTCCTGGCAAACCTTCTCTGGCACACATTCGTCCTCTGCTCTACACCAGCGTCAAAGTCAAGGATGTTCCCCGCTTGCCCAAAGACGCCATTTATCAGTTTCTCCTGACAGACAGTCATGTGGTTCTTCTTCGGGAGGACGGTGTCTTTCACCCGGTGCCACGAGGATCCAGTCTGCTTCTTGCTGTTCCTCAGTTTCAGGCATTCAAACTCTGCCGGCGATCAGACATCAGATGCCTGTTCGTGAGGAAGGATGACAACTGCCTGGTGGTGGATTTCACGTTTAAAAGTCAAAAAACAAATACGCGAGAGAAGAAGATTGAGTTCAGACGAGGCTCGGCTGACGTGTGCTCCATCACCAATTTGAGCAGTCAGGGTGATTCCTGGAAGTTATGTTTTGGATGTAGCTCAGAAGCTGAGATCTTGATAAACCATCTGTGTACTTGAGTTAAACACCTAAAGGCAGTTTCACTTGAATTAAGTTACAAATGCAACGTACTTAACTGCGTCCAAAAGGAAGAAATTGAAATGAAGAAAGATATTCAGTCACCTATAATTGTTTCGGGATGTGTTAAATAAGTTACCACAAATTGACGGAAAAAGAGTTAAGAGACATTTCTGGAAACATGATTATTTATAATGTCAAAGTAAAATTGAAGCATTTAAAATGATTTTAGATATTCCAATGTTATTTTGTGATTTCCTCAAAGTCCTAAAGATTTTGTTTTTAAATGAAGAAGCACAGATCATGTTAGGTTTATATTCATTATTATTTATTGTCATTTCTGTTGTTTATTTGTTGTTTTAAATAATAAATGTACTTTTGAATTTCAATGTTTGTTTTTTTAAGTGTTTTTTTTGCTTTCTACTATTTTAAGTCATGTTGACAATTCTTGATTTTTGTTTGCCTTGCAATCATTTATGGTTTAAACTTTAAAGGCAACATTTTGTAGCTGCACTTTAATTATCGATCGAATGACTTAAATAAATGCTTTATGATAAGAAGTGATTAAACATAAAATATGATTAATATGTATTTAAATCAGCAATGTTTAAAGTGCCTTTAACTGTTAATAAACAGGATAATAAAGATTAAACACTCAGTGATTCTTATTGACCCAATATATTTGGCATTTCAAATACACCATTCAAGTAAAAAGAAAATGGTTCATAATAATGTTTTCTGAGTCAACCCTTTACTCTCCACTTCCTTTCTTGTTCTTCTCTTCTTTTCCTCGTCTTTTATCTACCGGTGATTTCCTCTGCAGCATCTGGTGTGTCGCTCCGGGACGAGCTCCGACGACCTTCAGGAACCCGTTAAAATTAGCATTCCTCGTTACGTTCTCCGCGGGCAGGGGAAGGACGAGCACTTTCAGTTCGAGGTGAAAGTGAGTTCAGGACTGAAAGGTCCCCTGTTATACTGTTTCTCATCAATATATTACAGGTCTCAGATATATTCAACACATGTCTCTGAAGTGTTTGGCTCCAAACACCAAACAGATCATTGCAGCATTACCCACAATCCCCTCTGTTTCAGCCCTGTTTCCAAAGTGCTGATTCTCTGTCTGTTACTTTAGATGAAAATAAGGAGCCCCTCCCCACGCCCCTCTGAGAGAGATTTGGTTACAAAGAACTCAATGGTGCTCTAGGAGGAGATTCGGGTGATAAGGCGGGGTGGGGGGGGGTGGGGGTTACCTTGGTTGCTGATTGGCTAATGGTTACACAAGCCAAAAAAACATTGTGACATCATAAAGTGGCCAAATCTGATCAGCTCATTTTCAGACAGGTTCTTTATATAAATGGATCAGGACAAAAAGAGAGGAGAATCTTTTTCCTGAAACTTTCAGAGTCGCTTTCCACAGAGGGGACACATGTTGATGGAGATAGAGACATGAAGAAGAGGGGAACAACATGGTTGATGTAGAAGAGACATGAATGAAGAGGGGACACATGTTGATGTAGAAGAGACATGAGAAGAGGGGGCACATGTTGATGTAGAAGAGAACATGGAGAAGAACGGGGACACATGTTGATGTAGAAGAGACCATGGAGAAGAGGGGGAACACATTTGATGTAGAAGAGAGCATGAGAAGAGGGGACACATGTTGAATGTAGAAGAGACTGAAAAGAGGGGAACAATTGAGTAAGAGACATGAAGAAGAGGGGATACATGTTGATGTGAAAAGAGACATGAAGAAGAGGGGACACATGTTGAATGTAAGAAAGGACAATGAAGAGAGGGGGACACAAGTTGATGTAGAAGAGACATGAGAAGGGGACACAAGTTGATGTAGAAGAGACATGAAGAAGAGGGGACACATGTTGATGTAGAAGGAGATATGAAGAAGAGGGGACACATGTTGATGTAGAAGAGACATGAAGAAGAGGGGACACATGTTGATGTAGAAGAGACATGAAGAAGAGGGGACACATGTTGATGTAGAAGAGACATGAAGAAGAGGGGACACATGTTGATGTAAAAGAGACATGAAGAAGAGGGGACACATGTTGATGTAGAAGAGACATGAAGAAGAGGGGACATGTTGATGTAGAAGAGACATGAAGAAGAGGGGACACATGTTGATGTAGAAGAGACATGAAGAAGAGGAGACACATGTTGATGTAGAGCGACATGAAGAAGAGAGGGGACACATGTTTGATGTAGAAGAGACATGAAGAAGAGGGGACACATGTTGATGTAGAAGAGACATGAAGAAGAGGGGACACATGTTGATGTAGAGAGAGACATGGAGAAGAGGGGACACATGTTGATGTAGAAGAGACATGAAGAGAGGGGACACATGTTGATGTAGAATAGACATGAAGAAGAGGGGACACATGTTGATGTAGAAGAGACATGAAGAAGAGGGGACACATGTTGATGTAGAAGAGACATGAAGAAGAAGGGACACATGTTGATGTAGAAGAGACATGAAGAAGAGGGGACACATGTTGATGTAGAAGAGAGATGAAGAAGAGGGACACATGTTGATGTAGAAGAGACATGAAGAAGAGGGGACACATGTTGATGTAGAAGAGACATGAAGAAGAGGGGACACATGTTGATGTAGAAGAGACATGAAGAAGAGGGGACACATGTTGATGTAGAAGAGACATGAAGAAGAGGGGACACATGTTGATGTAGAAGAGACATGAAGAAGAGGAGATTGAAGAAGAGGGACACATGTTGATGTAAAAGAGACATGAAGAAGAGGGGACATGTTGATGTAGAAGAGACATGAAGAAGAGGGGACACATGTTGATGTAGAAGAGACATGAAGAAGAGGGGACACATGTTGATGTAGAAGAGACATGAAGAAGAGGGAGACACATGAGTTAGAGAGACATGAAGAAGAGGGACACATGTTGATGTAGAAGAGACATGAAGAAGAGGGGACACATGTTGATGTAGAAGAGACATGAAGAAGAGGGGACACATGTTGATGTAGAAGAGACATGAAGAAGAGGGGACACATGTTGATGTAGAAGAGACATGAAGAAGAGGGGACACATGTTGATGGAAGAAGAGACATGAAGAAGAGGGGACACATGTTGATGTAGAAGAGACATGAAGAAGAGGGGACACATGTTGATGTAGAAGAGACATGAAGAAGAGGAGACACATGTTGATGTAGAAGAGACATGAAGAAGAGGGGACACATGTTGATGTAGAAGAGACATGAAGAAGAGGGGACACATGTTGATGTAGAAGAGACATGAAGAAGAGGGGACACATGTTGATGTAGAGAGACATGAAGAAGAGGGGACCCTGTTGATGTAGAAGAGACATGAAGAAGAGGGGACACATGTTGATGTAGAAGGAGATATGAAGAAGAGGGGACACAAGTTGATGTAGAAGAGACATGAAGAAGAGGGGACACATGTTGATGTAGAAGAGACATGAAGAAGTGGATTGTGCATAATAGGTGACCTTTAAGTAAATACACAATGGACCCTTTTTTGGTACACCTGTACAATCTTGTGCAACAGTTAAAGATGGGGTAGGTAATTCACTTCAGATACACTTTTTGTTATCATGGAATGCTCTTAACATCCCGATAACAATGAATACATGAAATGCTTTGACAATAAATATATACAAAAATATCATCTGTAGAAGCCGTAGCGCTGTAAAAAGCACCAGTTATCTGCCTCGGCCTGCGGCAGATAACTGGATGGCCTACCCGCCTGTCAGCCTTCCATCTCGTGCACAAACTTATCTAATGCCCTCATTGGTCATGTGCGCGTTCTTGTGTGTTGGAGGAGGGGCTCTGTGAGGAAGGGGTAGACTATTTTCGGTTGTGCTCTTTCAAATTCTAGCTTACTCGAGCTGGTTTCTCCATTCTTACCCACCCTACCTTTAAATACATTTTTCTCTATTAATTTCAGTTTAGTTGTTGGAAATGCGGTTAAAATGAATGTTTATTACTGAGGGTGTAGTACGGTATACAATTATATTTAGAGATTCACTCAATTAGGTTGCTTTAAGTGTGAAATATTTAGTTTGTGGAGATTTTGTTACACAATGATTAATCATCTCCGACCTCAGTTTTAACACTGAAACCTTGGGTGTACTTTTTTGATAGACTTACATTAAACGTTTCTCTCTCCGCGTTCAGATCACTGTGGGGGATGAGATGTGGGCCGTGTTCAGACGCTACACTCGCTTCCGGGAAATGCACAAGAGCCTGAAGTTGAAATACCCAGAGGTGAGAGAGAGAGTTTGATTTATTTTACTAGTATTGAGTCTGTCGAGTCACTTTGTCCGGGTCACACGTCTCTGAGATTTGTTTAGTGTCACTCAGAAGTCTCTGTTTGTTTCAGCTGGCGGCTCTCGAGTTCCCTCCCAAGAAACTGTTTGGAAACAGAGACGAGCGGATGGTCGCTGAACGCCGGAATCACTTAGAGGCAAGACATCTTTTATTTATTATTTTAAATATATTTGTATTGAAGATACATAGAAAAGACATGTACATTGATAGGAACCACAGTTACAAATGTTCAACAGTTCAAAGCTACTAGTGTTCAGCTTAGTCCCTACTATTGATCATCAATTGACAAGCCATACATAGTTGATCTTCACTTGAAGGCGTACAATATTTAAATCATAATTATAACCAAAGCAGACCATGTGGCCCAGGTGTAAGAGAGTGTTGTACAGACGAACAGGACAAAACAAAAATAAATAATAATAATAATAAAACAGTATAAAGACAAAAACTAAAAATACAATAAAGAAGGGGGGGGGGGTGTCCGTTAATCAGTCGACACAAATGAGAGAGATTTGAAGAAGGTTGCTGAGACAAGACATATTTTTACAGTTTGAATTACACGTGAAAGATAAAACCACCGTGTGTTCGAGGGAACAGAACTGTTAGAGGTCTGAAACTGTGGTAGACAGTGAGGATGTTTTCCATAAGAGACGCAGATATCGTACGTGTTTTCCATGTGATGAAAATATAAGATTTTAGTAATAATAAATGAGACATAAAACTACTGAACAAACATCATTTAAATGTATTTTCCGCTTTTTAGTCTTCTGTTTACTTTGGTAGATTCTGCCGTGCACTTCATTTACTCAATACATTTCTGCACACATCGGGTGTCATATAAGGTGTGAAAAGAAACACATTACAAAATGACATTTAAGTAGTAAAGATTTAGTGCAATTACAAAAAAAACACATCTTAGCAACATCCCCCTTTTATTTGGTAAATTTTCATGAATACAAATCACAGTTTTAGTTGGCTGTGGTGTCTCAGTATCATAAATAAATAAATTGATCTTGTAATCGCAGGTATCGATCAATGCAGAATGTTTTCAGAATGGCCGCCCGATTATTTGTTCTACCTCTAGTCCTGAAGCCTGTGAACTCATACGTGTTATTTATTTTCGTTGTAAAAGTGATTTATTTTTGGTTGTTTTGTACAAAAAAGATTATTTGTTTGAAACAATGAATCCAATATCACGGATGCTGATGACCTAATCTTTTATTTTCAAGAAGAATGTACGCTAGAGGGACCAGGAACATTTTCAAGCTTCTTCTTGCCCCTGTTGAACGTGACAGACTACTTGAGAATTTTTTTTATTTGTACCTTGAACGTTTTCTTTGTTTTGCTTCTCATTATTATAATTATTATTGTTGTTTGTTTTGTTTCTGACATATTCAATAAATTGACTAATAAAGTCTAACACTTGTTTTCACAGCGTTACCTGAGGAGCCTGTTCAGAGTGATGCTGTCGTCGTGCGGCTCGCCTCTCAGAGCCGACGCTAACGGCCATTTCCATCTCAGCAAACACGCCATCGGTGAGTTCTATCCGTTCTTCAAGAAGGGCGTCTTCGAGCACAGCAGCCACGGCACCGGATGACCCCGCGCAAGAAGAAACCTCCTCCAAAGAACCAAAAGGAAAACGAAAAACAGCTCGGTGCCTTTTTCTCCAGAGAGAATCGCTTCAGAGAGTCAAAGAAGGAAAAGCTTGCAGGTCAGTTTCCTCGATCTGAAACCAGGTGCTGCTCAGAGGAAGAGGAGGGAACTCAGAGCTGTGTTTCAATAGTTTAATTTAAACTATGTTACGGCAATACACGGCTAGACTAAATATATTAACATGCAGCTACGATATTTATAGAAACTCATGACCGTTTAGCAACTCTAAAGGTAAAAAAAAGCTGTTTTTATTGCCTGCTGAACAAAAGATGATCAACTAAACGGTTCCTCAGCAACAAAGTAATATATGATACAAAAACACCACACATTTCAGCTTCTTAAACGCGAAGATTTGCTGTTTTTCACTGCTAAATATCATTATATACAGGATATATATTGACTGTTAGTCGCTGTTAAACGAAATAATGCATTTTTAAGACGTTAACTTAGATTCTGGGAAATTATGTTGGGCATTTTTCACTCATTTTTCACATTTTATAGATTTATGAACCACTGTATTAATAGGAAAAAAAGGAATAGATAATAGAAATATATGTATTTTAGTTCAAACACATGATGGACCTTGAGTTGCTGAGAGAACAGCTATGAAAGACTGAACACTACTTTGACAGTAGATCACATTATCCTTTGTTTACTGACATTACTTTGCACTCAGAAAACGGATGTTAGACTGAAGCGGGGATAAATAAACACTAAACCGTTAAATGCTAGTCTGTGTGTTCGCTTCAGGTCACAGAAAACAAGTCAAAGTAATGCTGGAATTCCTCCATTGTGCTGTAGCAACAAGAGACAGACTAAATATTAGCATGGCAAGGCGTAATGTGATGTATATTTGAAGCTTAAGTCCCAAAAAAACCACATTTCTCTTGTTGTCAGACTGTTTTCTTTCCTGTCACTGACTCCAGCACTGTTTGAAGTTGGCGACGAGCAGATATTACTCAAAACAAATGCACTTAAGCTGAAATAACTCTGTGGAAGTGAAGCTAAAACACACAACCAGTAACAAGTTATGATAATGTGTCGCCTGCCGCGGTTACTCTGTTAAAACCACAACAGCTAAGAGTCTCTAGATTCATATGTTGGTTCCCATTTAACAACTTTATATGCACTTATGATCATATCGGTGCCATCTGACAGGTTTCTCTTTAAATGTTATAACAGTGCCACGCTTTATATGGGTCCAAGCAGGAGTGGATGAAGTTCAATTTATATAATTCACAAACGTGGAATAATCCCAAAGATAGTTACAAGGACAACATTTGCCATTTTTTTTTACATTTGCATTTTGTGACCTGTGACATTAAGGGATATCTACAAAGTAAGTGTTTGAGAAGAAGGGAAAGTGTTTCTGAGTTGGTTCCTTGTAAGCGTTCTTATGCTTTAACAAGTCATTAACCCATTACCCACTTTATTTAGGAATAATAATCATGGAAACCTGTAAAATAAATAGATCCCAGAAAGTGATGGTGTTTAGTTTAACTGACTCGCACTTCTCTCTTCAAATCATCACGTAATCAAACACACTTTTACTCATTAGATTCTTACTGTAATGACATAGACAGAAACTTGTATCACAGGGAACACTTTTCCTCCGGCAGCTCAGCACTTATATTTCCCGAGCTGATTTTATTTCCAAAGACCCGTCATGTGATCCTGAAGTCTTCCTCCTCACTGTTTGTCGCTGCTGTTTGAACGGTTTGTTTTTGACACTCGTGGAGTTTAATTAGCCGTCTGACCACGGACTGCTTTTTTCATAAGCCACACTGTGTGTGTAAATAGATTGTAAATGTCGATGTGCATAGTTTTTCTAAATGATATGCTTGTATGCAATGTGAACTATTGGCATTGAATGTCAGTAAAGGGAATGTACAACAACCTCCGGACTGTGGACTCTTTTCATTCCTTCGTGAAGCACCTGCCAGACAAATGTTTATTTTAACGCAAACTATGATCTTTTCCTATTTCGACAAAGTTGACAATTGTTTTCTGTGACCTAAACCAGAGGTAATTACTTGCAGAAAACTCAATGTGTGTGAAGATAACTGTCAAAGGAAAAGTTTATCCCTTACATGTTTCCATCTTAAGCTTTGTTAGGTAGTTTCGTAAGGGTTGTAGCTTTTCTCAGATGCAAAGGGATACTGACTTGTTGTGAAAAGTAACTACAATTCTACCCGTGATATACGCTCATTATATCACGGCTAAGAACCAATCAGATTGCTTGATTTGACTTGTCCGTTTTATAAAATTACATATTTAGTTAAAGCAGTACAAATGCCTAGCGTAAATATGTTGTTGGTCAACCGCTTAGAGATGTCCCGCCCCTTAGCCTATCACGTACAATGTGTTAGTGTTCTAGCCAATAGAAGCGCAACGGTTACAGAGTGATGTCACTTTGTTCAGGAAGTAAACCAAGGAGTCCAATTGCAGACCATTCACATGCACACAAACCTTTATATAACACACTGCACTAAACGGAAAACCCTGAAAAGCATAATAGTGCTTCTTTAACAAGATTTAAGAAAGTAGAAAAGTCACAAATGTCAAAAATAAGACAAATATTCTTTATTGTCGTTTTAACATTAGATTGAAGTTGTGATTTGGAGTTGACCTCAAACACTCCTCACCATCAGCATCAATAGAAACTAGGGCTGTCAAACGATTAAACATTTTAATCAGATTAATCACAGCTTAAAAATTAATTAATCATGATTAATCACCATTCGAACTATGTCCAAAATATGCCATTTATTTATGTATATTGTTGTGGGAATGGAAAGATAAATGAAAGAAGGCGGATATATCCATTTAACATACAGTATCTATGTTTATTATAACATTTTCTGCATGTCAAAATGAAAGACAACCCACACACCTATCAATCATCAAACCGTGGGGTCTTAATTCATTATGTGTTGATTTCTATCAACGGGGGAGTACTTCAGGAAAGTCGACAGAGAGGGGGGGGGCGGCGGCGGCTCGTGGAGTACTTCTTGACCACAGAGTGTGAAGTGATCAGCTGTTTTAGCGCAGTTCTCCAGTGAAGGGGGGGAGTCTCCCTCCGCAGCCGGTTGGCGTAGTTTTGGCACAATTCCGTTGTACAGACCGACGTTAACAGCAGCCCTGTCTGTGCACACGGAGACCGACTCTGTCGTCCGGTGATCTAACCGCCTTCTGGAAAAGCTTCACAAGCACGTCGGTACGCAAATGCGCTTTGAGACACAAGTGACGGTACGCATTTCAGATTACGCACATAACCTGCGTACCAGTTATGATGTGCACCCCTATACTACAGCAAAAGTATTCTCCGTCGGGACTTCCTGCAACAACACCACGCCGTTATCAAAGATGTTCTATTGAGAAGACGATCACTACGTGACAAAAGTTTTCAAAACCGTGGCTACTGAAATCCATCTTACTAACTGCTGTCTGTGCAATTTACTCCGCGCGAGTTGGCAGACTTTATTTTGCTTACTTTAACATCATTTTTCATGGTGGGGCTAAGCCATTTCTTGGTATGGGTGTAGCCTACCCCAGCCATACCCTGGCGCTGCCACTGGTATGGGGCGGGCCATTCTGCACATGCGTTAAATATTTTAACGCAATTAATTCAAAAAATTAATTACCGCCGTTAACGCGATAATTTTGACAGCACTAATAGAAACACATTCATTCTTAGCAGCAGGATGGTTTGATAACCAGAATAAAGAACCTCAGAAAGCACATTTTATATTTTTGTTTAAAAACATTTAGAAAATCATCGGTGAGCTGCAGTTTCATCACATTGTGTGAAGTCAGAATGATGTTCATTATTGTGTATAAAGTCAACAGTAAGTAGGTTGTGTAACGTATCTCCCTCTGGATCTCCCTTCACACACACACACACACACACACACACACACACACACACACACACACACACACACACACACACACACACACACACACAATGTATACATCACTTCAGGGGACATTACATGCATTTCCTGGAGACTTATCCTAACCATAACCAACACATGCCTAACTCTAACTCTTACCAAGTCTTCACCCTAAAATTAATGATTCCCCTCATGGGGACCTCCATTTTGTCCCCATGAGGGAAGCCAGTCCCCACACGTGACTGTGTAAACAGATTTAGGTCTCCACAAGTATAGTAATGCTAGGCCACACACACAGACACACAAACACACACACACAGTGAGAGAGAAGTGAAGTCTTTGGTGTTTTTAAGTCCCCGAAGAGTCCTTGCCCCCCAGGATCAGCTGTGAGGGTCTGAAGGGGAAGTCGACCCCCAAAGACCTCGTCTTCTCCTGGCAGCTCCTCAGCAGCTCGTCGTACTCCTGCAGGTCACATGGTTACTTCTCTCAGCTGACTGGGAATACTCTCATAACCTTTAAAGGTCTCCTATTATACTGTTCATCATCAATATATTACAGGTCTCAGATATATACAGAACCTGTCTCTGATTGGCTGAAACACCAAACAGATCATTGCAGCATTACCCATAATCCCCTCTGTTTCAGCCCTGTTTCCAAAGTGCTGATTCTCTGTCTGTTACTTTAGATGAAAATAAGGAGCCCCTCCCAACGCTGCTCTGAGAGACATTTGGTTACAAAGAACACATTGGTGCTCTAGGAGGAGATTACAGGTGATAAGGGGGGGGGGGTTACCTTGGTTGGTGATTGGCTAATGGTTACACAAGACAAAACATCATTGTGACATCATAAAGTGGCCAAAATCTGATCGGCTCATTTTCAGACAGGTTTTTATAGAAATGAATCAAAAAGAGAGAGAATCTTTGTTCCGGAAACTTTCAGAGTCTCTTTCCACAGAGGGGACACATGTTGATGTAGAAGAGACATGAAGAAGAGGGGACACATGTTGATGTAGAAGAGACATGAAGAAGAGGGGACACATGTTGATGAAGAAGAGACATGAAGAAGAGGGGACACATGTTGATGAAGAAGAGACATGAAGAAGAGGGGACACATGTTGATGTAGAAGAGACATGAAGAAGAGGGGACACATGTTGATGTAGAAGAGACATGAAGAAGAGGGGACACATGTTGATGAAGAAGAGACATAAGAAGAGGGGACACATGTTGATGAAGAAGAGACATGAAGAAGAGGGGACACATGTTGATGTAGAGGAGACATGAAGAAGAGGGGACACATGTTGATGTAGAAGAGACATGAAGAAGAGGGGACACATGTTGATGTAGAAGAGACATGAAGAAGAGGGGACACATGTTGATGAAGAAGAGACATGAAGAAGAGGGGACACATGTTGATGAAGAAGAGACATGAAGAAGAGGGGACACATGTTGATGTAGAAGAGACATGAAGAAGAGGGGACACATGTTGATGTAGAAGAGACATGAAGAAGAGGGGACACATGTTGATGAAGAAGAGACATGAAGAAGAGGGGACACATGTTGATGTAGAAGAGACATGAAGAAGAGGGGACACATGTTGATGTAGAAGAGACATGAAGAAGAGGGGACACATGTTGATGTAGAAGAGACATGAAGAAGAGGGGACACATGTTGATGTGGAAGAGACATGAAGAAGAGGGGACACATGTTGATGTAGAAGAGACATGAAGAAGAGGGGACACATGTTGATGTAGAAGAGACATGGAGAAGAGGGGACACATGTTGATGTAAGAAGAGACATGAAGAAGAGGGGACACATGTTGATGTAGAAGAGACATGAAGAAGAGGGGACACATGTTGATGTAGAAGAGACATGAAGAAGAGGGGACACATGTTGATGTAGAAGAGACATGGAGAAGTGGATTTTGCATAATAGGTTTAATAGCTTTAAATAAATGAAACCCTTTTGAGATAACTGACCTTACAATCCCGAGCCAAGCCTCCCTGAAGGTCATCGATGGTGACCTGTTTGGACTCCAATATATCCTGCAAGAAGAAATAACGTGCAGATGTTTCTACTTGAAGCTCGAATACAAATTTTCAAAGAAATTGATTACGAAAGAAGAGCGATTGCAGAACTAAAGTCAAAAACCATCAACATAATGAAACTTTAACTGGTGTCTTATCAGATGTGGGGCAAGTTTTAGAGAAGCGTTGACATAAATAGCAAATGGAAAGTGTGGATGTGAGCACATGAAGATCTGCACTTTTATTGAAATCAGGCAAGTCCAAAATCAAAGCTGCAAGTCTCACTGCATTGTATGAATTTAAAAGTTTTAATTTAAATGTAAATATATTACAGGTATATGTGTGATAAGTAGTGGAGTGCAGTTTTCCAAGTTTAGCAGTTACTCAAGAGTTAAGTCATTGTTCATATTAAGCTAACATGAAGACTTTAACTGTAAAAAGCTACTTTTTTGATAATAGCCTTTTTTTTTAATACATATTTCATGATTTTAACCTACATTTTTAATCAAGCATTTTGATGTTATTTGTTCTTATAAAATAAAATGACATAAGGTTGGACAAAACAAACAAGGAATGGTTGAAGTTTGTATCACTATTTTAAGGATTTTCATATTGCACGTGTTCTGTTTTTTTAATGCACGTTTTATCTCCTGCACAAATAAAACTGGTTCAAGATTCAAGGCTTGTGCACAGCTCCAGTTATGACAATGAAGATCTGAGGTCACAGGCTCCTCCAACAGTGCAACACAATACAACAGATTATAGTGCAATAAAATAAAATAGAATATAGTAGAAACAGTGCAGAATAGTCTATATACAAGTAATTGGAATATTGATATATATATATATATATATATATATATATAAGTTGCGGACAGATGGACGTTCTTTCAACAGTTCAGGTGTTCAACAGTCTTATGGCCTGTGGGATGAAACTGTCCCGGTGCAAATGAAACATGTTCATAACCTCGTACCTCCACTCTGTTCGCTGCGCTGCCCCCTGCAGTTTGTGTGACTTTAGAGGCTGCGAGAGCGGCGCAGAGCTGAGCTTCTTTCTTCTCCACAGTCTCTGTCAGCGCCGCCATCTTCCTCTCCAGCAGCAGCTGCTTCAGCCCGCTGCGCTGCTGCACGTCCAGGAGGGTCTGCGTCTGGTTCTGCAGGAGATCATCTCGCTCCTGCTGAACCTGCAGAGAAACACATTCACATGAATACCTACTGTAAAGCCCAGGGAGGACCAGAGAAAAGTACACACATCCTTTCCTCAAGTAGAAGTACAAATACTTGTGTTTAAATACTCTGGTGAAAGTAGAAGTACTGACTAAACTTCTTTACTCAAGTAGAAGTATGGGCTTTGAAATGTCCTTCAGTAAAAAGTACCCATAACTCCCAGCTGTTTTAAAGAGTACCTGACCTCCCTTTATATTAATAGAACAATAATGTCATTGTTAGCTAATGAATGTTTCCATGCCGACCAACGGCAACATGACAACGTTTCCATTGGTCCCTCTTCTTTAGAGAAGACCAGGAAATGATGGATACACGGATCGTGTTCAAATCAATAGGCACGCAATGACTCTAAAGAATAATGATCACGCATCAAACACACATTCAGACTAAAGGAACCAGCTGTTTGGAAAATGTGAGAAGTAGAAAGTACAGGTATTTGAGTTCAACATGTAAGAAGTAGAAAGTACAGGTATTTGGGTTCAACATGTGAGAAGTAGAAAGTACAGGTATTTGGGTTCAAAATGTAAGAAGTAGAAAGTACAGGTATTTGTGTTCAACATGTAAGAAGTAGAAAGTACAGGTATTTGAGTTCAACATGTGAGAAGTAGAAAGTACAGGTATTGGGTTCAACATGTAAGAAGTAGAAAGTACAGGTATTTGAGTTCAACATGTAAGAAGTAGAAAGTACAGGTATTTGAGTTCAACATGTGAGAAGTAGAAAGTACAGGTATTTGGGTTCAACATGTGAGAAGTAGAAAGTACAGGTATTTGAGTTCAACATGTAAGAAGTAGAAAGTACAGGTATTTGGGTTCAACATGTAAGAAGTAGAAAGTACAGGTATTTGGGTTCAACATGTAAGAAGTAGAAAGTACAGGTATTTGGGTTCAACATGTGAGAAGTAGAAAGTACAGGTATTTGTGTTCAACATGTAAGAAGTAGAAAGTACAGGTATTTGAGTTCAACATGTAAGAAGTAGAAAGTACAGGTATTTGGTTCAACATGTAAGAAGTAGAAAGTACAGGTATTTGGGTTCAACATGTAAGAAGTAGAAGTACAGGTATTTGGGTTCAACATGTAAGAAGTAGAAAGTACAGGTATTTGTGTTCAACATGTGAGAAGTAGAAAGTACAGGTATTTGTGTTCAACATGTAAGAAGTAGAAAGTACAGGTATTTGAGTTCAACATGTGAAAAGTAGAAAGTACAGGTATTTGAGTTCAACATGTAAGAAGTAGAAAGTACAGGTATTTGAGTTCAACATGTAAGAAGTAGAAAGTACAGGTATTTGGGTTCAACATGTAAGAAGTAGAAAGTACAGGTATTTGTGTTCAACATGTAAGAAGTAGAAAGTACAGGTATTTGAGTTCAACATGTAAGAAGTAGAAAGTACAGGTATTTGTGTTCAACATGTAAGAAGTAGAAAGTACAGGTATTTGTGTTCAACATGTGAGAAGTAGAAAGTACAGGTATTTGTGTTCAACATGTAAGAAGTAGAAAGTACAGGTATTTGAGTTCAACATGTGAAAAGTAGAAAGTACAGGTATTTGAGTTCAACATGTAAGAAGTAGAAAGTACAGGTATTTGAGTTCAACATGTAAGAAGTAGAAAGTACAGGTATTTGGGTTCAACATGTAAGAAGTAGAAAGTACAGGTATTTGGGTTCAACATGTAAGAAGTAGAAAGTACAGGTATTTGTGTTCAACATGTAAGAAGTAGAAAGTACAGGTATTTGTGTTCAACATGTGAGAAGTAGAAAGTACAGGTATTTGTGTTCAACATGTAAGAAGTAGAAAGTACAGGTATTTGAGTTCAACATGTGAAAAGTAGAAAGTACAGGTATTTGAGTTCAACATGTAAGAAGTAGAAAGTACAGGTATTTGAGTTCAACATGTAAGAAGTAGAAAGTACAGGTATTTGGGTTCAACATGTAAGAAGTAGAAAGTACAGGTATTTGTGTTCAACATGTAAGAAGTAGAAAGTACAGGTATTTGTGTTCAACATGTGAGAAGTAGAAAGTACAGGTATTTGTGTTCAACATGTAAGAAGTAGAAAGTACAGGTATTTGAGTTCAACATGTGAAAAGTAGAAAGTACAGGTATTTGAGTTCAACATGTAAGAAGTAGAAAGTACAGGTATTTGGGTTCAACATGTATGAAGTAGAAAGTACAGGTATTTGTGTTCAACATGTAAGAAGTAGAAAGTACAGGTATTTGAGTTCAACATGTAAGAAGTAGAAAGTACAGGTATTTGTGTTAGAAATTTAAGAAGTAGAAAGTACAGGTATTTGAGTTCAAAATGTAAGAAGTAGAAAGTACAGGTATTTGTGTTCAACATGTATGAAGTAGAAAGTACAGGTATTTGTGTTCAACATGTAAGAAGTAGAAAGTACAGGTATTTGAGTTCAACATGTATGAAGTAGAAAGTACAGGTATTTGAGTTCAACATGTATGAAGTAGAAAGTACAGGTGTTTGAGTTCAACATGTATGAAGTAGAAAGTACAGGTATTTGGGTTCAACATGTATGAAGTCAAAGTAAAAAGTCGTCAGAAAAATAAGTAGTGGAGTAAAGTACTGATACCAGAAAAAAGTACTTAAGTACAGTAACGAAGTATTTGTACTCCACTACTTCCCACCTCTGGGGATGAAGGTAGATCATGTGATGTTTACCTTTTCGAAGGCCTGCAGCAGCAGCTCGTGCTCCACGGTCAGATCTCTGAGCTCCTGATCCATGAGCTTCACTCGAGCTCGACTCGCCTGGCAGACACAGAACAAGAATCAGCTTTATTGGCCAAGTATGCGTCCAAATACAAGGAGAATCACTCCAGTCTGAGTTGCTCCTAGTGTAATTACACGGAAATACCCATACAGCTAAAACAACAAAACTCAAAGGTAAAAAAAAAGAGTCAAATCATAATTCTGACTCAAATCCCAGAATAACTTTTGGTCAGATCTCAATTTAGTTTTTTGTACATTTGGCCCTAATCCTCTTCCGTAAATAGCTATTTTCTCCTCCAAACAAGTGTCTCATGATAAATCCAATTCATATGTAGGATTAAAACATTCTGCCTAATAGTGACCCCTAGTGTTAAAATGAAAACAATGTCGCCCTTTCCTTGTGTCTTTAAATGTAACCTGTTGATGTGGAAACTGATGGACAAATGTATAAAATGCAATAAATATCCAAGTCATTTTCATCATCTCAAAATGTGTACCAACACTGAATGAGCTCCACCTTACATTCAACATGTATGTACCTAAGATAAGAGAGTGGTGTGCAATGTGTCGTGATGCTTTCTGAGCTGTGAACGCACCACCATCTTGTTCTTGGCCTGCTGGTCCTCCTGCAGCTGTCGGTGCAGAGCGGGCAGCGTCTGCTCGGCTTCCTGCAGAGCGTCGCTCAGCTTCCTGTTCTCCTGCTGCGCTGAGGAGAGGTCTTTGTCGGATCGAACCTGAAGCTTCGTCACCTCCGCAAGTTCCTCCTACAGAACAACAAGCAGACCATGTGGCGCAGAAAACAAGAGACACCGAGTTCTTGAACATCATTTGATATGTTGAAAAATGCTTAATATCCCAACCTAAATACATTAAAAATGTGTATTTGATTATTTGTTTGTATCAAATTGTTGTGTGTAGCTTCAGGGATTTTTTTATACCAATCTTATTTAAATATGGAGAAATATGTCCTAAGACACTGATTGGCTTAAATAGATTAAAGTGGTTAAAATAAATTCAATAAAAGTGTGCACAAATTCACCAATTCCTCTGTAATAAAAGTATATATCAGGGTACATGCAGGAATCCTGAAGTCAAATGTAAAACCTTTTAAGACCCTTTCCATACATTTTAAGACCTCATCGCCACTTTGAGTTTTAACCGGTTACCTTGGCGACACACTTTACCTCACATTGACTATATACAGTATTGATTGTCCTTCCTCCTTATCTTCCAACCATTTGGACGCAGACTTGCATTTCCCCATAACGATGTTGTTTAACAACCGGCGTAAACGGACCTTCGCGCGCTATCAAGCAGTGAGCGCGCGATGTCCTGTTCAGATGACGTCACATCCAACGGGATGCCATCAATAAACTACACAGAATCACACTACACACCTACGCAATGATTACATTCAGGCACACTGTAGAATACAACCTCTTTGGACCATTTATATACTTATTGAAAACAAGCTACAAAATGTAAGACCTTGGAAAATGCCGTTTTATACTTTTTAATAAATCAATTTAGCGAAAATTAAGGCTATCAACTTTTAATACTTTTTAAGACCCCATGGACACCCTGATATAGAATATATAAAAATAGAAATAATGAATTGCTACTCTAGAAAGAACATGTATACATTTGTAAGATCTTTGTGAAACAATTAAAATACAAAAAATCTACAAGTAAAACACAGATTCATTTAAATTTAGCTCGACAAAATATTTGGCAAAAGCATTAGCACATTTTATTTTGTAGGTAGAACAATAATTGAATTCTGTGAACCCTCCACCGCTTCACATTCATGGCATTAGATCCTGTAAAAATACGTATTCTGAAGTAACGTCTCTTACCTTCAGCAGCTTCTGATCCCCCATCAGTTTGCTCTGAACAGCAGAGTAGTACTCCTCTGCTCCTCTGAGAGCTCGCTCCTGGTCCTCCATCAGAGCCACAACACGACTCTTCATCCGGTCCTCCACCTCTAAAACCTCCGCACGCCGCCTCTTACCCTCCGCTTGGATCATCGCCTCGGTTTTCTTGTGGTATTTCACCTCAATATCTATTTAAATAGCAACAGAAGGAAATGTTTAATACAGTTTAAAAAGGTTGTTTTTTAAATTAAAGTCAGAAATGTAGTTTGGTTACCTCTGAATCTTTTGTCGAAGGTGTTTGTCAGCTCCATCAACTCCACCTGGTGTTTCTGTTGAGAAGCAAAAGGCAACAGAGATGCTCACTCGTAGAAATAAACAAAACACAGTAAAATACACTTTTTCACCAATGACTTCACCAATGACTTCTCCATGACTTCTCCATGACTTCTCCATGACTTCTCCATGACCTTTACCTAATTTTCCATGACCAAAGAAATGACTCTTTCTCAGCGGTACCACTGAAAATGGTTTATTTGAACATGGAACAGGAAAATAAGGTCTGCATATGAAACATGTTGTGCCTATCTAAAACAAATAACGTAGATCAAATAGTAGGCTTACTACGTAGCTCCGACAGGCTGAAGCCACTGTAGACTAGAGGGCGTGATTGTAAACATCTCTCATCAGCGAAATACCGTGACGGTGAAATGCCATTTTACGTTTCATTACTACAGTATGTATTATCATTATAGTATTACTATTTTGGCGATTAGATAAAATATAAATTATATTTGATGCAACTTTAGTTATATTTCCATAACTTTTCCAGGGCCTGGAATTTACATTTTGAATTTCCATAACTTTTCCAGGGCCTGGAATTTACATTTTGAATTTCCATGACTTTTCCAGGTTTTCAATGACCGTAAGAACCCTGTATATAACATACATGGAGATGTACATAGAAATCACACCCGCCTCAGTTTACAGTCCACTCAAATCTACACGTTATTGCTCACACACACACACACACACACACACACACACACACACACACACACACACACACACACACACACACACACACACACACACACACACACACACACACACACACACACACACACACACACATTACCCCTTTCCTTCCAAGTCTTGGCAAAGTATACATAGATACAGACAATCATTTAAATTTTCCTGGGTAGTCGATACAGACAGGTATGCTTACAAATCCGAAACAGGTGCTAGTTAAAAATAACTATAATTTTAATATAAATTAAATATAAGTTAAAAATTAAATATAAAAGAAAATAATACCCAAACAAAAATGATATGTAAATAAAATAAATACAGGAAAAAATTCAAATAAACATGTGACCATTTTATAATATGTTTCTTAATGCTCTTAATGTCTTTCATTTTTGCAAAGCACTTTGAATTGCCTTGTGTTGAAAGGTGCTATATAAATAAACTTGCCTTGCCTTGTAAAAATGTCCCTAGTCTCACCAGTTTGAGCTCCTTGATGCAGTTCTCGTTGTGGAGCTTCTTCTCCCAGAAGTCCCCCTGCTGGCCGTGTGTTTCTCTCCTCAGCCCGAGCTCCTTCTCAGCGCTCTGCAGCCGGATGAGTCCGCTCGAGGAGACGCCGTCGATCTTCAGCCCAGAGACGGTGTTGTGTTGCTCAGACAGGACGTGCTTCAGCTTCTGCTTGTACACCTGAACACCAGCAAGGAGTTCATATATTGATCAACCCATCAACTGTGATTTATGAAAAAAGGACTCAAATTAATCAGTTAAATCATATAGTGATGGTGTGAGCATGATCTGTCATTTCTTCAATAAAAAAGTTATGTTAATGGTTAATATATTTATTTTTTAACCACTTGATCAAATCAAATATTTATTATAACGTCAGAATTCAACAGTACATGATGCCCCATAAAAATAAAGAATGTTTGAAAGAATATTTCGGAAGTCGCAGTAAAAATTGTGGGTGAATATAAAAGTCTTTAAATGTCCCCTTTGTTTTGTTTTCTCTAATCCTGTGTGTGTGTGCGTGTGTGTGTGTGTGTGTGTGTGTGTGTGTGTGTGTGTGTGTGTGTGTGTGTGTGTGTGTGTGTGTGTGTGTGTGTGTGTGTGTGTGTGTGTGTGTGTGTGTGTGTGTGTGTGTGTGTGTGTGTGTGTGTCTCACAGTGATCTCCACCCGGTGGCGCTCCTCCGCCTCCTCCCTCTCCCTCCGTCTGTTCCTCAGCTCGGCATTCGTCTCCTCCAGGCTCCTCTTGGAGATTTCCCAGAATGCCTGGATCTTGTCCCTCTCCAGCTGGAAGTAGCTCCTCTCCTCCCGCTCTCTGTCCAGCTCCTCTCGCAGGCGGATGATGTGCTCCTCCAGCTGTACAGAAGATGTGTGTAAAGAGCTGGACAATAAATGCTCCTGTACAGGCCTACTCAAAGCCATTTTGTTTTCTTTAGTTAAATAAGGCAGAAAGTTACCGTGTGCCAAGCATGTTTTTTTGTTGTGCTCCAGCAGATTTCAACCGGATTTTTAGATTTGGCAAATAATTGGTCATTTTGTTTCCTCATAATCACAGTGATAACAGAGGCTACAATAAAGTAAAAAATACATTTGTTTTAAACTTCTTTTTTTTTTTAAGATAATATGTTTGGCGCCATGTTCAAGGATTCAAGGATTCAAGGCTTTTATGGTCATGTGTGCATAGCTACAGTGTTACAGTGTAGGGACCTTTAGTCCCCCGATGCTCCTACATTTATTTTAGGAGATTGTAATCACTGTCAGGTGCATAAGACCTTAAAAACATACGAGCAGTATGTCACATGTCCTACAACTTTAAATAAATCCACTATTGACTTATGTTACGGCACGGTGCCTGGTGCGTTCAAGTCCCTGACCATGCCCCCTTTTGGAGCTTCATACCACAAGAGCGTTCTTCTGGTGCCGATCTACAAACCCATCTGCAGGAAACAAGTGTGCACAAAAAAAACTGTGAAATGTTGGACAGAGGAAAGCATTGCCACCTTACAGGCATGTTGGGACTGCACGGATTGGGATGTGTTTTATAGCTCATGCTCTGATCTCAATGAACTGACGTCAACTGTCTCATCCTACATATCATTTTGTGTGGAGTCTAACATTCCTTGTAAAGACATTACCGTCTTCCCTAATAATAAGCCGTGGGTCACGAAGGAACTAAAGAGTATTATAAATAGAAAGAAACGTATATTTTATACTGGAAACAGTCAGGACAAAAAATAAATTAACAGAGAATTAAGAAATGAGATAAGAAAAGCTAAAATAGCTTATAAGGTGGAACTCAAATACAGCAGTGGAGATCTTCGGGAAGCCTGGAGGGGAATCAAATCAATGTCCTCCATCTCCCAGGGTAACAACAATGACAGGGCTAGGACTACAATTAACATTGAGGGAACAAATGAGGCAGACCTCCCCAATGCTTTTAACATTTTTTATTCTCGATTCGAGAAAAATGATTTCTCCATACACCTCAACCCTTAGAGAGTCTCTCTCACCTATCTCAGACATAGTCATTGAACAGGATGATGTTAGGAATCTCTTAAAACGAGTCAATATTAGGAAGGCCCCAGGTCCTGACCATATTTGTGGGCGGACACTCCAGTATTGTGCTAGCGAACTCTGTGGTGTTTTCCAGCATATCTTCCAATTGTCACTTGAGAATAGCCAAATTCTTGATATGTGGAAATCCTCAACTGTAATTCCCATCCCTAAGAAGCCTCATCCTAAAGTCCTAAACGACTTCAGACCGGTGGCTTTAACGTCATTGGTAATGAAAATGTTTGAAAAAATTGTTAAAGGCCTTGTCATGTCAGTAATAGGTGGTGAACTTGATCCACTACAATTTGCGTATCAGGCAGGGAGAGGCGTAGAGGATGCAAAGCTTTGTATACTGCACACCCTCCACAAACACCTTGAAAAGCCACAAGCCCATGCCAGGCTTTTGTTTGCTGACTTTTCTTCAGCATTTAACACAATGCAGCCGCATCTCCTGGTAGAGAGCCTATTATGTCATTTTAAACTGCCCGATCAACTTGTTTTATGGATTTTAAACTTTCTAACTAATAGAGAGCAGAAGGTGTTTGTCAATGGACAACTCTCTGACTCTGTCATCACTTCCACGGGCTCGCCTCAAGGATGCGTTCTTTCGCCCCTACTTTTTATAATGTACACTGATAAATGCAGGAGCATGCAAGACAACAGCTACCTGGTTAAATTCTCTGACGATACCGCCCTCTTGTCCCTCCTTAGCGGCTCAGAATCAGAGTGTGCTCTTGCCAATTTTATTTCCTGGTGTGATGACAGTTTTCTGGATTTAAATGTCTCCAAAACCCAGGAATTGATCATTGATTTTAGACGTCACAAGAATGTTCCTAAGGAGTGCATCATACACAATGACAAGGTAGAAATTGTCACATCATACAAATACTTGGGCACCATTTTCGATGACCACCTCAAATTTGATGTGAATACTGAGTGTGTTGTGAAGCGGGGTCAACAGAGAATGCACCTTCTTCGCAAACTGAACTCTTTCTCTGTCAGGCCTTTCATTCTTTGTCGTTTTTACCAAGCATTGAGAGCCTTATTTGTTTTTCTTTTATCTGCTGGTTCCATAGCCTTACACTGAAAGACAGGAACAGCCTGAACAGCATTGTTAAAACCTGCTCCAAGATCATCGGCGTGAAACAGAGAGACTTAAATTCCTCCTGTAACCAGCAGATTCTGCGGAAAGCAGAGAGCATTCTGAACTCTCCAGGTCGTGTTCTTTCACATGAATTCCGTCTGTTGCCATCAGGGCGAAGATATGCTCTACCTGCTCAAAGGACTAATCGCTTTTCTAAATCATTCATCCCTTCTGCACTCAAACTTTTAAATTCTTGAAAAGGCTTTTAACTTGATTATTTATTTATTTATTTATTTATTGTTGTGATGCTTTGAACTATTTATAGTGTAAATTAGAATTATTCACATCTGTGCTCCTGGGTGTATCTGTGTGCTTTCTTCTTGTATGTTCCTGCCTGTGTTCATGACATAAGCTGCTGCTCATAACCAATTGCCCCTTGCGGGATTAATAAAGTTGTTGATTGATTGATTGATTGATTGGTTATGACAATGAAAATCTTAGGTCACAGGCTCCTCCAACAGTGCAACACAATAAAACTGATACAATAGTGCAAGTAAATAAAATAAAATAGAATATAGTAGAAATAGTGCAGAATAGTCTATACGTCATTGGAATATTGATATATTGGTTTTAGATCATATTGATTGTATTGATGGTATATATGATACCATCAATACAATCAATACGAGATGAGACGTATTGATTTGTTCTGGCAGGAAGCTTTGGAGAGGAGTTGGAAAGCATTCATGCTTCACCAATGAATGCAATGAATGATGCAGTGAGATCATATTCATGTAGGTGTACAGTGCAGCCACTATTACCTGCTACTCTCTATTACTTTGCTGAAACAACTGTGCCAACACTGTTTGCTCCCCATCTCTTCCTTATGTGTTATATATTCGGTATCCAACATAAGATTTAAGAAAAGGGAGAATTTTACTGCACAGTTTCTAACTTTAATTTGTTTTCATACTTGTACATTTTGTTAAAATACTTTTTCTTGTAATGGAATATTTTCCAGTGAGGCATTAGCGCTTAAATTCAAATAAAGGATCATTATGTCTTACAACACTGGGGACAACATGTATAAAAAAGGCAATATAAGCATTTAAGATAAGATAAGATGTACTTATTTGTAGTGTGTGAACAAGGCATTGCACATAATGTGAAAATGAAAAAGAGTACAAAATAAACAAATATAAAATAAAACAGAACTGAAGTGTTAAAATATATACATATTGACAGAGAAAGATAATAATCTGTAAACTATGAAGGGCTAATTACAGTTTACAACATGTTAAAGTAGGATATTATTTACATTAAGTGTGCAAGGAATAGCATAATAAATTAAATATACATTTAAAAAGGTACAGTGTGATGAATATATAAATACCCTCAAATAAAATTGTCAGCACTTCAACCCCACAGTCAGTGTTCATATCAAACCCAATTTACTAAAGTAAAGAAGATTAACAACAAAACATGTCTCTGAACCTCAAATACAATGTGATGTAGTAAAAACGATAACACAGTGTTATATATAGTAGCATATAGCTTTGAGGCTAATGCTAGTTATCTGTGTTAGCTGTGTAAGCTGTAGTAGCATCGCAGCTCTCACCTGATCTTTAGACATTTCATCCGTGGAAAGACCGTCCACCACGGCCGAGGACTTCCCCTTCACGACCTTTTTGCTTTTAGTCTTTGGGGGCTGTAAAGAAAACACATGCACATTTCAGCTCCATGTCTAAAACACGCTAACAGTTATCTGACCTGTAGCTTAGCTTACAGTCTCCAAACGATCCGGTATCTGGCTCATGCTAACCTAACACATGCTTATTGCACTCAACAACAACACTGCTGATTAAAAGGAGTTTACTCACCATCGTGAAATACAGTACAGGCTAACAAATGGGGGAAATAACGCTAAAGACAGGAGTTAGCCCGTTAGCCTGTAAACTAGCCGAGCTACAGTTGGAGTCCTCGGCTACATGTAAACAAAAGGCGTTGTCATGGCAACATCGTTTTCCCCCTTCGCTTCTTCCTCTTCTGTTGAAAGTCTGCAGCCCGCACAGGTGTCTCCTCTTGACGACTGGATTATTAGCACATTTAAAGAACACTCTTAATATATCTCTGTATAAAATAAAAAATAAATATAAACAAATCAAAAATGTTTACAAGGTTCATTTATTGTCATTGATTCCACAACACAAAACAGCTTTCCTGATGAATTGTCCTTTACATCTTTCCTTAACCTCTTCACGTTTTTCATCTAGACTCAGGGAAGTGGTTAGGAAAAGACATAGGACCTGTCTCTTTAAACTTCCTTCCTGAAAACAACTGATAGCTGTGATGGGTTTTAAGGATAAATGTGGCACTCCTTTGCTTATGAGCCTGCATATGACATTTAAAGGGGTTTCCAAATATCAGTTGCTTGTTGATTCTCATCTTTTATATTCAGGCATCAAACAAAAAAACATTTTGACACTCTACAGATTCCTGTAAAAAGTCCCCTTCTTAGAAAACACAGCGGTATTTGGGTGTTTTTCACACGGCTGGAGAGGTGTGGTGACCCGCTTCATGTACAGGCTGAATTTACCAGAAGTTTATTCGCTGAGATTTCCTGTGTGAAGTGGAAATTGGGCGAGGTGATACACACACTCCTCCCTGCTGCCTCCTTCAGCTGCTGGTGTGTTCACACTGTTGTACTTGTTATTATTGTAATGTGTAGTTGGTGTTTCAATGCTTGTCCAGTAATAAGGACTTCCACCATAAGGCTCCCTCCCAGGCTGATGCTCACTATCTTTAATCTCCTCGTAGATCCTCTCAGGTTCAGCTTCGTCCTCGTTGGGATTTCTCTCTTCTCTGTTTTTGGAGAAGTGTCTCAGGGTTATGATCCCCAGAAGCACCAAAGCAGCACCAACCACTACACCAACAGGTACTTTCCAAAAGTCAGATCGTGGTTGGTTCTCTGGTTCTGCAGTGGTTCCCTCCTGTCCTGAGTCAACACCCAGTCCCTTGTTTCTCTGAGTGACTATTTTATATCCAGCTTCAGGATCCACCATGTTAGGATCCTTCATTACTTCGAGATATATCCGGACTTTATTACAAAAATACATTTTTTCAAGATCAGGTGTAACATTTTCTATCACCAGTGAATTATCTGATCCGGAACCAAAGCGCCTGTCAATGATGTTCACTTTGCCATTTTCTATAGTGACAAGAGGCAGAGTTTTACCATTACCATCCATATGCCAACTCCATGTTACATCCCCTTTCTTATGAGGACAGGGCAGTGTTGCCTTCATGCCCGTCTGCACTGTTATTTTTTGAGGAACAGCTGAAAAGCAAAAAGCAGAAAGTAGTTAAACATTTGTGGTAAACTTTTCTGTCAATCACATACAGTATGTACCTCGTGTAGTTTGTTATCTTCAGCGGGACAACAACAGCCATGACAAGCAGACAATTGGTAAGATAAGATGGTTTGATTGATTGATGATTTGCTCATGGTGGTTTTATTAAAAAATATCAACTACTGATTGAAAGAATAAAAACATAAACCTTAGACAAAAAGTGAAAAAGTTTTCCATGCTTAATTCTCCGAAACTTTTCAGTGACTTCAAGGAAACCAGAGCCCAGTCTGCTCTGATTGATAAATGAAAACAAGGCAAAAGCCAGAACTCCAAATGTATGAATATTTTAATAGAAACCTGTTAAAAATAGATCTTCTTACCTGTATAGCTGATAGAGAAGCATGCAGCAAGCAGCAGGAAGTAGAGACAAAGCAGCATCTCTGCAGCTGGTGAACTCTGTTGTGTCACATACGACTTACATATAGTATTTTTAATCTCTGAGGAAGTTATGAGTAATATGGCTGTGGTTGGAAAAGGTCTTGAGTGATTGGCTGTTTTATACCGTGGGGAGTTTCTCTGCACAGGTTGAAATAAATCAGATCTTTAAACGACTATTTTTTTGTCACTGTGAGAACTCCCAGATGCATTCACCAGATATTTGATCAGTCATCCAGAGGGACTTTTTTATATTACTCATTTCTTCTTTGGGTTTTTCTCTGCAAAGAGAGACAGGACACCTGCTGCTGAAATATGTAATACATTGATTTGCACCATTTCTCTTTCACTCAATTTGATTGATTAGATCTACTGTTAGTACAAAAACACCAAGACAAATTCCTCGTATTTGTGAACCTACTTGGCAATAAACCCGATTCTGATATTTTATTCTGTGGATCAGAATCAGAATCAGAAACGGGTGTATTACCAGGTATCAGAGATGGAGTACTGGAGCCGGACTCGGACTCGTGTCGGACTCGAGTGCCGATTTTCGGGACTCGTTGTAGAGGAAACTTCTGTGTAGCTATGCAGTGGGAGTCACCGACTCAGGAAGGAGACACGGTAGGAGCAGTAGCTTTGATGTCAAACACATGATGGTTTATTTGGAGTTACGGCCGGAGGATTCACATCACAAGTCCAAGAGTCAGAGGTTCTGACTCCACGGTAGAATTGCCACGTCAATTCTGGAGAGCCTCTCTCTTGCCAGCCCATCTAACTGGTTTCGCAGAGAGTAAACCACATATTTGAGAAGATAGCCTAAACAGTGTGGGAACACTGAGCTACTTGCGTCGGACACTTATGGCCTCGAAGATTTTACCTTGGAGTCCACAAATACAGAGAAGGAAGTGTCCCAGTGTACCCACAACACAGACCATCTGTGACCCAGTATTGACCGGTCACAGAATGGGAACAATAACATTATTGGCTAAGCAGCCTGTGTCCTTAAAGAAGGTAACAGACATCAAGGTTTGTCCTGTATGTCACATCTTGGCGTCTATGACAATTATTTCCATAACACTCGTGACTCGACTCGCGCACTGATTGACGCGACTCGGACTTGGACTCGTGAATTCTCGTGCACGATGACTTGGACTCGGACTCGTGAATTCTCGAGTACGATGACTTGGACTCAGACTCGTGAGTTTCCCCCCCCCCCCCCCCCACGATGACTCGGACTCGACTTGTGCATTGACGCTCCGACTTGGACTCAGTGGCAGAGCCAGGACATTTTCAGTGGGGTGGCCAGGATGGAACCAGTGATCATTTTGGGGTGGCATTGAAATCACTATTATATTAACTTAAACATATATCACCTACAACACACCTCTACATTATTTGGGATTAAGCTAGTAGTGGAATAGATCAAATAATATTCAGTATATCTAACTATTTTTTTATTATTCCCACAGGCAAAGTATCAATGAAGCTTACATTATACAAATGTAGTGCAATATACAGACTGTTTACCTTATGGTGATCAGAGCTCATTCTCTCAGTGTATCATCAGGAATACAGAGACACACACACATCATTTACATAAGAGTTTTTAAATTAAATGATTGGTTAAGAATAAACGTCTTGAAGTAAATAACAATAAACAATAGCCCTTAACCATGTAAGGCCCCCGGTTGTAATTTTACAACATTACTTTAAGCTATCCAAAAAAGTCAGTAAATGTTTTTGTTTTTTTAAAAGACTACATTTACATAGTCAAAAGGTCCTTTCTAGGTGACTCAGACTCGACTCGGACACTCCTTGGGTGACTCGGACTTGGAGTCGACTACGACTCTCCCTTGGTGACTCGGACTCGGACTCGAACAGTGGTGACTCGAGAGTGACTTGGACTCGTGAATTGGTGACTTGACTACAACACTGCCAGGTTCACACATACGAGGAATTTGACTTGGTGTCGTGGTGCATAAATAAAAATAAAAACAACAACAACAATTCAAAATTCAGGAAATGCTGTTCTTTATTCCAGAAAATAGTAGTACAACACATCGCCTACCCTAGTTGATTAAATAAAATATATTATTTACACTCTGCAGTTGTTAATTAGCTCAGATGCTTCTAGGACTTGGTGGTGTTGGGCGGCTGGCCGATCTGCCACAGATCCGCAAACGACACGTTGGCCGAGCCTCGCTTCGCTGGTTTGGCCTGAAAAAGAGAAACAAACAAAAAAAATGTAAACAATTAAATCACTTTTCTTGACAACATATCTCCTCTGCTCATGCATCTGATGGATAAGACACAGCAGCGATTGTTTCTGTTAAAGGTGCGTACCTTTTCGGGTTATTTGGAATACACAGTATATATATAACATATATATATATATGAGTCAATACAAAAATTAAGGAATATCATAATCATGCATACACGGTTTGATAAAGACAGTTGAACTCTGGGAATTGTAGTACAAAAACACCACAACAGTCAAATTAGGGATAAAGTGATCACATGTTTCTGTCCGATAGCGATACTCTATGCCAGGGGTGTCAAACTCAAATACACAGAGGGTTCAATGTTTATTGCAGAACTTAATGAAATGAACTTATTTCACATATTAAACCTGGAACTAACAAAGCTTAAATGATTGCCTATAAAAACAACATTAAATATTAAATAATCAGTTGCATTCATTTCTTATGGCCGTTATTTCTTCTAATCCTTGGCTGCTCCTGGTCTCGGACGCCTAGCAGGCTCATAATTATAATCATATGCATTCGAAGATTTTCAACCTCTACTGTGTCAAAACTAGCATTGTGTCCCATGTTTATTCATACGTTAGACCGCCGCTCTCCCCCATGTTACGTCACACGCGGGAGGTCACGTGGGGAGGCTTTTTGTATGCGGAAGTAAACATGTCTTACAAAACGACGCCAGATGTCACTGTAGCGTATATTTCTGTATACTTTTTTGAAAATCTACATTATTTTCCTACACATTTATTCACTGGTGTGTCTAACCTGCAAGTTGCTCTTTAACCCGTTTAACCCAGAGCCATAAGATTTCTCTGTGCGCGTTTTCCCTCCTTTGTCCCACTTCGCTTTCCTTACTAACAAGGGCGGGAACATATAAAGGGCACAGAAGAGGTGCATGCTGGGAAAACGCGTGAAGTGGAAGACCAGAGAGGTATGGCTGCAGTTTTATGATTATTGTTGTTTATAAACGATGTTTCAAACACATTTATCATTATATTGTTACATATACATGCTCAGTGTTATGTGTATTTGTCAGCTGCTGTCTGGTTTTCCCGCCATTACTGTTCATATTCAGTGTTTCGGACATATTGTTTACATGTTGACTGAAACTGAATTTACAGCGCTGAGCGAACAATCCTCCGTGTTTGAACCTCTTAAATCGCTGCATAGCAGATTTATTTGGACTGGATTATCCCAGAGTCTAACGATTCTTTATAACACAGTTTCAGATTTGTGAAACCTTAATTCTATTTGTGAAAAGAATCCAGTCACAGCTTCAGTAATACCTAATGACTGTTTTAACCGTTATCAGTGGTTTAAATACATTTAGTTAAGTACTACACTTTAGTAATGAATGTGTTCTTTACTAGTGTTGCATGCATACTGTTATATATGATACTGATTTGGGCAAAACAAGTACTCTTACTTCAGTTATTTAAAGTATATTTGAATGCAGGATTTCACCTGTAACAAACCATTTTTACACTGTGGTATTGCTACTTTTATTTAGGTTAATCTGAATTCAGTGTGCGAAAAAGTGCACGTCCCACCGTCCGGGACGGGTTATTCACAACATTGGACAAGTAGATTTTTAAATTGACTTGTCCAATGGACAAGTGACATTTTTCGCCGCTATTTATTGACAAATTATTGATAAATTCAGCTTACAAAAGGCATAACTCATTCGCAAATTGTCCGTGTCCGCCGTTGTTGTTTGCAACCGCTTTACGTTTTTTTACTCACTTACGTCGTGTCGTAAAACTGTGTGAAAATGAAATACGATGGCGAAGAAGAAGGTTCTAGTGGCCCCAAGAGGGCAACAAAAGATTTCTTTCTTTTCTAAGAAGGTTTGTACACATCATTCTCACAGTTGTAAAATGGTGTGTTACATTAACAAGGAAAATAATTGAAATAAATTATGTCCGAAAATAGTGGATTAAGTGCTTGAAAGGGGACTTTTATTAATCCATTACATTACATTGCATTTAGCTGACACTTTTATCCAAAGCGATTTACAATCCCTGTGGGGAAATTCAGTAGGCAACAGGGTAAGGGTGAAAAACAGGACAGCACAGATTCACACAGGTTCATCAAATCAAAAATAAAATCGAAGATAAAAATAAAAATAATGAAAAACTATTAAATAAGAAATTAATAAAAATAATAATAAAAAAGGGGTAGACCTATGTAAAATACTTTTTTCTTTTAAAAGGGGGGGATTGAAAGGGGCTCTTTATGTACCAAGGGGCTTGAAAGGGAAATATCAAATTATTTCAGAAAAAAAACCCAAAAAATGCAGAAAGGTTTGTGGGGAGTCTACGAGTACCTAACATTCATGTTGACAAAAATCTATAATTTGTCTGCAAGAACAGGAGTCTGAACAACAGCCTGAACATGCTGAAACGAGCCCTCAGAAAGTCCCAGAGTGTGAGCAGAACGATGGCCCCCCCAGTCACGAGAAAGTCTCTGCTAAAAGGCCATGTTCCGTTATCTCACCAATGGCTGGTCCATCTAAAAAGGCCAAGAGTGACATCGCCCTGACACCCAAGAGGAAAAGAACATTCATTGAGACTTGGAAAACCCAGTTTCCATGGGTAAGATGTGTGGACGACATCATGTTCTGTGAGGTCTGCAGAGAATATCCATCCATTGCTGACCACAGCAGTAAACTGTACGAGGGTGTCACAGGGTCAAAACGCATTGAGACACTTCAGTCACACGAATCCAGCAAATATCACCTTCTCTGCATTCAAAGGAAAGAGGTCACAGAGAAAGGCACAGGGCCAATGTTTGTGGCTCTCAAGAAGCAGGCAGAAAATATGGACGACCAACTGAAACCCATGTTCAACACTGCGTTTTATGTCGCCAAACAAAAGTTGCCTTTCCGTTCATTTGAGGGCCTCATCGAACTTCAAGAGAAGAATGGCATTAAAATGCCTACACAGTACCGGAACGATAAGGGGTGCAAGGCATTTGTGCAGGCCATTGCAGAAGTCGAGAAGGACAGAGTTTCTGAAGACCTCAAGGCTTCAAGATTCTTCGCTCTGATGGGAGATGGATCCACGGATATATCTGTGACAGAACAGGAGAATGTATATGTTAGGTAATTATTATTTTGAATTCTTTTGTAAGTCTTATTTAAGTTACATTTTATCTCCAAAAGGGCCTTTTGTTTATGAGTAATTAATTCACAATCATTTTATTGATGAATTTTATTAGTTTAAATTTTCAGTTAACTTAAAAAATTTTAACAGGTAAAGTATATACATAAATTGTTTAAAGCGAATGAAGGTGAAGTTGCTTTTTAGTGTTCTTAGTCTTAAAAAAAAAGGTGAAGGCAACACTGGTGTGGGAAGGTTTATATAAGATAATCATTTAAAAAAATGTTATTGCACTTTATTGATGTACTTTATTTATTTTCTATCTTCAGGTATGTCAAAGATGGACTTCCAGCGACAGAGTTCATTGACATCATGGCTGTAAAGTCAGCTGATGCTAATGGTGTTCTGGCAGCTCTCCTCGAGGCACTACATCATGTCGACCTAACAGATGGAGACATAAAGAAGAAAATAATAGGCTGCACATTTGATGGTGCCAGCGTTAACCAAGGTGCCAAGGGAGGAGTTATTGTGAAGTTGCGGGAATTGTTGGGGCATGTGCTCATTTCGATTTGGTGTGCTCCACATAAGCTGGAGCTGTCGCTCCTAGATGCCACCAAAGCCACTGACTTCATTGACATCGTAGAGAAAGGAGTGGACCCCATCTACAGATTCTACTATGGATCTGGTAAACGTAGGAGGGAGGTGAACGCCATATCAGCCGTTATAGACGAGGATCCTGTCTATTTCTCAGCACCCTGTGGCACTAGGTGGATGGCGTCAAGACTCCGGGCATACAAGGCTGTAATAAAAAATTACAACTCCGTCATCCTACACATGGAAGAGGCTTCAAACAGAAAAACAGACGAAGGAGCTAAGTGTGTGGGGTACTTGAAGGTACTGAAGTCTGCAAAGTTTGTTGATGGGCTCCACTTTATGGTAGATGTCTTGGAAGTGTTGGCCAACGTGAGTCTGGCATTCCAGAGTAATGATCTGTTCATTTATGATGTTGATGTAAAGTTGTGTGAGGATCAAGTTGGAAGGCCTTAAGCATAATAGAGGTGATGTCTACACTGCCTACATGGCAACCTGCAAGGATGGCAAGTTTGACAGTAAGAGCAATGGACACATCACTTCACTGAAAGGAACAGGTATTCCAGAAACAGTGAAGAATTCCTTCTTGGAGAATTGTGTGAAGTTCCTAGAGAAGAGATTTTCCTTCCTGAAGGATACCCCTTTCAGTGATTTCCATGTTCTTGACCCCAGGAACGTCCCAAGATCAGACGCACAACTAGCTACATATGGTGATGTTCAGGTTATGAACATGGTGACCCACTTCAAGTCCGTTCTCAGTGAGGAGGAGGTAATAATAATAATAATAATAATTTCAATTTATATAGCGCCTTTCACGAAACCCAAGGACGCTTTACAATGGGAAGTAACAAAACAAAAAGTAATAATAAAGAGACATAGGCTGAAGAAAACAAAAACAGGAACAGGTTGCTGAGTTCTGTATATTAGTTGAGGCCAAAGGCCTGAGTGAACAGATGGTAACCAACATCCCTAGACAGTGGCCAGCTCTCAAGGCCAGACTGAAGTACAGGCAGAGGCAGCCCGCCAAGGAGGTCATAAGTGACCTTCTCACTGAGAACCACCCAGATGTGAAGGACGTCCTGGTTCTGGTGTACATGATGGTCACCCTTTCTCCCTCCTCTGCTGCCGTGGAGCGTGGATTTTCCCTCATGAACCTCATAAAAACATCCAGAAAATCCCAGATGACCAATGAAACTCTGGGGTCACTCATGAGGGTCAGCCACATCACCACCACAGTGGCAGAGTTTGACCCAGAGCCAGCCATCCAGAAATGGAAAACATCTGCTAAGACCAAGAGGTATGTCAAAGCTGCCCCAAAGCCTGCTGCAGTGAACAGCAACTTACCTGTGCCTGTTGCCCCATAGCTCGGTGTGAGGAGAACCACTGGAGTGCTGCCCCACAGTTCGGGAGACAGCTGCAGTGAACAACCACCCTGAGCCTGAAGCCATACCTTTCTGCTAGCATGTCTACTAGTCCCACAGAGGAGAAAACATTATATTGTTAGTACTTAGTTGTTTTATCTTATTATTTTATATCTGTCATTCATTTGATGTGCCTTGATGGTAGAAGTTCAGAAACCAGACACTGTGAACAATATGAACAAATAAACAATAAAATGTTTCCTACAGTAACCTAGATTCTTGTGTGCTTTATGTTGATATGTAATCATATTTAAAATAGGTGCAGCAATGCATGCACAAAGTATAGATATGGACAAGTGAAAAATGTATTCGGACAAGCACATTTCCAAACTCACTTGTCCATGGACAAGTACTCTCTAAAAACTTTTTCTCACACTGTGAATATACCCCCCCCCCCCCCCCCCCTTATTTTCTTCAAGTAATAGTTTATTTTGTTAAATGTAAAAGAGGGGTGTTTAAAACTCATGTGACAAGCAAGACTGCTTAATTATTTCCAAACCAAATTCTAAAAACAGTACAAAACATAGGTTTAAGAAACGTTGTTCTGGAGTGACCTAAACTGTTAATTGATTGTCTCAATAATCTTCAGTACATTAACCGTTTGTAGAGGATAATCAATACTAGCTAGCTTGTGTTATAACAAGGTTTATAGAAACATACATATATTTTCAGTTCTTGAATCACTGTTGTCTAGTTTTCACCATTACCAAAATCAATAATTTTTTCCAATAACCTCTTCAGGATATGTGTATTAAAACATGCTAACATCTTAAATGTACGGCTATATAATCATAAGCTTGAACGTTTGGTGCACTAAATACACACAATCTTCTGTGATAAAGGCGCTCATACACATGATATAAGAAAGAAGCGTAGTGCTTGTTGTCCATGTGACTAATCCAACAATATGTCCTTTCTCTATTGGTCAGGTGACACGTTCAGTTTGCCACCATGTCGTCCAATAAGAAGGGCGGCGATGAGCGTTTCCTCCGGGTTCAGAAGGACCCCAGGTTTTGGGAGATGCCCGAGAGAGAACGCAAGATCAAGATCGACAAGCGCTTCCAGTCCATGTTTCACGACAAGCGCTTCACGGAGAAATACACGGTGAACAAGAGAGGCCGACCCATCAACCAAACCTCCACCGAGGACCTGAAGCGCTTCTACAACGTCTCCAGCTCAGAGGACGAAGACGACGATGAGGAGGGTGTGAAGAGCAAGAAGAAGAAAGAAGTGAAGGAGGAGCTGGTGAAGGTGGAGATAGAAGTGAAAGTGGAGAAAGAGGTGAAGGTGGAGAAAGAAGTGAAGGTGGAGATAGAAGTGAAGGAGGAGCTGGTGAAGGTGGAGATAGAAGTGAAGGTGAAGGTGGAGAAAGAAGTGAAGGAGAGCAAAGACGTTAAAGCTGAAGGACCGCCGCCTGAACGAGGGGTCAGAGTCATAGAAGAGGGTGAGTAGATGTCTCTGAGGCTCATATTCACTGATGCAGGCTGAGGAAACGAGCACAGATTCAACATTACAACTTAATTAGTTTAGTTCGTCAGTTAGCTGAGTTTCTTCCCGTTAACTGAGTATGACACATTAATAGGTTGTTACATTTGAACAAGCTCTGAGACACAGTTCCGTGACGAAAAAAACCTGTATCCCCGCTAACGGGGGCTGCAGGGTTTATCTGCTTAAACATGACAATAGCGCCAAAATAAACTACACATTATCATATTCATGCTATACATAACTAAGCACAAGAAGAGGCTGCGAAGCTAAAGTCAAGAAGAGCAACTTACTCGTTTGATGCGATGACAGAACTAACGTTCACAGGAAGTGAAGCTATGATGCGTTCAAACGCCTCTTGTAAAATACAGTCTTTCGCCCAAAACTTCCAATAACTGCTTCAAAAATCTGCCTTCATATAAACTCAAGGAACTATTGCATTTTCATTAATAAATTGCTTTGACATTTTATTTTTATTAACGTCAGTATTTCTTTTTGATTCGTTGTAAACTGCTCAGGGCTGGTAAAGGTCTATAGATTTGAATAGTAGTTTGAAAAAAAACAGTTTTAATAGCCGTTTTTGATTGGCTTTTTTTAATACTTGTGTCTGGCTGGCTGATGTGCTCGATTTGAAAATGATGCAGTATTTAAACAGGACTTGCATCTTCTGCCTCTTATTCTGCAAGAAGACAAGAGCGACAGAGAAAAAATGTATTCCTATGGTAAATGGCCGAATTTAGATTAATGCTACTTGTTATTCATTCATTGTGTGCTTGCTTTAGCGCTGCCTGTTAGAATATGATTTAATTTATTAAACTAATGGTTGAAAATGATCTTTTCAGATGAACTTGTGCGTTACACTGCAGCAGAGAAGACCTTCACTGTGAGAAAAGGTAGGCTGCTTTAATATTGTTTAAGTTAGAAGTAACACACTTAGCTATTCTATCTACCTCTGGAACTAGCTAAACTAATTATAAATATGTTTATTCTTCACTGTCGGCTCACTCATTACTCTGGATCAGCCAGCTGCATGAGATACTGACGCGCTGTCAGGAGAGAGGAAAACACAGGCTCCGTTTATTATCCAAAGTTACTGTACACTTTTGAATCATGTAGTTAATCTAGCATAATTAGATTGTTTAATATAGAGTCGTTATCAATTTCTTTTAAAACTCTATAAATACCATAGAAGACGTTTGACCTGCACTTTTTTCTCATTTTGTCGATGTTAACCGGCTACAAAACATTTCTAAGGGAAGCTCTGGTTTTGTGTGTACACTATTTAGTAACGGTTGTTCTGTGTTTGTAGGGCTCCCAGTGTACTTGCTCACAGCCTCCATATGCCAGGGTGTTGAAGAGCAGATACCACACCTGACTGCTGCATATGTCCACCCAGACACATTCCTCGCGCGGAGCCTGGAGCAGCACGCCTGGAAATTTGATCGGGTGACCGGGGAGGCGCTGGTGGTCGTGCACATCGGAACCGATGATGTGGCCTCCGGCCTGTCCCCAGCAGCCATCGTGGGACAAATGGAGGCCCTCATTGACCGGATCCAGCACGGCCATGCAGAGCCTCTCTATGTGGCCGTCTGCTCTATCCTCCCCCGGCTGGTGGACAACCAAAGGACGATGGGTACGGTGCGGGACACCAACCGCAGGTTCCACGAATTGTGTCGGAGGAAGAAGGACACAATTCACCTCCCTACCGGGAAACTGTTTCTCCATCACAGACAGATTATTCAAAATTATTTTACTGGGGATGGAGTCCACCTAAATGTGGAGGGGAAAAAAGTCCTCTTTAATTATTTAAAGACATTTCTTTGGCATTTTTGTAAGCATTCATAGAATGTTTACAAAAATGCCAAAGACATGTCTTTCTCACAGACAGACAGAGAGGGACAGAGACAGACAGACAGACAGACAGACAGACAGAGAGGGACAGACAGACAGACAGACAGAGAGGGACAGAGACAGACAGACAGACAGACAGAGAGGCAGACAGACAGACAGACAGACACTGCGTTACTGTTAATTATTTGATTTTTATAAATGTTAATAAAAATGTGTTGCAATACTAGTATTATATTGTGCTTTCTAATATATTAACTGGGTCCATTTGGAAGAGTTTTAGACATTAATTTGTTACACACACCTACACACACTGTACAACACACACCTATGCATGGTCCTTGTTGAAATAAATACATAATAATAATCATTATAAATAATAATAATATAGAGATAGGAAATTACTGACAGGGAACCCTCTGAATCAGACTACGAGAGGCTGACTGCATCCACTCAGTGTGTCCGATTCAGAAACGTGACTCTTTCACCCTTTACGTCACAAACAAAGATGGTGGATGAGATTAGATCTATAAAACACATGGAACGATAATCAATGGGCCACAATGAAGGAGAGACTATCTGCATCTTTTAAAACTTTACGCACAAACGTTTCACCTAAATAATGAAATGCCTCCAATGCAAATGTTAATACGGTTGTTTATTGCCGTTTCTGAAGTTTAAGAGGAAAAACAAAACAAAAAACACTATTGGACAGTAGGTGGTGGTTTGCACATTGAAGTTGTTTTGAACGAAGAAGAACAGGGAGAGAGAGGAGCTTACTTGTTCCTTACCTCTCTAGCAATAGAGAGGCGAAGTCCCTCCCCTTCCGGTGGGACTCAGACCTTATTTCGGAAAAAGTTTGTATTGATGGCAGAGATTATCAACTGTTCAGCGCAGACTACAAGCCGGAATGAAAGGATCAAAATAATTGTCAAATCAGCTGAAAAGTACCTTGATGTGAAAGGGATGCACTGGGAAAATGTGAAAGATATCCTAAATGATGACGTCCAATAACCTCAGACATGGACTGGATCATCCTGATGGTGTTAATTGTACTGCAGTGGAATGCTAGAAGTTTAATTGCAAATGGACAAGAGTTCAAAAAATATATTGACAACCTGGGAGAGAAACCTAATGCTCTTTGTATTCAGGAAACATGGCTGAAACCACAACTGGATTTTATTGTGAAGGGATATACTGCAGTTAGAAGAGATAGGGACTCTGGCAGAGGGGGAGGAGTTGCAACATTCATACAGAGTGGTATACATTATAAAGTTATGCATGTAAGTACAGATCATGAAGCAATAGTTATAAGGGTATGGAATGATAGAGGACCTATAGATATAGTAAATTATTATAATCCATGTGGGAAATTAGATCAAAGTATATTAGAGGATGCTTGGGGGTACACTGCAAGACAAAGTAATATGGTGTGGGGATTTTAATTCACATAACTCGCTCAACCCGGTATCACGGCAAGACGTGAACATGTGACGATTTACCATGCTGGGAGACGTGAAGATGTCACGATTTCGTCCCCTTCAAACGTGACAGCTACACGGTATTGTTAACCCATGATAACCAGTGGAGAAATAACCGGAAATACCAAGCAAATGCTACCCCGACGTAATGATTTATTTTTTAATAGTCACACTCGATTACGGCTATTTTCTTGTTGCCCCAGCTGGTCGACACCTCTTTTAGCAGAAACAAAGGCTACATTAATGTATTAAATCGATGTTAATCCGTGCGTGTGGATGTGGAATTAACGGACGTGACGTTTTGCGATTGAGTTGCCAAGCAACAGCTTCGGTTCATGTTCATTTACAAACTATTCAACTACAACCGTACAACCGTTATATTTAAAAACATGTTAGAAGGCCTCACGAAATACTTTAATGCACATTAAAATGTAAATGTGAAGGAATGTGTGTATAACAAAATACATCGGTCATTAAACGAAACCGGAAACAGACGTAGGCAAGATCCTCAGCTCGATGATTGGATGGTTATCCGCAATGCATGCTGGGATTTGGTGTTTATGTGATGTGAAATCTGAAAACGTTTTTTAAAAATACAATAATACTTTATTCCGAGTGTGCTTGCTTTTCTCTTTGAAAGTCATCACATAACGGCATTGTAATACACGGTTCGGCTGCATTAAATATTACATATCTGCCGTAATTCTCTATTTATAGAGCCCTGCTGAGAAGACTTCTAGACAAACAGGAGAACTGCCGCCAAAACTGAAGATGTGACGTGGGCTCTAACTCTAGGGCTCTGGGTGGCGGTATGCACCTTTTAAGTTGTTTGCAATCCGACAAATCCGAGAGAAGAAGAGGTAGAAGAAGAGGTGAGTGGATTAAACACCTGCAGAGGTTTCATTAAGTGTATTTACACCTGTTAGCTTAGCTTACAGTTAATCACGAATCAGAAGTTATCTTATTTAACACAACAGCTGTAATCTTAGAAGAAAGAAACTCACAAAAAAACTTGAAATGTGCGCCAACATCGGCTAACAGCTAAAGTCTAAAAGCTATCGGCTAACAGCTATTGACTAACAGCCAAAGTTATTATTTCAGTTCGGCTCTGGGTGAGTAACAGTTTATTTGTAATGCTCAGCTGACTTTATGTTAGTAATTTATTACACCAGTTGTCTTTAAGACAGTTTGAGTTGTTGGGTTGGTGCTCTTTACCATAGATATGGTTTTAAATATATGCTAACTTGCTTATTAGCATCGCCATTCACCGTGACGTTGCATTTTTCCCATTGAAATGAATGGGGTTCTTCAGTTAGCAGCTAACGCTAAGCGACGGTTTAGCTCATTAGATAAATAGATATACTTTATTTAACAGGGATGCAAACTTGTCACCTTTCGGCGAAATTCGCCGTTTTGAATCCAAAATAGGTCGTTTGTGTGATTCATGTAGATCTGCAATAAAAATATGTTTGGGGTATGGGGCGGTCTGGGACCCGGAGTAATCTGCGGCCGCGAGCTGTTATGTGCCAGCATGACACGCATGGTGTTCTTTTTTATATATTATAATGAAGCGCGAGTTGTGTGCTCGAGTCTTCCTGCCTGTCGGCTCTGCTCATGGATGTATAATAAGGCTGCTGCTCCGCGATGAGGGTTTAGCTTCAGCAGCTACATTACCTACGGGCAGGGCCGGACTGGGACAATAAGTCAGGCCGGGAATTATACACCCAGCCAGGCCACTACCAGTTTTATTTTGTGCCATTAGTGCTGCCCATAGTGATAGCCCTAAACTTTAAATCTACTACCCCAGAATAAACATATGGACATGGGTTACTAATTTTTAAAAAAAGTGCAAATCTATTTAGGAACTTATCCATGTGAACATATTTTAGGTTGAGGTGGACCTCAAATCCTCTAGGGGGGTCCGGGGGCATGCTCCCCCGGTAAGATTTTTTTTTTTTAAATGTTGGACTTAAATGCATCAATCTGGTGCACTTTGAGGGGGAAATAAAGAGACTACACCCATATGAAACAGAACTGTATACATTTAAATAATCATAAATTCATAAGAACATGGCCATAACCAATAACATACCATATCCAATATGAAAAAACATTGAAACTTGTTTATTTATTTGTTTTTGGTTCATTTATAGTTGTGAGCGTGTCTGGGCTCCTGAATCAGCCTCACCTGTCTCCCTCCTCTCCCCCTGCTCCTCTTTGAGGCAGCAGCAAAGACTAGTTTTAGCTCTCACCATGTTTTTAAAGTTTATATTGCCTTTTTTCACCTAGTTTTATTATTCATCCATATTTTACTAATCACTCCCCCTTCAAATGGAAATATATGTTTACATAAATGGTGACCAAACCGTTTGAGACCCACAGAGAACTTAGACTAAGTTAACTAAACACTTTACCTCACCTGAGGCTGAGCTGTAGTTATCAGTCTCTCAGTCTGACAGGAGAGGACTCTCCTCCACCTTGTTGACAGCTCATGATATCCGTTAGCGCAGCTAGCTAGCTAGCACCAGATGCTAACAACAACAATACACGTAACCGGGGAGCGCGCTTTCTCTCTCGCTCGCTCGTGACACACATACACACACCCTCCCGAGCTTGAATGACACACAGAGACCAATCGAGGGCTTTAGTGTACGATCTGTATGAAAGTGGCCATGTCGGCAGGCCACATCATGTAGACAGCCAGTCACCCTCTGTGAGGCAGAGTCAGACCCACATTTGCGCAGCGTTGTGTTCACAATACATACAAAAAATAATCCTCAGGCCAGCAGGCCACTTAACAGGCCAGGCCATCGGGAAACCTCCCGGTTCTCCCGATGGCCAGTCCGGGCCTGCCTACGGGTGCGTTCGTTAATATTAACTGTGTGGTCCGGAGTCACAGTGGCACAGACTGGACCGCTGGTGAACAGCTGTTAGAACGGGGCGTTCAGGTGTTCAGATCAGAGCTCCCTGTCGGAGCGGCAGAGCGTGATGTGCACTGACAAATGTTTCTGTCACAATATTATTTAAGGAATCGTTGAGCTATACATTGTCACTATCTGCTAACGTTAGCTTTAGCCTTCGTTTTCTAATAGTTTTTTTCATAGGCTATAAACGGAGGTGGTATAAGTATAGGTCTTGTACTTGAGTAAAAGTAGAAGCACTCAGATCTTGTACTTGAGTAAAAGTAGAAGTACTCAGGTTGGAGGAATACTATGTTACAGTAAAAGTACTGCATTCAAAATGTTCCTCAAGTAAAAGTAGAAAAGTATTCTCATCAAAATATAGTGAAAGTAGCGACAGTAAAAGTAGTCATTGTGCAGATTGGTCCATTTCAGAATAATATATATGATATGTTTTATAATGATTGATCATTAAAGTGTTATCAAAGCTGGTAAAGGTGCAGCTAGTTTGAATGACTTTGTATACTGCAGGGTAGCTTGTGGATTTACTCCAGGTGGAACTAAAGTCTGATTTAACACTTGATTAGATTTCACATCATTCATCCAGATCTGTAAAGTAACTAAAGGTATTAAATACATGTAGTGGAGTAGAAGTACACCATGTACCTCTGAACTGTAGTTGAGTAGAAGAACAAATTAGCAAAACATTGAAATACTTAAATAAAGTACAAGTATCTCAAATTTCTACCCAAGTATAGTACTTGTTGAGTTTATGAACTTAGTTACTTTACACCAGTGGCTATACAGATAGAAAAACTAAGCCTTGCACAGAGGCATGAAAATACATTTTCAAAATGCTCAACAGTGCTGCCAAAATTATAAACTGACTGCTACACAATTAAAATAAATGCTTTTATATATTTCTATTAGATGTGACTCTTTGGCGTTTCTGTTATTATTACCACTGCTGCTTTAGTTGTTCTGACTGCTAAAATCATCTGTTATTCCTCATTTTAAAGCCGATATTCCGTGGGGTCGGGGGGGCTCGGCTCCTTGTCACCTTTTTCATACCTGATGAGTTTGCATCCCTGACTTAAATAATGATTTATCTTAAACTTGGAAATGATTGTGTCACAGCAGAAGTGTTTTCAGGCATTAGACAAGTTAAACATATTTAAAAGATGCAATAAGATATAATAAAAATGAAGCATTAGCAGCAAGTTTACCCACAGGACACATATCACTAGAGCAGGGGTCGGCAACAGGCGGACCTAGACGCCGACCTACCCGGACCTATAATCGATACATTAATAGGGGATTTCAATTTTGACACAGTGTTTGACCAAACATTCCCTCTCAAGTCAGAACTGAGGTCACGAAAAATAAGCCCAATATGATCAGTCGACCAGGATTAAAACTAAAGCAGGGCAGGCTAACCAATGAGCACCTGCATGTGTATGAGAATGGCCCTGACATAATTTCAGCCCAGATTTACAAACTCCTGGCAGGACAAGCTCCAGCTCAATTCTCGCACTGAATAAAAAAAGGTAGTGGGGGACTGCAATATAAGAGGGAAAGAGAATCTTTAAAACTGTTCAATTGTTATGATGTGTAAAGACTGATATTGTTCTATAATCGGCTGAAACTGTTAAGTCATGACGTGAAACGGTTAACAAAGAAAAAGGGAAACTCAAGCTGCTGCTACACTTTATTTGACTTATCTAAAATTAAGCACTTTTAAGATGCACATATTTTCAAAAGCTATTTTATTTATTTTCTCTATTTTATTTTTAAATGCAGTCCGAGAGGAACATTACACATATCCACAGTATTTACTGTATATCTGTAGAGTTCAATGTTAATTTACAATAAATATTGTTATTTTTGAATTATACTTTCTTTATTTGATTGGCAGTCAGTTGCTGATTACATGCAGACGTTGATAAAGCTGCAGCTAATTCAATATATATCACACTAATTCATAAAGCAAGTTAGACATTTTGAAGTTCCGTACTTTGCACAGGGACATTTTCTCTAACTGGACCTCGTTGAATTGTAGTTACCCCTGCACTAGAGTATCTAAAGAATACACAATATGCAGAAAATACTGTATACATGGAGTACATTAAACAGTCTCACTAGCTAATGTTTGCTTTTCTGTGTTAACTCAGTAATAGTTAATGACACAGATAGCGTTATAACCGTGGTTCAAACAACCATTAATGTCACTTTCTATGTGGATAAAGTCATTTTAATGAAATAAAAGTGAATAAACTGAGCTGTAAATTAGAATGTAAGTTGCTACACAGAATATGAAGAATTATATCAAAAATATTTGTATTATATTAATAATGATTTAATAATAATAACTTTTTATCGTTAATAACTATCTGACCTTTCTATCATTTTCAGCAGCATGGAGGAGAACAAGGAGACCCCTGGAGCTCAGGTCAGTGTGCACTTCATCACAATATATTCCTAATTCCAGCGTTTCCGCCAGGCGGGCGTCTTGCCGTCATTTGACGCCCTTATTTAGCTCGGAACGCCCTGAACTCGAGCCGAGGGCGTCCAGAAGAGTTGTTATCGCTTGAAATTACGAAAAGGACAAGGACATCCCTCTGTTGGAGGGGCAAAGGAGTCTGGTGGGATTATTTTCACCGCCAGCAAAGTGTACTGCCGGCAAGCCTTGACGGGGGGGTGCTAGTGGAGCACGCGCGTGAACTGGAGAAACTGAGGCTCTGGTAAACTGTGGTAACATGAAGAGCCGTTTGGGAGCCGAAAGAGCCGGCTCTTCTTAGTGAGCCGAGCCAAATGATCCGACTCACTAAAAAGAGCCAGAATTCCCATCACTAATGCGTAAAGAGGTGGTATCTATAAGGGAGGCTCAATTCAAAATTCAAGTCCAGGGTTTCCCACACATAGACGTTACTTGGGCCGCCCAGGTTTAACGGCCACCAAAGTATATTTCGCGACCCATTCATTATTATTTTGTTTGTATACATCCACGAGCACGACCCCATCTGCAATTGATTTACTAGTGGACAATGATCCCTCACTTGCTGTACCTGTTCACTCTGCTATCGCGTGGAGGGTCTGCTAACAAGCGACCAACAGAAAGGTTAATGTTGTTGCACCTCACAAATGCCTAACACTGCTATCCCCAAATGAAGGGTCACAACCTGTGTTGAAATATACAATATGAATGCACAATATGGTTAGATATAGGTTAGAACGTTGTTGTATACGATAATACTTTAATTGTCAGATAAAGTCTGAAATGTGACTTGCGTCACAGCAGCTCCATGTGTAACATCAACATAGACAAATAAGACAAACACAATACATGAGCAACAAACATGTAACATAACAGCAGGATCAGTGAGAGCTGCTCAAATGCGGCTTTCACACCAGCGCTTTTCCCTTTCTAGCTCCGAGCTAGAGCTTTTCTGGTTCAGCTCCGGTTTCCCTTTTCTGCTCCCGCTCTGTTCACACCGCCCAGAGCCCGACTGGTGCTGCCGCTGCTGCGTCATGACGTCACCGTTTACATCGCTGATTTGCTCCCCAACGGCATTACGGCGCTCACAACAACAACAACGGGGAACTGCGTCAGGTCGATGATCGTGTTGCTTTTAATCACACAGCCAGAATAAATTGAATAACGACTTCTCCAACCTTATACTTTGCTCCAGAGTGCCGTGGTTCATTGTTTATTAATGTGTTTCTGCAGCATTTACCGACCGCTGCAGTGTTGGCTGCTCTTCCACGGGAGTTTATTCTCCTCCGTTAGCTCTCGGTTAGCTCACACTGCTGCGGCCGCTCTAAAGTATTCACTGTCCGACTCACACAAGCAGCTGATACATATCCCCAGTCCCCCTTAGCCTAAGTGAATGTGTGTCAGTCTGAATTGACGCTGTTTGGTATCACAACGCTGTTATGAAAGTTTCTCTGGTATGAAATGGGTGATGTTAGCATAGCAACCGAAGCTAAACTGACTACTTGCTATTGCTATCCTATTGTGGCATAAACCGTTTTCTACAGGCTCATTTTACCGGCGTATTTTTATTATGATTCTACTTGTGATAGTCGGACACGACAACCTGTGCAGCCCATGTATTGATTCCATCCGATAGCTGCTATAATACAAAACAACACGTCTGCCTCTCTCCACAATGATCAATAACAATGAACGGATGGTCAAAGTAAGGTACAAATAAACAGAATCACACGAAGCCTGGTTAGTGTTGCCTGACTTTATAAAGTGTGTTTATAAGCACTACTGCTTGTAGGCAGGCATGACAGTCGACCCATGTTCAGGGGAGGTGGGTTTAGTTTCCTGCACGCCTCGACGTAAGAGAGACGTAAGCGACGCCACCTCTTAGCTCCGAAGCTCTTGCCTCTAGACCGACAATTTTTTGGAGCTGGAAGTGAACCGGATTCCGGAGCTAAGAGCCGGCGCCGCTGCGGTGTGAACAGGAAAAACCGGCGCTTTTCAGGCTCCAGCTCCGAGCCGGCGCTGGAAAAGCGCTGGTGTGAAAGGGGCAAAAGAGCCTTCAGCGTGCATCTGATCTGGATTCAGCTCTGTGTTTACTGAGAAGATTGACTCTCTTTTTTCTGTTCTCAAGGTCATGGCCTTTCTCCATGGAGATCTTTTCTTGCCAGTCACTTCCTTTACCTTAGTTGGAGCAATGGCATCTATACATTTTTTTATTTTTGAATTAAAATGATCTACTAGCTCATTTACTGAGAGGTTAGCAGGGGCAAGTGTGGAAGAAACATTCGGAGTAAAAATGTCCTTAGTGTTTTCAGTTAAATATCGCTTTGTGGTTACCTCTTTTTGAACATTTGTGTGAACAGAAATAGAGCTCTCAAAGGAATGATCAGAGAGTGCAACATCAGTCACCACAACCTCAGAGATATTCAGATCCTTTGAGATCATTAAGTCCAGAGTGTGCCCCTTATTGTGCGTGGGCTCCGTCACATGCTGAGTCAGTCCATAGTTATCAAGAAACCAAAACAGTTCTTTAGCCCCTCTGTCCTGGGGGTTGTCAACATGGATGTTAAAATCACCAACAATGACTAGACGGTCAAAGTCAATACACACTATAGACAGCAGTTCAGTAAAGTCATCAATAAAAGCTAAAATAATCTAGTAAAGAGCACAGCTGAACTCCCGCAGCCCTGGGGGGCCCCTACATTGGTTGTGATGGCAGATTAAGGGTTTTGTTAACCTTCACAAGTTGCTCTCTACTAGTGAGGAAAGTGGATTTACTTCCATTTTTGACACCAAGATGTCTGCTTGTATTGTGTTGAATGCTGCTGAGAAGTCTAGGAAGAGGGCTCTTGCATAGGTGTGACGTTTATCTGAATGTTTAGTAATGATAGGAACCAGAGTAGCAACAGTACCACCCCCTTGCTTATAGGCAAATTGGTATGGATCAAGTATGTCTTGTCCGTCACAATAGGTTTAGCTGAAGAGGTCATTCCTGTCATGGTTCTCATAGTGTCCCACACTTTTTTGAGGTCTTTGGCTTTAAAAGTATTTCCCAAAAGCTCTGTGTGCCAGTTTTGATTCCCTCAATTTGACTTTCAGTTCTCTCTCTGTCTAAGTGCTCCATAGTCTTTGTTTTTGAAAGCTATTTTCCTGGTTTTTATAACTTTTTGTTAATGTCCTTAGTCACATATGATTTATTACTTGGATAGATTTGTATTTCTTTAGTGGGAACACAGAAGTTAATATAGTCTTTGGTAACGGTAGTTATTTCATCTAGTGAACCTGAAAAATGTCCCAATCTGTCCAATCAAAACAGGCTTTCAACTGTTCCCTACTTTCATTTGTCCATGTCCTTATTACTTTCTTTTCTGGTTGACTTCCCTTCAGTTTGGTCTTATACACTGGTATCATATTCACAACATTATGATCAGAGTTCAGTATTGGTGGTCTGTATGCAGACACATGGGCTCCTTTATCATTAACAAAGCATTTGTCCAGGATATTGTCTTTCCTGCTGTGATCCCTAACATACTGCTGGAACCCAGGTAACACAGTCTCCAGGCGACATTGCTTCATGTCCCCGAGCAATATTGCCGGTGCATCGGGGTGGCTGAGTTGCAGCTCGTGAACACAGTCAGCGATGGAGCCGGCTGCCAGTGACGCTCTAACGCTGGGAGTCACGTAAACAACAAACAGTAAAATACATCCAAATTCTCTAGGCCAGTAGTTCTCAACCTTTTTACACCAAGTACCACCTGAGAAAATAGTTGGTTCTCCAATACCACCATATGACCAATGTTAAAATACAGTCTATGCACAGTTCATGCAGGACTCGGAGGCACATGTATTCATAATAACATTATTTGTTGTCAGCTCCATGTACAAAGGGCAGTCAATTCAATCAATAGCTTTATTAGCATGACCATAGTTACAGACAGTATTGCCAAAGCTCTGTATAGTTGCAACATCTATACAAAAATACACACAAATAAACAGTTATAAACAAACTGCTAAGAACATGTTTTTTTTGTTTTTTACAAGGAATACAGATTCATTTAATTAATATAATACATTAATACAAAATAAAATATGATATATATATATATATATATATATTAGGGTCGGGACTTTAACGCGTTAATTAAGATTAATTAATTACACAAAAATTAACGCATTTTAATCACACTTATTTTTGCACCGCGGAACGTTTCTCACTGGATGAGTTTCAGGCGTACCGATTATACTGGAGCACCAACTAACGTTCATGACTTCAGACAACAACAAACCACAGTGAACAACAGTGGGAAATGTTGTTTTAAAAAACGGACGGATGGAAGCGTCGATAAGAGCACGGTTGTGTGCAAATTATGCAAAAAGGAATTCGCATATCACCGCAGCACATCAAGCCTCAAGTATCACCTCAATGCAAAACATATAGCAGCTAGCGTGGACGTTAGCCTCTTTTATCGCGTTCACACCAAAAAGAGCCGGTACTAAAATGAGTTCATGAGAACCTTTTTACCCCCACGAAAGTGCCTGCTAGAGAGCAGAGAGCTGCTAGAGAGCAGGGACTTTCGTACGGCTCTCTTGTGAGAAAAGAGCTATATTTCTGATTGGCTGGGCGGATTGCAAACCACGCCCTGTAAAACTCCCAAAAAGTTTTGTGAAGCCGCCATTTTATTATCCTCGCATTAGCATTATTAGCATTAGCCCAGCGCAGAAACGCAGAGAGACTAACTTATGGCAACACAAAATAAAACATGGGAGCGAGCGGTGGAGATGAGGAGGTGTCGGCGTTCTGGCGATTTACTCGGAAGGCTGCTGGGACTCCCAGCCGCTTCTACTGAAGCCAGTCCCCGGGGACTTCCGGCCGGGGACTTCGGGCGGCACCATACGCCGTGAAGTGGTTTGCGGCCTGCCAGTAAACCCAAAGCAGAAGAAGAATAAGTGACGTCAGCGGCTTCATTTGCCTAATCCTCCCCCAGGTTCAAAGAGTTCTCATGAACCTTTGTGGGAAAAGTACTGCGGTGTGAATGCGCCTAATGGTATACTAAAATCCATGTGAAAAAAATTGCTTCTCACTGTTCTCAGGTCAAATATTTATATGTGATTAAAAATGCGATTAATTTCGATTAATTAATTACAAAGCCTCTAATTAATTAGATTAATTTTTTTAATCGAGTCCCGGCCCTAATATATATATATATATTATATATATATATATTATATATATATATATATATATATATATATATATATATATATATATATATATATATATTATATTATATATATATAATATATATATATCTATATTATATTTATAATATATATATATAATATATATATTATATATATATATAATATATATATGATGTGAGAGCTGGTGGATCAGGTCAGTCCGATTCCCTCAAACTGTGGCAGGCAGAGACAAACTGTCCTGCAACAATGCAGCTCTCTTTATATTCCCCAGGAGTATTTTTCATTTTTAAATATTTGAGGATGCCTATGGTTGAGTTTTGGGAATAATTGTTTCCGTATAGGTTCAAAAGTTGGGCATTGTGTGAGGAAGTGCTGCTCTGTCTCCACAGCAGTTCCTCCTCACGGTTGGCATGATCGCTCCTCTTTTGGCAGCCATGGTTTTTTGTACTTGCCTGTGTCTATGGCCAGGCTGTGAGCACTCAGTCTGTTCTCTCTCTCTCTCTCTCTCTCTGTCTCTGTCTCTGTCTCTGTCTCTGTCTCTGTCTCTGTCTCTCTCTCTCTCTGTGTCTGTGTGTGTGCACCTGCATGTTTCTATGGCCAGGCTGTGAGCACTCACAGTATGCAAAGTAGTCTGGTGGGATTATTTTCGGAGTATTGAAGATCGTTTCCCCGACATCGGCGGTGACTGCCACAGGACAACACGGAATGTACGCGATGAGCGCGGGGGTGCTAGTGGAGCTCGCTCGTAAACTGAGGCTCCGTGATAAACTGTGATAAAATGACTCACTAAAAAGAGCCGGAATTCCCACCACTAACGTAAAGAGATAGTATCTATGAGGGATGGAGCCACCCTCAAAGTACACCCTGTAGCGAGTAAAACTCTTAACACAGAAAATACCTCCCCAAAACGCCTCGTTGGAGATACGTCATTGTCCATTGTTTACTTCCTGGGTACTGTGACGTAGGAATGGCCAGTAGCCGCGCCCAGAGCTATGACGCGATACGGTCATGCGTTACCCGGAACCAAATTGACCAATCCGTGGAGCCGTTATGTAGGGCTGTAGCGATACACTTATCTCACGATACGATACACGATATTCAGCTCACAATACGATATATATCACGATATTCAGCCAACGATACGATTCGATACGATTCGATACACTTATATCATTTTCTGAAAGATTTTAAAGGGACAGTGTGATTTTGGTGACATCTTGTGAGTGTTCCATTGACGTGGATTGAATTAATTCAACTGAAAACTGAAAGCATCAATTATACAATATATGGCTCTGACAGAGAGTCTACAGCTTGCAAATGCTGGACAAAATGAATCAAAAGATGTGGTGAGAATTTGTTTCATTTATTGAAACAGTGCAAACTGTAGCTTACAAGCCTTTGAAACGTAAGCCCATAAAGTGCAGTATCACAATGGACAATGGATAATTAAAAGGTGCAGCAGGTGGCGGAACACGGGGGATTTGAATGGGACTTCAAAATCAATGTTTTGATGGCATAAAGTACCTTAAACATACCGTCAGTTTAAATGCTGTTTTATACTGAAAAACCAGAAGTTCTTGTGCACAACCAGTTGTTAAGCTTTTATTCTGAAAATCCTTGATCTCCGGTTAGCATTTAGCATGTGGCTAATATACCATTTACTATAGAGGTGAATTTAGTAGTGATATGACACGGAGTGTTGCACACCGAAACCTACTGATTTCAACACTACAACTACAGACGTCGAGATATTATTATTGTTGAATATTAAATGAAGGTACAGTTTATTTGAATACGTTTGTTTACAGACGTGGGTAGCATGAGACAACATCCGGAACTACCGGAAATGATACCAGCCGTGAGGTATTTTTGGAGTATTGATTACAGCGTTTAAAATGTATTAAATGAAAAGTCATGAAAGAGATAAGCAGGAGAAAAGGCGTGTTTAGTTATATATTTAATGTACAATGTCTGAATCCTCTGTAATGCGCAACAACGAACATTCGAGACGTGGAGGACCGGCCCCCAGCAGCGCCAACCGGCCCACAGGGAGGAGCCAGCAGAGGATATTTAACAGCTGGAAAGGTGGAGCTGTTCTCTTCCCTTCGCTCACCCAGAACACAGCTGTTTTTCTGACTGAACCATCTTCTGCTTGTAACATTACCGCGCTTTTTATTGATTAAAGTATACATTTTAACCTTCTCAGAGACTCAATTAGTCTCCTTTTTAAAGCTTCTCTCCTGGACGCGAGAATAACAAACACAGTTATCAGACTTAATGTATCGATACCCGCGGCTGAAATATCGATACTTTCTCGGAAAACTAAATATCGATATATATCGCAGGATCGATTAAATTGCACAGCCCTACCGTTACGTTACGTCCTTGGAGCCGTTACGTGAAGCCCCCGCTGATTGGTCCAAATTTACCAATCCACGGACTTCCTCACACACACACACTCAGTGCAGGCAGCTCTGCTGATTTCTCCTCCCTGGCTGCAGGCTGATAACAGACAGTTGGGATCACGGCAAAATTCTCTCTGCAGACCCATTCTCACAGCGTTTATCAACCTTTTTCTTACTCAATATCAAGCCACACTTATTGTTTTTACTTCGGCTGTGACTTTGTGTGTGCTCAGGGTGAGTTTGGCTGTGTTTGGCTGTCGCTAAACCACACCTCCACGGAGCTCAGCGTGATTCACAACGTCCTGACCAATCAGAGCACACCGTGCTCACAGGGAGGGTGGGGGCTGGAGCTATTGGAGCTACAACGAGTCGTTAAAGGCAGAGTGAAATTCAGTGAACACACGTAGATGCTGTATGAGAAACCAATGTGAGTTTGGAAAATTGCACAATATATATCTATTCTAGTAGACCTCAACAATGGAATTATGATCAGTGGAAATGGCCATGACATGGGACCTCATGGAGAGTGGGGCTCTGAAAGTGTGTGTGTGTGTGTGTGGCTGTGTGTGGCTGTGTGTGGCTCTTTGCAGCTGGTGTTGCTCTTCTCAGATTCTGCTGAGTTACACGTTACTGCCTCCTGGTGCTGCAGAGATTTCATGAAGTGAAGGAGGTTTTCCTTCTATAAAACAGCTGTGGGCAGCAGATACTGTGAGAGTCACAGACATGAGTACATAGGTAAAGGCAGACTGGTTCACAGACTCTCCTGTTTTGCCGATCCGGTGCTTGAACAAATAACTCTACACCCCTACACAAGTCAAGTCGAGTCTTTTATCAATGTTAGTCAAGCAAGTCTCAAGTCAAAAAATATGCGACTCAAGTCATGTGACTCGAGTCCCCCACCTCTGGTATATACTGTGGTTAGCATGTTGCTGTATTACTGTATCAAATATAATGCTAATATAATAAACAGATAAGTAGTATTTTGTTAACTCAAGGTTTATATTAAGTGAGTTTTTATTGTGTTAACTTGTGTATTTATGCTTTTTAGATTGACTTTCTCTCTTTCTCTGTCCGTCTGTTCTAGAAACTGAAAAGAAGAGAGAGATGTCACAGCTGTCAGCAATGTGACAAATCCTTTACAACATCTGGAACTTTAAATCGCCACCTGCATATTCACACTGGAGAAAAACCGTACAGCTGTGAAGAGTGTGGGGAAACTTTCACTAGATCAGATGCTCTCAAAAGACATCACCTATTCATACAGGAGAAAAACCGTACTGCTGTGAAGAGTGTGGGACAACTTTCACTACATTAGGTGCTCTAGAATCACATCACCGTATTCACACAGGAGAAAAACCGTACAGCTGTGAAGAGTGTGGGAAAACTTTCACTAGATCAGATGCTCTCAAAAGACATCACCATATTCATACAGGAGAAAAACCGTACTGGTGTGAAGAGTGTGGGACAACTTTCACTACATCAGGTGATCTCAAAATACATCACCGTATTCATACAGGAGAAAAACCATACTGGTGTGAAGAGTGTGGGAAAACTTTCATTAAATCAGGTGATCTCAAAATACATCACTGTATTCATACAGGAGAAAAACCATACTGGTGTGAAGAGTGTGGGAAAACTTTCACTTCATCAGGTGCTCTCAAAAGACATCACAGTATTCATACAGGAGAAAAACCGTACTGGTGTGAAGAGTGTGGAAAAACGTTCACTAGATCAGATACTCTCAAATCACATCTTCGTGTTCACACAGGATTAAAACCATAGTGGTGGGAGTGTGGGAAAACTATGAGAGCCAAGCTAGCTGTTTCCTTCTCCTGATGTCCTGAGAGCTGTAGTTATATAGTCTCATTGAAATAAAGCTTATTTCATTCAAATGTGTCTTTTCTTCAGTGAGATATCTTTATGGATTTCCTTATGACTTGAGAGTCTGATTTTAAAATTCTGAGTCTGACTCAAGCAACTTAAAATGTTTGCTTTTGGGCAAAGTCATCTGAACATTGTGTACTGTGCAAGTAATCTGACACTTTACCTTTGTCCTTATATTTAGATAAACAAATGAATCCCTATTATTGCATTTAATAATTCATATTTCACGACTCACTGTTATTGTAGCACTGACCACGTTATTGTATAAAGTGCATTCAATTGAAAACACCATAGTGTTACAGTCAAATTATGTACAATTGTAAACACAATATGTACATAAAAGTATTCACATTTAATAAATAGATAATTGACGCCTACAATATCAAAGAAATTAGAATGTAACAATTGCACTGATGGCTCTGTTTTTTGTCACCAATATTATATTTTAGTTTGCACTGCCTCCACGGCTATGGTTATGGCATGATAAGAACTGCTCTGTATTCCTAAAGTTTGACCTTTCTGGCAAAATATTTAATTGATTCAGTATAAATGATGGCAACAGCATAAACTAAGGCAAACACAGGTAAAAAAGCTTGAGTGGATACAAATCAGATGCATGAAACACATTCACTTTTGTAGACCCCAGGATTTATTTGTCATCAGCAGGTATGAATCAATTGTTAGGGTATCAATGACTTCTTGTAAACTAACATTTGTTGTTATGCAAGTCAACAACAACAACAACGAGATCTCACTCCACTGCAGAAGAAGAACAGGAATGATCCAGCTATTGAACCCAGTTGGATTCTTTAGGACTTTTTCTGAGCAACCATTCACCTTCATTGATTCAGTATAAAGGATGGCAACAACATAAACACAGGTAAAAAAGCTCAAGTGGATACAAATCAGATGTACAGGGAGGCTGTGGCGCAGTGCGTTGGTGTTGGGATCGGGGGATCACAGGTTCAAACCCCACTGCAGTCAGCATGTCGTTGTGTCCCTGGGCAAGACACCTCACCCCAAATTGAGTATGTAAGTCGCTTTGGATAAAACCGTCTAACAAGTAACAAGTTCTCTGGTTCTGCAGTGGTTCCCTCCTGTCCTGAGTCACTACCCAGTCCCTTGTTTCTCTGTTTGACTGGTTTATATCCAGCTTCAGGATGCACCATGTTAGGATCCTTCATTACATTCAAATATATATAGTAGTTATTACAAAAACACATTGTTTCAAGAGAGTGTGTAACGTTTTCTATCACCAGTGAATTATCTGATCCAAAAGCAAAGCGTTTTTCAATGACGTTCACTTTGCCCTTTTCTATAGTGACAAGAGGCAGTTTACCATTATGCTGGTTAAACCAACTCCATTTTACATCTCCTTTCTTATGAGGACAGGGCAGTGTAGCATTCGTGCCCGGCAGCGCTGTTATTTGTTCAGGATCAGCTGAAAAGCAGAAAGTAGTTACACATTTATTGACCCAACAGCCTTGACAAGCTGGACAATTGATTTTCTCATGGTTTTCATTTATAGTTTTTCTATATTTAGAAAAAAAAACAGGCAAACCTAAGAAACAAGTTACATATTTGTCCGGGCTAGATTTTACCGAAAGAGCCTGTTAACTCAAATGTTTTTATTATTTTTATTTTTCATATTATGCTAATTTTCAGGTTCACATTTGTATTTTGTACGTCTACTGTAATGTGATGCTTTAATGTTCAAAAAGCTCTTTCCCAGAGAAAGTGCCTCTGGAGGGAACACAGGGATGTCAGCCTCTGCAGACCATTTACATGCACAAAAACCTGTATAACACACTACAGGAAAGGGAGAACCCAACAAATCAGAATAGAGCGCCTTTAAGCTATACTAAACAAAAGATTGTAAACTAAAACACTTTTTCAACATATAAAACACAGTAAAACTTGACATGTCTTTTGACTTGATTTAGATTATTAATGCCAATGTCAAATCATCCAAATTTATGAATATTTTAATAGAAACCTCTTAAAAATAGATCTTCTTGTATAGCTGATAGAGAAGCATGCAGCGAGCAGCAGGAAGTAGAGACAAAGCAGCATCTCTGCAGCTGGTGAACTCTGCTGACTTATTATTTTTAATCTAAGAGGAAGTTATGAGTAATATGGCTGGGGGTCGAAAAGATCTTGAGTGATTGGCTGTTTTCTACCGTGGGGAGTTTCTCTGCACAGTACAGGGAAAGGTTGAACTAATCAGATCTTAAAGATCCCATGTCATGGCCATTTCTACTGATCACATTTCATTGTTGAGGTCTACTAGAATAGATTTACATTGTTCAATGTTCCAAACTCACATTGGTTTCTCATACAGCATCTCTGTATAGTATGTGTATTCACTCTGTCCTAAACGGCTTGTTGGAGCTCCTGCCCCACCCCCCCTCCCTGTGAGCCCAGTGTGCTCTGATTGGTCGGCTCGTTGCGAGGCTCGTTGCTGCTCGCCGCTGCTGCGAGGAGCGGACAGGTTTCCGGGTCGGCGATACAGTGAGACACAGCGAAACTCATCCTGAGCACACACAAACACTCACAGCCGAAGTAAAAACAATAAGTGTTGCTTGATATTGAGTAAGAAAAAGGTTTTTAACGCTGTCGGAATGGGTCTGCGGAGAGCATTTCTCCGCGATCCCAACTCGTCTCTTACCAGCGTTCAGGTAGCTCTATGCAAGTCAATGGGACTCCCTGTTAGCCAAGGGATCCTGGTGTGTGAGGTGCTCCGCGGATTAGTCCATTTTGGCCAATCCGGTCATTTGTTGATGATTTGGGTGTTCACACGTCAGAGAACCCAGGAAGAAAACATTGGAAAATGAGAAATGTCCAACGAGGCGTTCTGAGGCAGCAGACAGGTCTGCGTTAGAATTGTACTCGCTAAAGGGTGTACTTTGAGGGTTTGTGACTTTGCAGACCGTTCACATGCATAAAAACCTTCATAACACAAAAGGGGATGGGTAATAACCAGAAAAGCATGACATGGGCCCTTTAAAACAACATTTTTTTCTGTCACTGTGAGACAGGACATCTGCTGCTGAAATATTTAATAAAGTGATTTGCACTATTTCTCTTTCACTCAATTTGACTGAAATTAGATCTGTTAGTCTAACCATTGAATATTATTATACTGTATACATGTTTTTTCAGTACAGCTTAACCATGTAGCACATTCCTTAGATACTCTATTGATACACTGTATCCTATTTTATTTCTACGGGTATACATACTGTATATTTCAACCATATTCGATGTAAATATTGCTATATTTTGTACTTTATTTATTTATTTACGTGTTTAGACTTTTATTTTATGTATGCACCAAAAACACAAAGATAAAAAGAACATTTGGTATCTTATTTGTATTCTTATCCTTGCGTGAACTCCCATCTGCTCTACCTTCCCCCACTCTTATTGATTGATTGATAAAGGTCTGATCTCATTACATCAGCTGGTATTTAAAACATCAACACGTCACTGCTTCTGGTTTTCTCAAAGTACATTTTCCTGCGAGAGGAAATGCTGTTCTTTATTCCAGACAATAGTACTAAAACACATCGCCTACCCCAGTTGATTAAATAAAATATATTATTTACACTCTGCAGTTGTTAATTAGCTCAGATGCTTCTAGGACTTGGTGGTGTTGGGCGGCTGGCCGATCTGCCACAGATCCGCAAACGACACGTTGGCCGAGCCTCGCTTCGCTGGTTTGGCCTGAAAAAGAGAAACAAACTAAATGTAAACAATTAAATCACTTTTCTTGACAACATATCTCCTCTGCTCATGCATCTGATGGATAAGACACAGCAGCGATTGTTTCTGTTAAAGGTGCGTACCTTTTCGGGTTATTTGGAATACACAGTATATATATATAACATATATATATATATATGAGTCAATACAAAAATTAAGGAATATCATAATCATGCATACACGGTTTGATAAAGACAGTTGAACTCTGGGAATTGTAGTACAAAAACACCACAACAGTCAAATTAGGGATAAAGTGATCACATGTTTCTGTCTGATAGCGATACTCTATGCCAGGGGTGTCAAACTCAAACACACAGTGGGCCAAATAAAAAAATCGGTACAAGTCGAGGGCCGGACTGGTTCAATGTTTATTGCAGAACGTATTGAAATGAACTTATTGCACATATTAAACCTGGAACTAACAAAGCTTAAATTATTGCCTATAAAAACAACATTAAACATTAAATAATCAGTTGCATTCGTTTCTTATGGCTCTATCTGCAGCTTTTCCAGAGTCATTTCTTATGATTACATTTTTCCACAGGCCAACAACAGCTTCAAAAAACTATTTCCCTCAAAGAGAAAAACAAACATGCCCTGTTGTCGTGAGAGAAAAAGTGCAGAAGGAAACATTGAAACTCAGTGTGCTGCTCGGTGATGCTAGTTCAAGCCAGATACTTGGCATCTCATGTTGGGTGCAGGTTCATCAATGTTTGGGGTCAGGCTCTGAGCTGAGGAAACCCTCAGGATGGAGTGAAGGTGGTGCGTGCAATATACCGGCGGCCCAGATCTAATAGTAATTAGAAATTATCCTGCGGGCCAAAATTAAATCCACCAAGTGCCTGATTTGGCCCCCGGGCCTTGAGTTTGACACATGTGCTCTAGGCTGATACTGATTCATTCTCCTTAACAAATAAGCTCTTAAATGGATGGATGCAATCTGTGTAACCTATATCTAAAAAAAAACCATCATGCACCAACTGTGGAATACATCACCTTCTCCTCTTTAGGAAGAAATGGACACTCCACTACATGACTAAGGTTTGTTACTGGAGACGTTTTGGAAAAGAGACGCCACACTGAGCCAATTTCCTCTTTCTGTGTAATGTGGGGTTCTCAATGGCTGTGACTCAACAGGAGACTCACAGCAGCTCCATTTACAGCATTAACGTACATTTCCAGTACTGTATGTTGCATGTTCTTTATTTGATTGTATTTACTTGTTTAAAATGAAATGTTTCTTTAGGGTGACAAACTAAATCTGTCCAGGGACTACGGATGAAAATGTGCCTCTTGGTGCATTTACAGAAATGTTGATGAATGTGCACTGTGCCTGTTGAATAAATGAATAAATAAACGTGAACATAGATTATAACCAATTATTTCACACCAGAGTCACCAAATGAAAGGTCTCTATTTCTCACAAGCTAACTAAACAAACTAAAATGGCATTTTTCGGACAGACAAGTTAGAAAACATTGTACTTTGTTAAAGTTAAAGACAGATATGCCGGATCTTTCTGTATCAGCAACACACTCTTGCAAGATCTACGATTTTTGTAACGCTTCTGTGTGGACGGGCCGAGACGTAGTGTGGAGTTGCATTAGGTAACGCGAGATACGGCTGATACTTGCGCATTCGTTTCTGTTATGGATCAGTATCAACAGTCCTGCCAGTAACGTTACTATATTATCAATACTACTTTAGTTATAGCCTGATATATGATAGCTAACTTTACAATGTTGTGATGTGACCGACGTTAGCTAACAGCTGTGTGTAGCTAACGCCGGTCACTCACCAAGAAGACAGCTGCTCTGTTCTCCACTGGTTCTCCACACACCAAAGCTCCATTTCTCGTCGATGGCCGTTATTTCTTCTAATCCTTGGCTGCTCCTGGTCTCGGACGCCTAGCAGGCTCATAATTATAATCATATGCATTCGAATATATATTTTCAACCTCTTCTGTGCAGTAGCGTGGCGTGGGGAAAAATGTAGGGGAAGCCCATTTTTTGGGTCGGGGGGTGGTCAATAACGTAACCAGATGAGTGATTACAGCGCCCGGTATCATTTGACACACATTTGTATCACACAGATGCAGGACTTGCACACGCCTGTTATCTAACCGACAGGTCCGCACGCACTCTCCAGCTGAAACTCTCTCCTTATTAATTTAAGCATTTTACTTATTAATGTATGCAGACAATCACACAATCTATGTGATTTTTGGATTTACCGTGCCTCTCAATTGCCCGTGACAGGTTGGCAAGGTCGATGAATCCTGAAGTTGCCCAAGGATTGTTCAGGGAGCACGAATCCTTGTCAAAAAGAAGACATGGCCAGCAAAATAGACGCTGAAGTTTAGCGCTTCCAGTTAGCCACTCCGTGCGGACATAATTGTCCTCATTGAACGTCCGATTCTCTCCCTTTTTCCTCTGTGTACACACAGCTCGAGTGCGGGCATTTGCCTGTCATATGATTTAATTTTTAGTTGCTGCTGTAGCGGAAGTTTAGTAAAGTTATGTTTGATTAAGTACGCCAAATCTCCTCCCTCCATAATGCTTCATTTGCTTGATAATTTCTAACGGCGGTGATGACAGTTACAGTATTAAAACTGATGTTGATGTGATTTGATTGGATGGCAGTGTCCAATCAAATCGCCAGCCGCCAGCCGCCTCTGAAGGGAAGCAAGAGGCGGCTAGCTTCCCTTGGCATGGCCCTGACCAATCACAGGTTGGCAGGGGCATCACGTGGGCCTCATCTGATTGGTCAATCCCTCCATTTTTTTTCACCAAGGGAAGCTAGATTCGGCTGGCCTCCTCTCGCAACAGTGAGTGCAATCTACTGTTTCACCATAACATCTAGAGGGGCGCTGTTTGTTTCACTCTTTGTAAAATACTCAATGAGAATGGGGGAGAGACGGGCCGGCAGCAACACACAGCAAAGGAGAATTATCGAAACAAAACAAAGTGTTTGTATTTATTTATTTAAATTATAACTACAATCCGAAAAAACAGGGGAAGCCTGGCTTCCCTTGGCCTCCGGGAGAAAACGCCACTGCTTCTGTGTCAAACTAGAATTGTGATCCATGTTTATTCATACGTTAGACCGGCCGCTCTCCCCCATGTTACGTCACACGCGGGAGGTCACGTGGGGAGGTTTTTTGTATGCGGAAGTATAGAGAGGTGAAGTCCTTCCCCTTCTGAAAGCCTCCATGGGACCCCGGAAGCGGAAAATTATACATTGAAGTCAATGGAGAGAGAAAGGTTATCTTTTGATCCCGTTTGAATTGTGCCACGAATGACACATATGATGTTTGTCAATTTAAAAGAACATTTTGCGAGTCAAAAAAATAAAAATGTGTCGTAAAACTGTGAAGTTACACATTTTTTCGCGTGAAACCGCTCAGTGAACTACAGGGGCCCAGTCCAATAGTCCATTTAGCTTAGGAACCTTCCTAACCAAGTGAAATGACCCGGAAGTACGTCACTGGCAGCCATGATAAGTGCCGTTCCAATTCTCCAAATGAAAGGAAAGGAGGTTTCAAACTTCCTTTTTAACCTCCTTTAGCTTAGGAACCACTGGACCTCCCTTACCGAAAGGAGAGGAGAAAATGCTGCCCCACAATGCATTGCAGCCGCAGCATTTGCCGTCACTCAACAGTCGGCCGTTCACGGACACAAACGATAATGGGAGAAATGATATCATGAAAGTTACGGTGCTTATTACGCATTTTAAAACGTATGTGGTAAGTTGCCAAAGTGCTTTTTTCTGAACGTTCATCAGTATTATAATCAAAGAGAGAAATATGAACGTTAGTTTTTACTGAAATGATCAAATAAAATCAACGTTTCACTGAGCTGTGTGGGGTTTGTTCAACTTTTAAAAGATGTTTGAATGGTGATATACACAGTTATAGATGTTAAGGACTAACGTTTATAATAAATACATTTGTATTTATTTTAAGATATTTTAATAGTTCATACAATCATACGTATTGGGATCATTTGTATTAATGTGGCCCGGAGGGAGAGGGTGACGAGCAGAAGTTTCACTTTCCTTTTTTATTTAAATTCCAACTTTGGTCCTGAAGAATATGTTTCTCTCTTGTCCACGTTCATAAAGCATAAAGCAACAGCATCAGAGCACGGTGCAGAGTCTCTAGATGAGTTTACAGTAGTCCCTCGTTCTTACTAAACATCCATGTTGTAGTCCTCTGTATAGAAAACTGTAGTTTCCATAGTTACCCCACAGCAGCAGACGCACATTCAGGACGTCCGCTGGCGCATCATAAACACGTCGGATAGTGAAAGTGCATTCGGATTCTCTAAAGCAGTGGTTCTCAAAGTGGGGTCCGCGACCCCCCGGGGGTCCGTGGCACTCTGCCAGGAGGTCCGTGAAAAGTTTTCAGATTCATTAGTTTTTTTTTTGTGACGCAACACTTTTTGGAGAGAGAGGACGCTGGCGTTGTCTGTTCGCCGCTTCTCTGTCCGAAAATGTATCTGCCGAATTTTGGACCAACGTTTCTACCTCAGTTTCCATACGTTCAGTGGCTTGCACACGCTGTTCTGGACACTTTTGTAACACCCGATCGCAACTTTTTACGGATGCTCCGCTTCCGACCTGTCCACCCCGCTACACCTGCTAATGTTGCTCCTGCTTCAGGGCTAACGCTATCGCTAACGTTAGTGCAGTGGTTCTCAAACTTTTTCGGTCAGGCCCCCCCTTTGGAGAAAAAAAAAAAGTCGGGCCCCCCCAACACAAATAGTCAGGCTCAGTGGCGGCGCCAGAGATTTCTTTTGGGGGTGCTGTGGGGTAGCTTGACCTTTCATAGAGCGTGCTCAAACATTTAGGGTTCCCATTAATGTACCGGTCGCTACAGTGGAATTTTCTACTGCAACACTCTCCACGCACATACACTATGTACCCGCGACTGTTACAATGAAGGCTCGATATCAAGTCTCGGCATATAGGTGTAAGCAGGGGTAAAGTGCTATTTTTATAGGTGGTGTGTGGACCTCACATAGAAGATTTTTAAATATTGAAGTTGAAAGCATCAATCTGGTGCACTTTGAGAGCAAAATGAAGAGATCTATGGATACATCTCTCAACACCCAGATGAAACAGAATTGTAAACAGATTTACTATTTCTTTATGGATATTTTATAAATCACTCTTTTAAACTTTATTCTTGTTTTACTGTCATATATTATTTCATAGCTGTTTTTCATGTATTCTCTTATTTTTTTATAACTATAATGATCATATAAACGTGTGCCTAGGAAATAATTGTTTACATTAATGGTGACCAAAACGTTTGAGACCCACTGAGATAACACTGAGAGAGTCCTTTAGCTCACTGAGTCTCTCAGTCTGACAGGAGAGGACTCTCCTCCACTTGTTGTTAAAAAAACTCCTTATATCCGTTAGCGTAGCTCGCTAGCACCAGAAGCTAACATCAACGATCTCCGGTACCGGTGCGCTATCTCTCTCTCTCGCTCACGCACGCACACAAAATGGCTCGTTCCACACACACACAACACACACACACACACACACACCACACACACACACACACACACACACACACACACACACACACACACACACAACACACACACACACACACACACCCACACACACACACACACACACACACACACACACACACACACACACACACACACACACACACACACAGACAGAGCCGAGCTTTAATGAAACACAGAGACCCAGACGTAATAGTACTGTATCATATTATTTTCGAATCAATAATTTTTCAAAATGTGAATATTTTATAATCTTTTTTTTTTTTTTTAATAACCATTTTTCCTCCTGGTCTCTCCGCGCCCCTCCCTGTCATGCCTCTGCGCCCCCCTGGGGGGGGGGGCGTGCCCCCCACTTTGAGAACCACTGCGTTAGTGGCTCCATCTGACGACAAGCCCGATTCTCCGTCTCATTTTCCCGTTTTGAGTCCCGATCCTGCTTCACTGTATCACCTGCTTAGCTGCTGTTTGATTTTGTTCTGCCACAAAGACACAACAACGGTCCTCTCCACCCAGCCAGTCTGACGGCGATCAGAAGCTAGCGCTAGTTCTACCTGCTCAGGCTAGCCTGCTCATGGCCACTACCGTGCTCCTCTGCGGCAAACGTCTTCAACTTCCACCATCTCTCCTCAGTGCTGTCCGTCCTTGAGTCACTTCCTGGACAGGCTGCCTGCTGTCCTGGTTCATCTGTACTCTTGGCTGATAGCGCATTCTCCCGGCCGATCCGCGACCACAGCTAACGCTGTGCTAACGTTAAGCATCATACCATCGTGATGCTTCGTTACTTCCGCATCGCAAATTTTTAGGATCAACCACTTCCACTACACCCTCTATGTCTGTCAGTCATTGAATACCTCGGGCTGTTACGAGTTGGCAGACCCAGGTATGTCCACAGAGGTTCCAAACGTGGGTTTGTTACAACCGGCTCAGCTGACACTATCCCAACTGTGTGGTCCCGGCGCCCCGTCACCGCCCACTTACGTCATCACAACAAACCACACGTGTGCAGTGTTAACCTGAAGCCCTTGGGCCTGTGTTGATGGTATCACTGTTTTACCAGCCATTGCAACATATAACAACTCTCACACATTCATGTTGTTAAATACCCGTTCCCTTAACAACAAAGCATCACTTATTAATGAAATCATCATTGATAGGAAATTGGATTTTCTTCTGCCTCACTGAGACATGGCAAAACCAACAGGACTTCCTCACACTCAACCTAGCCACCCCCCCAGGTTATGCTTATCTCCAACAGCCCGCTCCATTGGTCTTGGTGGTGGGCTGGCAGTCATCCACAGAGCAGATATCCCTGTCAAACAGCTGCTTGTGAGAATAAAATGTCACTTGAGTGCATTGCCTTCTCAGTGGCTGCCCCCTCAAAGCAGCAGGTCGTCCTCATTTACCTTCCCCCAAACCTTCCACGTCATTCATGTCTGAGTGTCTGAGCTTCTCACCTCAATCTGCTCCATGTCCCCATCCACACTACTGCTAGGTGATTTTAACATCCACATGGACTCCAGAACCTGCACCTTTGCCGCTGAGTTTCTGTCACTATTGGAGTGCTTTAACATCACGCAGCATGTCCAAGGTCCCACCCACACTAAGGGCCACACCTTGCGTGTCTTCACTTGCAGAGAGAAGCAATCAGCTCATGGACTGCCTTGCATCACTCCAATAGTGTCCAGAGCTGGCTGCCATTACAAGTAGTGGTTTGGGATTGTAGCAATGCAGTTGCAGTTGTTTTGCAATTTACTTGATATATGTTGCAATGCAGGCATGTGTTCAATTGTTTATAGCCTGCATTTATTTTGTGATTTGACTTTATAAATCATTTAACTAAGAGTGAAACACTTGATGTGTTAATCTTTATGTGTGTGTGTGTGTGTGTGTGTGTGTGTGTGTATGTCTGAAATGCACTTCAATGATCACTTTTCTCTTGATTTCCCTTTGATATTTTCTTTAGGTACAGTGTTACTTGCAGCTAATTGATTGATTGTTTTATGGGTATTCTGTGTGAGATGGTGCAAATATTTTTTAATACATATCTAATATATTTCTAATACATTTCTCTTGTGTTGTTCTTTCACATAACTAGACTATAGAAGTGTACAAAATAGGCTACGTCAGATTATTCCAGGGACATACATGTCAAGTCAATTTTTATTTATATAGCCCAAAATCACAAATCAGAATGAGGGGGTCCTTGGTTGTATTCTCTATCTTTGTAAGGGGTCCTTGGCTGAAAAACAATTGAGAATCTCTGCCTCTAAAGTACCGCGGTCTCTTCTCCTAAATCCTTTTGAATTCTCCTATCCACTATCACTTAAACCCCGTGACGTTTCACTCAGAGGTCAAGGAATAGGAGATAGGGTTAGAATTTAGGAGCTGACTTTTGGATTATCGGAACGCAACCCAGGTCCTCTGGTCTCGCACAATACGCGTCACCAACATAAAGATGGCCGTCACGTTAGGCAAGGCAAGGCAAGTTTATTATATAGCACTTTTCAACACAAGGCAATTCAAAGTGCTTTACAAAAAATGAAAGAGATTAAGAAAATGGCATTTAAAATCAGTCATTAAAAAGAAAAGCTAATAAAATAAATACATTAAAAGAAAAAATACATGGATAAAAGTTACAGTGCAATTAAACATTAAAAGAAAAAAAAAGTACATGGATAAAAGTTACAGTGCAGTCTAAGATATGAATAGTTCAATTAAAAGCAGCGACAAAAAGAAAAGTCTTCAGCCTGGATTTAAAAGTAGTCAGAGTTGCAGCGGACCTGCAGGTTTCTGGGAGTTTGTTCCAGATATTTGGAGCATAATAACTAAACGCTGCTTCTCCATGTTTAGTTCTGACTCTGGGGACAGAAGCTGACCAGTCCCTGAAGACCTGAGAGATCTGGATGGTTCATAATTTAGCAGGTCAGAAATGTATTTTGGGCCTCAACCATTCAGTGCTTTATAACCAGCAGCAGTATTTTGAAATCTATTCTTTGGACACACAGGAAGCCAGTGTAAAGACTATCAGAACAAGAGTGATGTGATCCACTTTCTTAGTGTTAGTGAGGACTCGAGCAGCAGCGTTCTGAATTAGCTGCAGCTTTCTAATAGATTTTTAGTGGAGACCTGTGAAGACACCATTACAGTAGTCCAGTCTACTGAAGATAAAGCCATGGACCAAGTTTTTCCAAAATCCTGCTGTGACATTAGTCTTTTAATCCTAGATATATTCTTTAGGTGATAGTAGGCTGATTTAGTAACTGTTTTAATGTGACTGTTGAAACTCAGGTCAGAGTCCATGACTACACCTAGATTTCTGGCTTTATCTGTTGTTTTTGAACATTGCAGACTGAAGCTCAGCGCTAACTTTTATACGTTCTGCCTTGGCTCCAAAAACCATTACCCTCAGTTTTATCTTTGTTTAATTGAGAAAGTTCTCTGACACATCCAGTCATTGATTTGTTCAATGCAACTTACTCAGTGTTTGAATTGGAGCATAGTCCTCCTGGGTGAAATTGTTACGTAAATTTGTGTGGCCATCTGCATAGCTATGGTAACTTATTTTGTTGGTTCTTCATTAGTCTGAGCCAAGTGGTAGCATGTAGATGTAAAGAGAAGAAGCCCCAAGATGGAGCCTTGAGAACCCCACATGTCGTATTTGTCAACTCAGATGTGTATTTACCTATAGAAACAAAGTTTGTTTCTGTCCTTTAAGTAGGATTCAAACCAATTCAGAACTGTTTCCGAAAGTCCCACCCAGTTTTCCAGTCGGTCTAGTAATATGCTGTGGTCAACAGTGTCAAACCACAGCACTGAGATCTAATAATACTAACACTGAAGTTCTGCCACTGTCTGTGTTTAAGTGGATGGTCATTAAAGACCTTTACAAGAGCATGTCTCAGTGCTGTGGTTTGGACGAAAGCCTGACTGGAACACATCAAACAGTCATTTTAAATGCCAAGAAATTACTCAACTGTTGAAAAACAAACTTTTTTCAATGATTTTCACCTAGAAATGGGAGGTTTGATATGGGCCTGTATTGTTCATACTGAAGCATCTAGATTATTCTTTTAAGAGCGGTTCTAATGACTGCAGTTTTTTTCTAGGGCCTGTGGAAAAAATACCTGAGTGAAGAGATTTGTTTACTATATGAAGTAGATCTGAGGCCATGCAAGGAAAAAACATCTTTGAAAAATCCTGTTGGAATAATATCAAGGCAGCAGGAGGAGATTTCAGAAGTTGAATAATGTCCTCTAGGTTTTTATCATTAATCTGATGGAATTGTGTCATGATGTCTGAATTGGTGTTAAGTGGAGTAGGGACAACACATTTGCTGTTCCTGATGCAGAGGCACTGAACTGCTTGTCTGATTTTCTGATTTTGTCAGTGAAAAAGGCCAAAATCATTGCACGCCCTGGTGGATAGAAATTCAGAGGCTTACTGACACTGGGGGGTTAGTTAGTCTGTCGACGGTAAGCAACACAGGCACGTGCGTTGTTTTTGTTTTTGGTAATGATGTCAGAGAAGAACGATTGTCGTGCGTTTTTCAATTCCAAATTATAAAGGCCAAGTCTCTCTTTATAGATTTCAAAGTGAACCTGGAGATTTGTTTTTCGCCACCTGCGTTCAGCTTTTCGACATTCTCTTTTTTCTGTTTTCACGCTCATGGCCTTTCTCCATGGAGATATTTTCTTGCCAGACACTTCCTTTACCTTAGTTGGAGCAATGGCATCTATAACATTTTTAATTTTTGAATTAAAATGATCTACTAGCTCATTTACTGAGATGTTGGCAGGGGCAAGTGTGGAAGAAAAATGCTGAGTAAACATTTCCCTAGTGTTTTCAGTTAAATATCGCTTTGTGGTTACCTCTTTTTGAACATGTTTGTGAACAGAAATAGAGCTCTCAAAGAAAACACAGGAATGGTCAGAGAGTGCAACATCAGTCACCACAACCTTAGAGATATTCACACCCTTTGAGATAATTAAGTCCAGAGTGTGCCCCTTATTGTGCGTGGGCTCCGTCACATGCTGAGTCAGTCCATAGCTATCAAGAACACAAAATAGTTCTTTAGCCCCTCTGTCCTGGGGGTTGTCAACATGGATGTTAAAATCACCAACAATGACTAGACGGTCAAAGTCAATACACACTATAGACAGCAGTTCAGTAAAGTCATCAAAAAAGCTTGCACAGTATTTGGGTGGTCTATAGATATTTAGGAACAGAGCTCGAGAGGAGCATTTCAGCTGAAGGGCCACATATTCAAAAGAATCAAAGTTTCCATACGATGTCTTCCTGCATTGAAGGGAATCATTGAACAGAATAGCAACTCCACCCCCTTTCTTATGCATTCTTTCCTGACTCATAAAACTAAAGTTGGGAGGGGTTGATTCGATAAGAACAGCTGCACTGTTATTTTGTTCAATCCAAGTTTCTGTTAAAAACATAAAATCGAGATTGTGCTCAGTGATAAAATCATTGATTAAAAATGTTTTTCCTGCCAAAGACCTGACATTTAATAAAGCTAGTTTAAGTTTGTTAAACACACTATCAGTCATGTTTTTTGTAACAAGCTGTGGCTGACATGGAATCACTGCTAAATTAGATACACTCACACAAACGTTTGAGCGCTTCCTGTTTCTATGATTCACCGCTCTTAATCTATTACCTATCAACACAGATATCGGCAAAGCTACTGGCAGGCAGGGCCCCGACATGTCCTGGAAAGAGTTGAGAGTGCCATACGCCCTTGAGCCTGGACCCATCACATATCAGTAAGAGTTTGTTGTGTTTTGTACACACACATCCTTATCAGGCTTCGGAGACTGCAGATGCCCCCTCGAAGGGAGGGGAGGTGGTCGACGTAGGCACGGTGATGGAGACGGGCGAGATGGTGCGGGGGTAGAGGACATGCTGCCAGGGGGGGGAGGTGGTTGACGTAGGCGCGGTGATGAGGACGGGGGAGATGGTGCGCGTCTCCGCGGTGATTTTGGTGGGCGTCGTTGAGGAGCGGGGGTAAAGGACATGGTGCCAGCCCTGCGTATCGCCTTTGTTTGGTCTTTGAACTCCAGGAAGGAATCGGTGCCAACCCTCTGTATCTCCTTTGTGTGTTCATCGATCTCCAGGAGGGTGGGCGAGGGTGAAAGGGTGAACGGAGTATCCTCAAAGGCGTTGACAGGGGGGGAGGGGGTGACGGGCAGTGGAGACTCCTCCATTTGTCTCATAGGTCTCCCATAATCAGAACATTCCTCAGGCGGGTGCAGTGATAATTCTTCAGGGTTTTCTGCGTGATGTGTTGTGTCTTTCTCCTGTTTTGATTCCTCTTGCCGCTTGTCCTTGGCAGAGGGAACAGATTGATAACGCAGGCAGTTGAATATGTTAGAGATAAACAATTTCACTCCTGACTTGTTCAGGCAAACTCCATTTGCCTTGAAAAGATGTCTGCGATCCCAGAAAAAGTTAAAATTGTCAATAAAATGAACAGAATGGTCAGTACAGGCCGTTGAAAGCCAGGTGTTCAGTGTAAACAATCTGCTGAATCTCTCCACTCCTCTTTTGACTGGCGGTAGAGGGCCACTGATGAACACCTCTGCATTTAGAGAGCTGGCAGTTTCCAACAAACATTTAAAGTCTTCTTTCAGCACTTCTGACTGTTGTTTCACAACATCATTTGTTCCAATGTGCAGTACCACATTCTTCACAGTCGGATGTTCAGCCCCAATATGCAGGATCTTCTCAGCCAAGTCAGAGACCACATCCTTGGGAAAACAGAGTACTTTGGTGTTGCTCTTATTACACAGACCTTTTACATCTCTTACAGCAGAGTCACCCACAATCAGAGTTTCAGGCCCAGTCGTTAGCTTTCCCTCTAGCCTTTTACTTTTGGAGTAGCTATTGGTCCTTACCCTGCTGCGTGAAGAGGACAGGTTATCCAGGTCATCAGATCTCCGGTTCTCGGTCAGCGGAGCGTATCTGTTCTGGATTGGCACACTTGGTGGTTTAGGAGAATTGTTTGTAGTTCTCCCTTTAGCAGCTGTCCACTGCTGTTTCCTAGTATGAATAGGGGTTGAAGAGGCGCTCTTCCTGGGTGATAACAATGCAGGCCAGCCGGTCGCATCACAGATTTCGGAGCTCTGGGCTCTGCCTGTTATCCGTCCTCCCAAATCCCATGGAAATGATTTACTCTTAGGCTTTGCACCCAGAGAGTTCCAGGGAGGACTACCACTTGTAGATTTATTACCCGGTACACAGCCCTCCTGTTCCTTGGAATCCTTGTAGCTGCTAACTAGCTGTGAGTTAGCATACCATTATTTTGCAACACTGGTAAAGTCGTGTCATTCCCACGACATAGTCCATTCAGTTCCACGTTAACTCCACCGGTTGATTTCATTTCCAACACAGCCATCTTCTGTATAAGTTTCTGGAAGTCATCTGTAGAGAACGGAGGCATTCTGCTACCAACTAGCTAAATAGCAGTAGCCTACCAGGCTTAGCTGTTGCTATTCCACGCTATTGTAAGACTGACGTCGTCGTAAAAATGTTGAAATATGGCTGAAAATGTGCTAACGTGGTGAAAACGTTAGCACATTTCACCACATTCTTTCAGAATGAGAATAAAAGTATTTTACGAGGTGAAAATCACTACAAGTCTGGGCACGTTGAGAGCTGTACCTATATGAAAGGGGAGTTAGTCGGTTCTGTAAGAGCCAGCATGCGGGACCGGCTTTACAAGGTTTCGGTGAGTAATATGAGTGCAATGTGTAACGTTAATGTCAGCTAGCTAACATTAGCTAACAAGGTACACTAACGTGTTTTGTTTTAGTAACTAGTTTTCTCCTTAAGAACTTCGTGGTCTCTGTGTATGCTGTGGATAACATTAGTGTTCACAAGAACAAGGTACACTCCCGTGTTTTGTTTTAGTTGCTCTTTATTGAAGCGGACAGTTTTATATCGACTATACTGTATGTGTGATCTCCTTTTCTCGTTGTGTCATTTGACTTTATTTGCTGTGTCGATTCAAGGATTTTGGTTATCTAGGCACAGCTGTGTGTGACTCCCTCTGGTACACTGGTATGTGTTTTCCTAATGTAGAGAGCATTGATTAATTAATAAACTACACACTGAGTCTAGATCCTGACCAAATCCTTTTTTATTGTTGATCAAATGTTTTTCAAAAATGTATTCATACACATTTAGAAAAATACAATGTACAATCACAACCAATACAACAAAAAATACAGAAAAAACAAACAATAACAACAGACAAGAGGACACAACTATGGAAAATAAACCCTCCCACCCCCAGATCCGGACCATCCTTGTATTATTGCTCATTCAATCTATTATAGCATGCTAACAAATGGTACTTACTTTATTTTTACAGATCTGCATGGGAGACGATGGCCTGTGATTGTGCACGGGGGGATGTACAAATGCAGCCACGCTGCAGCATTGGCAATATTTGCCATGTGGCAGATCAGCTCCACAGATGTTGAGTGCCAGTGGAGGAAGCCTGGCACTTAAAAAGTAGTCCAGCCGGTGTCTCAACTTTACCAACAGCGAGAGGAGACATACAACCCACTGGCCAGAGACATCGCCAACTGTCAACTGGGGGGTTGTAAACGAGGCCGAAGGGGTGAAGGCTTTTGTGGAGGCCTATCAAGTGACAGTGTTAGAATCGAGTCTGGTCTCTTTGTGAGTGAGTCGGGTGTTTTGGGAGCATCACCCGATGGACTTGTGCAGCCATCTGCCCTGCTGGAGGTGAAGTGTCCACACAGCCAGAGGAACATGACCATTGCGGAGGCAGTCCAGTTACCATCCTTCTGTCTTCGTGAGGAGGGTGAGTCATATATTCTCAAGGAGAATCACCCATACTGGCACCAGTCCAAGGGCAGCTGCATATCACAGACCGGAGTCTCTGCTACTTTGTTGTGTGGACCACGAAGGAGGCGATCATCCTCCCCATAGACCCTGCATGGCATGGAAATCTCCTCCTCCTGGACAAATTCTACACCCAGCATATGCTCCCTGTGTTGGCCAGTAGAGAGGAGGACATTTCAATAAACATACTCTTAACACCCTCGGACTCTGCGTTGTGTTTCGTATGTGTGATGGGGTGTTATGCAGGGGGGAGGAAAACAGGACACAGCAGATTGGGATTGTGGTGGAGATGCTGAGCAGTTATTTAATTGTTGATGTAATTATTATTATACTGCGTGCTTCTGAGTTATTCCATATTTTGCTGTAACATGGATCTGTATGTAACTCTATATTTACTTGTTATCTACCACACTTCCTTCTACATCATACACCATCATTATACATGATGGTGTATATAGGATATATATATTTGTATACATATCTGTAAATTGTATAATTTTATTTAA